>NW_027532203.1:8642344-8755020 GCF_008692635.1 Crocuta crocuta | reverse complement strand
GAGCTCTTGGGGCTCTCAGGCTCTGCTCACTTGGGAACGCCCTGGAGGCTTCGACCGGGGATCCCTGGGAGGGGCTGCAATCCTTTCCCTTCGGTCTTCACCTGCCTGCTTTCCCTGCCGAATCGCCCAATTGGAAATCAGACCAAAAATTTCGTTCCGTATCCCCAAGTGTTGAAATGCCTGTGGAATTAATGTTATCATCAAATGTATTGAGCGCTAGCCACGAGGTGCGGATGAGGGTGAGGGAGAAGAGTAGCCCTATCTCACATGCGTTGCCTGTTGTTAGATATAAAGATGCTTTAACCTTCTAACTTAAATGGATGCACGTACAGTACTTCTGTATTTATGATTTGGATTATGAATTTTTTTTTTTTATTTCTAGGAGAGAGAGACAGCGTGAGCAGGGGAGGGTCAGAGAGAGAGGGAGACACAGACTGAAACAGGCTCCAGGCTCTGAGCTGGCTGTCAGCACAGAGCCCGACGCAGGGTTCGAACCCACGAACCATGAGATCATGACCTAAGCGAAAGTCGGACGCTTAACCGACTAAGCCACCCAGGCGCCCCTGGATTATGAATATTTTTATATAAAGTTATAAGGATCACTCTTAGGGAGGCCATAATAATGTGGAAAGAACTAGGGCTTCAAACCTGGCTGGAATTCTGGTTCTGCCTTTTACTAACTGTGCCTTGGGGTAAATCACCTAACCTGTCTATGCTTCAATTTCCATATATATATGTGTGTGTATATATATATATATATATACATATATATATATATACACACACATATACAATAGAAGTTCACCACCCAGTGCATAATAGATACTAAATAAAGGGTAGCTAACATCATCATTCTCCGTCGAGTGGAATATCAGAGTTTGTCCTTGAGTCAGAGGAAAACTTATTTTTGCTATAAAAGAAACTAAAAATAACTCCATGCATAGGTTTAGACTCTATGGAGAATATGAACCAAATACTTTTCTTCAAGAGTATTTCACCCAATTTCATGGACTTTCCCTTTCCCTCTTTGCTACCTTTTTCTGTTTGCCCACACAAATATTAGTGATCTGTTGCTGCAAAGCGAATTACCTCAAACCTTGGGAGCTTAAAACAACACACACAGTTTCTGAGAGCCAGGAATTCCAGGAGTGGCTTCGCTGGGGGTTGGAACTTGGGGTCTCCTGAATCAAGCTGTGGGCAGGGGCTGCCGTCTTCTGAAGTGCAGCTAGGTGAACATCCACCTCGAGCTCACTCATATGTCTGTGGGCAGAAAGCCTCCATTCTTGTCCAGATGGGCTCCCCATAGCGCTTCTAATGATAGGACAGCTGACTTCCCCCAAAGCAAGTGATCAGAGAGAGAGGAGCTGTGTTAATTGCCCATCATTGTATAATAAATTACCCTCAAACTAACAACATTTGGCTACTCATTTCTGTGGACCAGGAAGCTGGGCAAGGCTTAGCGGAGGATTCTGGCTCTGGGTCTCTCAACAGGCTGCAATCAAGGTGTCAGCTGGGGCTGCAGTCATCATAATTTAAGATTCTTAAGTCTCACGTGGGATGGATCTTCTTCCACACTCACTCAGGTGAGCGTTGGCAGGGTTCAGTTCCTCATGGTCTATTGACCTCAGTTCTTTGCCATATGGCCCTCTTCACCAGGCAGCTTGCTTCATCAGGGCAAGCAAACAAGACGGAAGGCACCGTCTTCTGTAGCCGACTCCCAAAAGTGACATTCTTAACATTCACCATATTCTGCTTGTTAGGATCCAGTCACTTGGTCCAGCCTACACTGTAACACAGGGTTTTACACCAGGCATGACCATTAGGAGGTGAGGATCCAGGCGGCCATCTTAGAAAGCTGCCTCCCACAGAGGCCAAAACCGAAGCGAAAATGGCTGTTGTAATCTGATTAAGGAGGTAACATTTCATCACATTTCATCATTTCTGCTTTTCTCCTACTGGTCACACAAGCCAACGCAGTACAACACGGGAGAGGGTTACACAAGGAGGCGAATAGCAGGAGGTGGGGCTCACTGGGAACCATTCAAGGGGCTGCTTGTCACAGTCCAGCCAGATGAATTTCTCCTCTTCACCTCGCTCTGGGTCTCCAGGGGCTGACTAATGGGGGACGCATCAACAGGCTCTCTGACTTCAGGTCAGATACAGCTGGAGGGGAGCACGGGCGGGAGAGCGGAGGGAGGAGAGTGAGGTGGGGTATTCCCCCAGCTTCCTCACTGCAGGCTGGCTGCATCTGGCTCCTGTCCGGTGGCTCTAAGAAATTGTCATCTGGACTGCCCTTTATTCACTAGGTGTTTGGCCGACAGTCTCATTCAGTCCAACCTCCCTCTGAAAGCAGAACTTTCCTTACAGTATCCCTGAAAGGGTAACTTCCAAGGACAGAACTGAATGAATGAAATGAAATAAATGAAAAGTATTGTCCCTCTGTCTCCTGATGCGACTCTGGCCCTTTGGGGGCACCTCTTTCTAGTGGTCCTTGATGACCCGCCTCTGGGGCCACTCAGGGCTCAGGGTCATCCCAGTCTGGGCTGATTTACACTTCACTCCACCAGGTGCGGAACGCTAGTCGTTGCCCTAATTCTGTAATGGCTCTCATGGGCCACCGTAGCGGACCGCCTGCTTGAACTCAGGGCGCGCGATGCCGGCGCCGCCATGTTGTCCCCGGCCACTTCCGCTTCTAGCTCACGTGGTCCCGCCTTTCGGCTGCGCGCCGCACCCCCAGGTGTGCGGAGAAGCTCCCGGGCTCGCGCTTGTAGCGGAAGAGCTGTGCTTCCGGCTCTCTCCTAGCAGTCCGCAGACGTCTAGAGAGTTCGCTCCTGCACCTAGCGATTTGCTTCTCAAGACAGTCTCCAGAGACAGACAACACTGTAAGCATCTCTAAGGCTCCTTTACTCGTCCCCTAGGCCGGGAACGGGGGGCGGAGCGGGGGGAGAGGAGGCCCAGTGTTCAATTCCTTAGCGTGATGTCAAGCCATCCAAAAATCTGTTTTACCTAAAACCAGCTGCAACTGCAAACAAAAAGTAGGAGTTGTCATGAAGATGCAACTGTTAGTTTAAGGAATTGTAAACGTAACTTGCCTTCTCGTTGTAAAGTTTAAGCACTTAGGTTTGCTCGTTAGTTTACTTCTGCGATTTCCAGGCTCCTTGATGTTTGTGAACTGGTTTATAAGCACCTAATCTGTAATCTCCCCCTAAAACAAATTAAAAAAAAAAAGAGTGAAATCATTTTAAAAGTCTGCTGGATGCTTACCCTGTAAGGATGGTGAATAATGATAACTGCCGCTGGGGCTCTGAAGCCAGCTACATGCATAGGATACAGGATTCTATCTTCTGCTTCCGTCACTCTGACCAGGTTCCCTCACCTCTGTGAGCCACAGATTTTTCCATTGTAAAGTGATGATCTTCTGGAAAGGCTGTTGTGAGGTTGATAGGCGATCAAGTATGCAAAGATGCCTCCTATGTGCCAGTAAGCCTTCTGAGTTAGGATAGAAACGGTATTAATAATCATTGTTAATTTCTTGTTTCGCGATTCTGCACAAATCACATCTTCAAGCCTTCAACCAAACTGCTGAGAGACCTGCCCTATTTGCACCCTCACCCTCTCCAGTTGCTGAACGTCTCAGGAATTCAGTATTCTAGGTTGTCTCTGAATCTGCAGACCCTTCTCACTGGCCCAGCTCTCTGCAAATGGCCTGTTTCTTGCTTCATGCTATTAAATAGTAGCTGCCTGATAGTCCTGCCTTACATCCCTCAAACTTTTCTATCCAACACCTATGCCTTCCTTCTAGGACAATGCAAGTTGTATCCTCTCTCCTGCCAACCCTCTGCCTGTCTCCTGGAGCCTCACAGCTCTCCATTCCAGCCCTGGAGAACACTTAAAAGAAAAATAAAACACCCAACCATTTCATACTCTGCCTAGCAGCCTTCCATGATTTCCCTTTGCTCTCAGGATCCACCCCGGTGCCCCAGTGGACTCACCAGGCTGTGTGGGCTCTAGCCTACCATTTCTGCCTAAAACATAATTAACATCAGCTTGGGCTAGTTTTTCCACGGAGTTGTCTTGAGTATAATGTGGAATTTGGAAGAGCCTTTAAGAAAGGTGAAGACAGGGTGAAATGGAGAAGGAGCTGGGAAGCTTTCAAAGGAGAGTTGTGTTCTCTGAAAGCTATGGGGGAAAAGCTAACCTCCAGGTTAGTCTGAGGGACTATCAGTTTATCAGTTTGACGGGAGTTGGGGATCTAGAGGGTCTCCAGGGCTCTCAGGCCCAGCTGATGATATCTTAGTTTGTCAGGTTTTTAATTTTTTCATTTCTTGCTATGGGAACAGGTCCTGAAAGTATTCTCACCCCACGCCACAAAATCCTGAGAAATATCCGAGTCTTAGACAAATCCGGTCAATTTAAAAAAGCTCTTCTGGGCGGGCGGGGCGCCTGGGTGTCTCAGTTGGTTGAGTGTTCGACTCTTGATTTCAGCTCAGGTCTCAGTCCTCCGGAGTCAGAGTCGGGCTCTGTGCTGACAGTGTTTGGGTTTCTCTCTCTCTCTCTGTACCCCTCCCCTGCTTGCTCACTCGCGTGCACTGCTTGCTCTCTCTGTCAAAATAAATAAACTTAAAAAACAAACAAACCTCTTCTGGGTTCACCTTTACAGAAGTTGTTTGCCGTGATGAAATCTTGCTGCAAGGTTTCCAGAAACTTGAACCAAAATGCTTCCTTTAGAAATATTACTTAGTGTTACCTTTATTAAACTCTCCAGTAAGCATACATTTTTGTGTTGGTCACACAAAATTTAAACAAGGAAGCTGAAGGTAGGGGGAAGTTCTCAAGGCTGATGGTAGCTGGAAACCTCCTATAGGATTTCCGTAGACTGCCTTATTTATTATACAGTTTGGCTCAGCAGAACCATTTTGTAATGAAACCGTTAAGATGAGTCCCCATTGAGACAGAGCAGACTCCTATTTGGTCTCTTGTCAATTTCTATTGCGTAGAGAGCACAGGAGCCTGATTCAGTATCTTACTTCTTTGGGGACCACGAAGGAATCCTAGGGGATCTTTCTCCCGCTCTGGGAGAGGGTCTGGGACCCATTAGAGCAGTGGGATGCCATCTGCTTCAGTGTCACTGTGCTATGTCTGTCTCCAGCATCCGGGGTTCCGCCTACTCTCATTTAGGGAATGCAGTTCCCTTTTCCCTTTCTTCCCAGTTTCCTTCCGTCCTCCTTTAACCTTCCTCATCTTTTCCACGCTCTTTCCCCTCTTTCTACTATGTGGGGTGGCTACCAGACAGCTTCAGCCCAGCTCCTCTCAGCCTGTGAGAAGCGCTCCCTCTGGCCAGTAACTAGCTTGCAGAGGCGGGAGAGGCCTGCCTCGCACCACGCAAGTGCCTCTCAGGCCGTGGTTGAAGCTGGCTCCCTCTGATGGGGGACTAATGAAAGCAGGACACCAGCCTTATTTGTAAATATGGGAAATGCTCAGAAGATTCCAAAAGACTTCCCCCCGGGTTGCATTCTTCATNCCACGAACCGCGAGATCATGACCTAAGCGAAAGTCGGACGCTTAACCGACTAAGCCACCCAGGCGCCCCCAAATTAGTTTTCATTTGTAACTCAGCCTGGCCCCAGTACACTTTGGGTGATCAAAAGAAATGGCTACCTGGGTGGCTCAGTCGGTTAGGCGTCCAACTCATGATTTCAGCCCAGGTCAGGATCTCGTGGTTGGTGGAATCGAGCCCCAAGTCATGGTTCTCTGCTCTCATCGAAGAGCCTGCTTGGGATTCTCTCTCTCCCTCTCTCTCTGCCCCTGCCTTGCTCTCTTTCTCTCAAAACTTAAACTTAAAAACAAATTCTATTTTCCAATTGGATCGGTTTTGTAAGTGTTCTCAAAACTGGAGAGAGAACCCTTATATACAGACCTGTATGAAGCTGTACCAAGACCCAGGCTAGCAGGACTCGTGGGATGTATGTGTGGCCTCCGCTTCTACCCGACTTCCAAAGGATTCAGAGCCAGATTTGCTCATGGCTCTTCCCTTCCAGCCACTGCCAAACCATCTCCATTCAGGTCCCAGCTGATCCCTCTCATTCTCCTGCTCCAACACCCTCTTCAGCCCCTAAGCCCCATCTTACCCTAGTCAGGCTCCTAAAGAACCAGAACCCCCACACTGGAGCTCCCAGCACTATCCCCGATGGGGCTCCAGTCAGGCTCCATCTATACTAGTTCCCTCCTTAACCTCACCACCATGCCCAGGGGCTTTATCCCCTTTGGGAGGTAGTTGATGAGATTGGGGCAGTTACTAGAGTACATGTCTCTTTCTCTGTGAGAGATCTGGGGACATGCAGAGGAAGGTTTGGTAGATTTTCGGAAAATCCTGATAAGTTTAGGGATGAGTTTGTCAGTCGGGGGCTGATGTTCTCGCTGACCTGGCAGGATATCGATGTCATTCTAGCACACTGTCGCATCCCTGATGAAAGAGATCGCGTCACGAGAAAGGCTGGAGAGTGTGCATACGGTCTAGTAACTTCTCATCCTCACCACCAAGTCTACTGGGTACGTGGTGAAGCGGTTCCAAAACAGGTCCCCTGCTGAGACTCTGGACAATATTGACCAAACTAGAATTCTATCACTTGTTTGTCCGCAGGGATGAAAAGGTATATAATAACACTGGTAAATTATAAGGTTAGAGAGAGGTTACCCAAGGGAAGGATGACAACCTGGCAGTCTCTCTGAGCTGGGTAACAGACATTCAGAAAGTGCTGACGCAGACCTGGGGTGCGCAGAAGAAAGGGTGTTGCTTGCCATGCTCTTTGTTACCCTGTCTGTCCCAGGTGTTAGGAGAAAACGCAGCAGCTGGAGGCGGGGTTTGGACTCCTGTCAAACTTGGTGGAGGAGGCCTTCGAGGTCTGTAATGACAGAGGCAGAGTCTGGTGGGGTTACCCCCCGGAATAGTTCCAGGTCCAAAAACACCCATTTACAGAGCCAGTAAGAGCATTCAAACCCAGTCTTCCACATGCACCCAACACCCGTTAACCTGATAACGAAATGCTTAACCCACCAGCCACGACCTGGTGTGCCAGTGTAGATCCCGGGTTTCCCTCCTCAAAACCCCTCTTGTGCCTTTCGCAGGCCCCCCCCATCTGCAGCCAGACGGCTAGAGGAACCTGCATGCGCAGTGCCATGAATCGCACCTGTCCAGCAAGAGGTAGTTAGCCCTGCCCCTGAGCCCCGTCCCACTTTATGTGCAGTCGCCATATGCAGGTGGGACACGGCATGAGAGCCAGAAGATACGGTCTCAGTAGTGGTGTTACCCAGGCTGTTACACAGGGTCACAGGCGTCCTGGAGTGCCAACGCTGAAAACCACAGAGGCCGTGACAAGTACTGTTTTGGGCTGCCCCCTAACCACCCATCCTTGGGTCCCTCAGAACCAGCCCCACCCAGGACTCTGATGTTTAGCTAAAGGAATGATGGTCCTGGGAATGGTGGAGGGGAAGGGGAGAGCAGTCAGATAAATACCTTGATGCCAGCCATACCAGTGGTCATTGGACTGCGGGGTGTATCGCTCCCCACCCTCACCCCGAGGATATTCGAGTATTGTCCCATGACCCCTGGAGCACTCAGCTATCACCATGAAGGTCTAGATGCGCAGTGTGTCTGCTGATTGCCCGAGTAGTTGCCTTGCCTGCTTCCTTGATGGGACAACAGGACTGTCATACGCTGTGTCCCTGGTAGTGGCTGAAACAGGGCAGGGTTTTATACAAAAATGAGTGGCTTCATACACACACAACATCATTAGATACTGTGGTTTCTGTGGTCTCAGATCACCAGTTAGCCTTGGATTATGTGCCCGCTGAACAAGGAGGAATAGGTGCTGTTGCAGATACATCTTGTTCCTTCATTAATGTTTCCGGACAGGTGGAACCGAAGGCTGACGTCACCCTCCAGCAGGCCCCGTGGCTGCATAATTTTAACAACCCCGCTGCCCAAACCACCTGGGACTCTATTCAAGGGGATCTACCAAATGCTGGCTTGGTTCTTGCCTTTCCTTGGGCCTTTAGTGGCCATTTTATTGCTATCACTTTGTGGGTCCTGTGTTTCTAACCTCCTGGTAGACTTTGTGTCTTCTAAGCCTCAGCAATTCTAAGTCAAGTTAATGGTGGTGGATGGATTCCAACCTGCACCAGTAGAGGCGGATCCCAGTCCTTATAAGTCATTAGAACAGTCAGCAAGACCCTGCAGGGTAGGCGAGGGACAACAGCCCCCACTCAGCAGGAAGCAGTTTCTTAAGATGAGACATTCGGCCCCTTCTGCATAGGAACAAGGAGGGTCACAACACTTGGAGTGGGGATTGAGATGGAAGAGGTCCCCTCCACCCTGACTGCTAAATCCAGGGTTCCTTGGCTGCCTCCATGAGGAAGGAAAAAAAAGCAAAAGACTAAAACTGCCTCTTGAGTAGTGTATCTTGCAGGAATGGCAAAAGGGAGATGCTTACTGAAAGGAAGGTGCTTACTACAGAGACTGGCAAAGACTGAGCCAAACCAGTCTGTGGCATGATGAATCCCAGTGCTGACTTTCTCCCTCATTATAATAAAAATCCTGCCCATGGGTAGAGATTTAACATGCTAAGTAGACATGCAATGCGCGAAGAAGCAGGACCTTTAAGGGCACCAGAGCCGAAAATTCCCCACCTCTCTGTGTGCATGTCACCCTTTTCCCACCTAAGGCTCTTTAAAAGCTCTGCGGGGCCTCTCTTCAGGGAGCCAGCCTGAGAGCCCTTTCCTCTGTGCTGTCTCCCTTGTGCTGGAGCATCAGCCCCAGCAAAGCCTTGCCTGGAACTCCCCACTGGGATTGGCTTCTCGTCAATTTCTATGGTTTAGTGAGCCCAAGGGCCTTTGGTTTCAGACCTCTATTTTTATAGGTTGATTCTCAGCACCTGGGAGAATTGATTGCTGATGAAAATTGCTTAAGGGCCCGCCCATGTTGACTTCACAAGTCAGATCCAGTATCTTTCATCCTATGGTGAGAAAGAAACAGGGAGGCATTCCAGGGCTATGGTGGCACTTCCGGAATGGCTGCTGCTGTTTAATAGCATCAGAGGCCAATGGAGCATTGATGAGCGCTCCCAGCTGGAGATCATAAACAAGTTATCTGGAGTGAGTGACTTACATCCTGCATTTGACAGGCACACTGTGGGTTTTTAACCAGGAAGCATGGTCAGAGGTTTGGATTTCTCTCCATGTTAGATCCTCTTCCTCTTTTATTTATTGTAAACAGCTGGATTCTAATTTTATTCAAGTTTTGAGGCCCAATTCCTAATGATGGAAAAACTATGAGAGTTATTTCTTCCTAAGCATCTTATTTACTGAGATCATTTTAGCTGATGATTGGATAGCA
Source organism: Crocuta crocuta (assembly GCF_008692635.1). Classification (NCBI taxonomy): domain Eukaryota; kingdom Metazoa; phylum Chordata; class Mammalia; order Carnivora; family Hyaenidae; genus Crocuta; species Crocuta crocuta. Next base: position 8,745,629 of record NW_027532203.1, on the reverse strand, counting down.
TGGAGGCAAATCTACACTGGTCTTTGATATATATAGTTTTTTAAATATACAAGTCATATTTAGCTTCAAATTATGTATGTTATATATACATGTCTTTTAACATGAAATGTTCTTTTAAATTCTGTTAGAGCTTCTGCTTATTTGACGTGTCCTTAAGCTGTTACTCAGACTCTTCTGAGGACAAAGAAAATGTCTCCATATAAATGGCCTAACAAAACATACCTTTCAGTCTATAGCCATGAACAGGAAGCTACCATCTCTTTGGATGCTCAGTCATCCAGAAGGGCCAAGTAAAGAGCTCAGGGTTACTAGGCTAGTGGGAAATTTGTAGGTTAGGGAGAGTCTCGCTTTGAGAGGATTTATAGCAAGAAAAATATGAACTCTAATTACTGTTTTTTGGCTTAAAAAGAATTTTGATTTTTTATTTCATTTTTGGAGTAGATAAAATATTCCTATGGTTCAAACCTTTAAACTTTTTTAAGTGAAAAGATAATTCCATTTCCAAACATCACTTCCTATTTATTTCTTTAAAACAGCTTCTTTTGAAGTATAAATGATATGTAACAGAGACACATATTTAAAGTGTGCAGTTTGGTATGTTTTAACATATTTATATGCCTGTCAAACCACCACCACAGTCAAGATAGTGAACATGTCCATCACCCCAAAAAGTTTTCTCATATTCCTGTACAATCCTTCCTTGTGCATTTCCCTAATGAAAAATAATGCCAAGCATCTCTTCATGTGTTATTTTGCCTTACGTGTATCTTCTTTTTCTTTTTTACAGTTTTAATGAGTTGATAATTGACATATAGTACCATATAAGTTGAAGTGTACAGTGTAATGATTTCACTTACATATGATCACCAAAATAAGTTTAGTTAATGGCCATCATTTCATATAGATAGAAAATAATAGAGTACATTGTTTCCTCTTGATGAGAACTCTTAGGATTTACTCTGAACACTTTTTTTTTTTTTTTTTTTTTTTAACAGAGAGTATGGGTAGGGGAGGAGCAGAGAAGGGGAGAGAGAGAAAGAATCCCAGATAGCATGGTGCCAGGCTCGATTTCACAACTGTGAGATCATGACCTGAACTGAAATCAAGAGTTGGATGCTCAACTGACTGAGCCACCCAGACTCCCCATTCTCTTAACACTTTCATACATATCACACAGCAGTGTTCACTATAGTCTTCATGTTGCACCTGACATCCCTTGTAGTTATTTGTAACTGGAAGTTTGTATTTTTAGACAACCTTCGTCCAGTTCCCCCTCCCCTGAACTCTGCCTGTGGTCACCACAAATCTTTTTTTTTTTTTAATGACTTTGGGTTTTCTCTTTGTTATTAGATTCCACATATAAATGAGATCATACAGTTTTGTGTTTCTCTGACTTATTTCACTTAGCATGATGCCCTCGGGGTCCATCCACATTGTTGCAAATAGCAGGATTTCCACATTTTTATGGATGAATAATATTCCATTGTGTATATATATACACATGTATGTATACACACACAATACATAACTTCTTTATCCATTCATCCGTCCATCAGCAGACACTTAGATTCTCTCTCTGTCTTGGCTATTGTAAATAAGGTTGTTATGAACATGTGGGTGTGGATATCTCTGACATAGTGTTTTTGTTTTCTTCAGATACATACTCAGAAGTGGGATTGCTGGGTCATATGGTAGTTCTACTTTTAATTTTTTGAGGACCCTGCATACTGTTTTCCATGTGGCTGCATCATTACAGTCCTGCCAACAGCGCGCAAGGACTCCCTTTCCTTCATCTGTACGCCAGCATTTGTTATCTCTTGTCTTTGATGCTAGCCATTCTCACAGGCGAGAGGGGATATCTCACTGTGGTTTTAAAGTGTATTTCCCTGATTAGTGGCGTTAAGCAGCTTGTAATGTACCTGTTGGCTATTTGTATGTTGTCACTGGACAAAAGTCTACTCAGGTCCTTTGCCTATTTTTAAATTATTTACTTATTACTTACTGTGGAGTTGTATGCATTCCCTGTATATTTTGAATATTGACCCCTTAGCAGATATATATATGATTTTCATTTTGACTCTATAAGTTATAGTCTTCTTATTTTGTTGATTTTGTTTCTTTGCTGTTGGTTTTTGTATTTCAGGAGCTTTTTGTTTTCATTATTTATTTAATGAGTTTTTTTTGAATGTTTTATTTATTTCTGAGAGAGAGAGAGACAGCGTGAGCAGGGGAGGGTCAGAGAGGGAGACGCAGAATCCAAAACAGGCTTCAGGCTCTGAGCTAGCACAGAGCTGGACGCGGGGCTCGAACCCACAAACTCTGAATTCATGACCTGAGCTGAAGTCAGACGCTTAACCGACTGAGCCACTCAGGCACCCCTATTTAATGTTTATTTTTGAGAGACAGGGCACAAGCGAGCATAAGCAGGGGAGGGGCGGGGGGGGGGGCAGAGAATCTGAAATGGGCTCTGTGCTGACAGCAGAGAACTGGATGTGGGGCTCAAGCTCATGAACCATGAGATGACCTGAGCCAAAGTCAGTCCTCTAACCAACTGAGCCATCTACTTTAGAAGCTTTTTAGTGTGATGTAGTCCCACTTGTTTATTTTTTAATTTGTTGCTTATGCTTTAGGGATCATATCCAAAAAATCATTGCCAAGACCCACGTCAAGGAGTTTTTTCCTGTGTTTTCTTCTAGGAGTGTTATGGTTTCATATCTTGCGTTTAGGTCTTTGATCCATTTTGGATTAATTTTTGAGTCATGTATGACGGAGGTCTCATATCATTCTTTTACACATGAATGTCCAGTTTTCACAGCTCCAATTATTGAAGAGACTGTCTTTTTTTCATTGAGGATGCTTGGCTCCCATGTCAAATTCTCATATGCTTGGGTTTACTTCTGGGCTCTGAATTTATTGGTCTGTGTGTATGGTTCTTGCTAGTAACATACTGTTTTTGATTAGCTTTGTAGTATACCTTGAAATCTGGAACTGTGATGCTTTCTGCTTGGTCCTTTCTCGGGGTTGCTTGGTAACTTGGGATCTTTTGTGATTACCTATAAATTTTAGAATTTTAGAATCGTTTAGAATTGCTTTTTTCTACTTCTATAAAAAATGCTATGGAATCTTGATAGGGATTGCATTGAATCTACAGATAGCTTTTGGTAGTGTAGACATTTAAAAAATATTAATTCTTTCAATCCTTGAGCACAGGTTACCTTTCCACTTACTAGCATCTTCTTCGATTTCTTTCATCAGTGTCTTGTGGTTTTCAGAGAGATCTTTTACCTCCTTGGTTAAATTTATTCCTAAGTATTGTTTTTGATACTATTATAAATGGGGTGGTTCTCTTTATTTTTTTTTCAACTTATTTGTTGTTAGCATATAGAAATGCTACTTTTTAAAAATTTTTTTAATGTTTTGTTTTTTCTTTTTTTTTTTTTTTTGAGACAGAGTGTGGGGTAGAGGGAGAGGGAGACACAGAACCCAAAGCAGGCCCCAGGCCCTAAGGTATCAGCACAGAGTGCCAGGCAGGGCTCGAACCCATGAACGAAGATCATGACCTGAGCTGAAGTCAGACGTTCAACCAACCAAGCCAGCCAGGTTCCCCAATGCTACTTTTTTAAAAATGTTATTTTGTATGCTGTAACTTCACTAAGTTTGTTGATTTAGATCCAACAGTTTTTGGGTGGAATCGTTAGGGTTTTTTCTGTATAAAATCATGTCATTTACAGAGATGCTTGTACTTCTTCATTTCCAATTCTGATGCCTTTTACTTCTTTTTTCTTGCCTGATTGCTCTGGCTAGGACTGCCAGTACTGTGCTGAATAGGAGGGGCGCCTGGGNTAAAAAAAAAAAAGGAATGGTTAAGACTAGGCACCCTTGTTTTGTTCTTCTTCTTGGAGGAATTAATTTGCTACATCCCATCAAGTTTTAGTATGTTGTGTTTCTACTTTGTTTTGTCTCAAGATACTTTTTTTATTTCTCCTTAAATTTCTTTTTTGATTTCTTGGTTGTTGAGGACATTGTTGCTTATTTTCCACGTATTTGTGAATTTTTCAGTTTTCTTCCTGTTACTGATTTTTAGTTCCATACCACAGTGATCAGAGAAGATACTCAGTCTGACTTTAGTCCTTTTGAGTTTTCTGAGATTTGTTTGTGGTATAACATACGGTCTGTCCTAAGAAATGTTCCATGTACACTTGAAAAGAATGTATATTCTGTTGTTGTTAGATAGAATGTTCTGTATGTGTCTGTTAAGTCCATTTGATCTATAGCACTGTGCAAATCTGTTTCCTTATTGATTCTGTACCTGGATGATCTATCCATTGTCGAAAGTGGGATCTCAGTGTCCTTATNTCTCTCTCTCTCTCCCTCCCTCCCTCCCTCTCTCCCTCTCTCTCTCTCCCTCTCCTTCTCTCAAAAAATGAATAAATGTTAAAAATTAATTAAAAAAAGTGGCAGCTTAATGTCCTCAACTATTATTGTATTGCTGTTTATTTCTCCTTTTAGCTCTCTTAGTTTTTGCTTTGTGTATTTAGACAATCTGATGTGGAGTGCATGAATATTTATAGCTTCTTCATGGTTTGGCCCCTTTATTATAATGACCTTTTCCTCCTTTTACTATTTTTAGTTTGAAGTTTATTTTGTCTGATACAAACATAGCTACTCCTATTTTGGGGTATTTTGGGGTGGGATTTTGTGTGTGTGTGTGTGTGTGTGTGTGTGTGTGTGTTTGGTTACTATTTTCTTAAAATACTGTTTATCCCTGTACTTTTGGTCTATATATATATATCTTTAAGGTTAAGGTGAGTCTCTTATAGGAAGCATATCATTGGGTCTTGTTTTCTGTTTTTGTTTTTTAAATCAATTCAGCCATCTATGTCTTTTAATTAGAGAATTTAATCCATTTATATTTAGGTAATTATTGATAACTAAGGACTATTGCCATTTTATTCATTGTTTTCTGACTGTTTTGTAGATCCATTATTCTTTGTTTCTTATCCTGCTTTTTTTTTGTGTGTGTTTGATATCTTTTGGTATCAGTAGACTTGGACTTCTTTATCATATTCTTTTGTGTAATTACTACAGGTTCTTCCCTTGAGGTTACCTTGAGGCTTAAATAAAGTATCTTAAAATTATAACACCCTTTTTTAAGTTGAAAAGGACTTCAGTGACATTCCTAAACTTTAAACTTTTACTTCTGCTCCCCTTCACAATTAAAGTTATGATGCTAAGGTTCATGTATTTTTGATACTGTGTAGTCAATAACAGATTGTTGTAGTTAAGGATATTTTAACTATGTTTGTTTTAACTTTTAATCTAGAGTTGTAAGTGAATTACACACCACAATTCCATATTATAGAATCTAACTTTGACTATATATATTTACCAATTCCAGTGAGTTTTATATTACTAATTTTATTAGTGTCCTTTTACTTCTACTCAAAGAACTCCCTTTAACATTTCTTGTAACACAGCTACAGTGTTGGATGAACGTCCTCAGCTTTTGTTAAGGAGAATCTTTATCTTTCTTTCATTTCTGAAGGACAGCTCTGCTGGGTATAAAATTCTTGGTTTAAAGATTTTTTTTTTCTTTCAACATTCTTTGATATATCATCCCATTCTTTCCTAGTCTGAAAAGTTTCTGTTGATAAATGCACCAATACTCTTATGGAGGTTTTTTGTATGAAACTTCCCTTGTTTTCATGTTGCCTTCAGAATTATTTTTCTGTCTTTCACTTTGACAGTTATAATGTGTCTTGGTGTAGCCCGATTCGTGTTCAATTTATTTGGGGTTCTTTGGACCTCATTGATCTGGATGTCCATTTCTCTCCTGAAGTTTGAAACGTTCTTAGCTATTACTGCTTTAAATATGTTTTCTATCCCTTTCTCTTTCTCTTCTGGCATTTCAATAATGCAGATATTGTTTCTTTTGATTGTGTTGTATACATACCATAGGCTTTCTTCACTTTTTTTCATTCTTTTTTCCTTCTGCTCCTCTGATTTCAGATGTCATATTTTCTCAGTGATTGCTTTGCATTTCTTTGGGTTGAGTCTACTTTTGAAAGTCTCTATTGAATTCATCAGTCACTGCATTTTTCAGCTCTAGGATTTATGTTGCAGGCTTTTTTTGTTTGGTGAGCATTTCTTTTTATTGAACTTCATGAATTGTTTTCCTAATTATGTTTAGTGATGTTCTTTCTGTGTGTTCTTTTAGCTCACTCAGGTTTAGGAGGACTATTCTGAATTCTTTCACAGCTCATAGATCTCTCTTTTTTTTTTAGTATTAGCTATCAGAGCTTAATTAGTTTTCTTTGGTGGTGTCATGATCACCTGATATTTCAGCATACTTGATTCTTTATACCGGGTTATCTGTGCATTTGAGTGAGCAGTTTCCTCTTTTAGACTTTAGATTCACTTCGGCAGAGACCAGTCAGCTCAGTATAGGTTATTAGACATGTCTGCTGATAACATCTTTGGGCAGATGGGACCTGGTTTGGAGGCCACTGCCCAAGGTTTGAGGTGGCGGGGGGGGGGTCTATCTACTCCTGGCTGAGAACACTTAGATAGGACTGCTGGCTTGGTTCCCTGCCCAAGTGAGGCTGTAGGATAGGCTCTGCATTTGCCTGGGTTCTCTGGTCAGACTTACTAGACACTCAGGACTGGGTACTTACTCAGCAATATATTGCACTATGAAATCGCTCCCTTGCACTGGTGGGGCAGCAGGATGGGCCTCAGGGGCTATGCAGCTCATTATTTGTGAACCTGAATTTGGCAAGACTGTGCACTGATTTCCCTGGCCAGATGGGGCTACTGGTTTTGCTCTGCAGATGGGGAAAGCCACAAGCTGTGCTGTCTGTTCAAGAGCCACTGTAAGCAGGGCTGTTGGGTGAACGTGCGAGTTCCTGTGTGCAGTGGTTAGGCCCTCTGATTGAGCGGACTGAGGGCTGTATTCAGCAATAGGCTGCATTCAGAAAGCCTGATCTGGAAGGCCTGGGAGTTCCGGCCACCTGTGCCTGTGTGGGGCAGGACAGTTCACAGGGCTTGCAGAGCTCATTGTCTGAGGACCCTACTGTCAGGCAAACCTGTCCCCGGCTGAGTTTCCTGGTCAGACTGTGCTATCGGCTTGGCCCTGCACAGGCAGAGCTGATGGTTGGAACTGCTTCTTGGGTGCTGCAGTAGGAATTTGGTTTAATAAATCTGAGTGCTGGTTTTTGGTGCCATTCCTCATTTTCTACTACAATCAGGTCTCCCATAGTTGAGCCTTCTGGAATCCTCCACAACCCCTGTTGGGTTAGTCCAACTAGAGGCTCCCAAGAGGCGACCCACAATGCTGGGGGAGCTGGATGTACACTCTGGGCTCTTTCTTTCCCCTGGAGGGACCGTAGGCTCAGGGGAGACCTCTCAGCATGTTGCTGTGCCAGCCTTGGGGAGAGACAATGAGGTCAGAGTAGAACTGTTCTTTTTACCCTTCTAATGAGATCTCTTTTGGTCTCTGATGCAGCAGGTGCTTCAGGCACTCTCCCAGGGTCTAGGATTCTCTCAGTGGTGTCTTGCTTATGACTAGTTGTTAGTTGAACTTCCTGTGAGGGGGAGTAGAGTCAGGGACAGATTATGTTGGCATCTTGGCGACATCACTCCTGTGTATCCCCTTTGTTGAAGTGTCTTTTCTTTTCTTTTTTTTTAATGTTTTATTTATTTCTGAGAGAGAGAGACAGTGTGAGCAGGGGAGGGTCAGAGAGAGAGGAAGACACAGAATCCAAAACAGGCTCCAGGCTCTGAGCTGGCAGTCAGCACAGAGCCTGACACGGAGCTCGAACCCACGAACCATGAGGTCATGACCTGAGCTGAAGTCGGACGCTTAACCAACTGAGCCACCCAGGCGCCCCTGAAGTGTCTTTTCAAATCTTTTGCCTGTAGGAGGTATGGATCTAAGTTTTGTGGGAGGTTTTGATTGTTGAGGTTTTTTTGCATATGAATATACAAATATTCCCGCATCATTTGTTGACAAGTCTGTTCTTTCTCCCTTGTCTTTGTACCTTTGTCAAAAATGGGTTGTCCATATATGTGTGTCAGTTTATTTCTGGACTTTAATTTTGTTCCATTGATCTATTTAGCTGTCTTCAGGCTGATACCACGCTGCTTTGATTATAATAGCTTTAGAATAATTCTTGAGATCAAGTAGCATTCGCCCTCCAATTTTATTTTTCTTTCTCATTTTGGTTATTTTAGGTTCTTTGAATTTCCATTTGAATTTTAGCTTGTCAGTTGAAATTGAATTAGCTTGGCAGTTTTTAATAAAAAAATCTCGTGAGATTTTGACTGGGATTGCATTAATTCTATAGATCAATTCATACTCTTTTCCTCCTTTGTTTTTTGTTTTTTTGTTTTTTTGTTTTTTTACATAAAAGGTAGCTACCATACACACAGTTCTGCATTTGGCTCTTCTCATAGTAAATCAAGGAGATCTTCTTCTCCCTTAGTCTCCATTTTAGTTTTCTTGTGTTCTGTTGTCAGAATGTACTTTATTAAATTCTTTTAGTCCCTTATGGTGGATTTCTTGCTCATCTCCAACGTGTTGCTATTACAAATAGTGCTGCAGTACAGTAATTATACGTGTTTTTTGGTCTGTGGGCAAATAGAACTGCAGGAGAAATTTGAGAAATGTGATCTAAGTGTACATGCCTTTGAAATTTTAATGGGTATTGTTAAGTTGCCTTCCTTGGAATTTCATCAATTTATATTCCTGGAGTAATAAGAAAGAAAGTCTGTTTTGCCATGGTCTCAACAGTGTTACCAGACCTTTCCTTTTTTGTCAGGTTGATAGGTGTGGATGGTCTATCAAACTCATTTTGATTTGCATTTCTTTAGTACAGGCAAGTTTACTTTCTTATTTTATTTATTTTTTTTAAGTAAGTTCTGTCCCCAATATGGGCCTTGAGCTCAAACCCATGAGATCAAGAGTCACATGCTCTACCAACTGAGCCAGCCAGGTGCCCTGATACAGGTCTTTTTTAAGATCCGTTTGTATTTCTTGTGTGTGTGTGTGTGTGTGTGTGTTTGGGTGTGTTTTGTCCGTGTACTTTGCCCATTTTTTTTCTGTTGGATTGTCAGAATCTTTCAGTTCCAAGGAAGTCTTTATGTATTAGATTAGCCCTTTGTGTGATAAGAGTTGCAAATAGTTTTTCCTTATTATTTCCAATAGTCTCAGTTACATTTATCAGTATTTTTCATGCTTAAAAACCTTAATTTCTAGTAGAAACTGAGTAGTAAGCAATTGTGAACTGTTATACTAGTATTCTTTTTTTTTTAAAACATTTATTTATTTATTTTGAGAGAGAGTGCACGAGCAGGGGCAGGGGAGAGAGAGTGTGTGTGTGCACAAGTGTGTGTGGGGGGAATAGAGGGGGAGAGAAGAATATCCCAAGTAGGCTCCACATTGTCTGAACAGAGCCCAAGGCGAGGCTCCAACCCATGAACAGTGAGATCATGACCTAAGCTGAAATCAAGAGTCAGGCACTCAACCAACTAAGCCACCCAGGTGCCCCCCCAGTATTCTTTAGATTGGCGCATTTATGAATGTATTTCATAATTTCTAAAACCATGCTTCNAGATCATGACCTAAGCGAAAGTCGGACGCTTAACCGACTAAGCCACCCAGGCGCCCCATACAGACTTTTAATAAAGCGTAAAACATGTTTATAACAAACCCAATTGATCTTTAGTTTTCCTATAATAAGACAAAAGTCGGTAAACCTGTGTTTGGTATTTAATGTTTCATTATTTTCTCTTATTTGGAAAAGACTTAAATATCCAATGAGTTTGAACCAATTTATCATTTAATTACCTAGCAAAAACTTCAAGGCTACTAAAGATTTTGAAAGCTATATGCCTTTTTATATATTTAACCCATTTGTTCTTACAGTTACCCATGTGAACATAATATGACAAAATCAATCATTTTAAGTCGTTGACACATTGCAAAAAATACAACACAAATTTAGCTCATAAATTCAGGTAGAATAAAATACAGGTATCTGTATTATATTTGATGTTGGTAACTCTAAGAGTCATGTCTATTTTAATGAAACCAACCACTTTGAAGTAGCTTTAATATTGAATATGTCGCCCTGTGCCTACTAAAAAGTCGATCAAGACACCTGACTTTTGAGTCAGTGACTCTTGAGATCAGTGACTCTGGGTCTTTGTTTTGTAAGTTCGAGCCCCACATTAGGTGTAGAGATTACTTAAAAATAAAAAATTAACAAAAAGTCAACCAATTCATTCCCCACTGTCAATTAAAAAAAAAATTTTTTTTTAAATGTTTTATTTATTTCTGACAGAGAGAGGGAGCAGGGGAGGGTCAGAGAGAGAGGAAGACACAGAATCCGGAACAGACTCCAGGCTCTGAGCTGGCTGTCAGCACAGATCCTGACAAGGGGCTCGAACCCATGAACCGCGAGATCACGACCTGAGCCGAAGTTGGATGCTGAACCCACTGAGCCACCCAGGCGCCCCCGACTGTCAATTTTATCGAGAGCTCCTGTGGGGGAACCTGAAGTGGGCCATTGAAGTCCAGGGGAGTCCGGGCCCCTTCACGCTGATTTGGGAGGTACTCCAGTTTGAACATCATAAGGGGGTAGCCTGACAGCTTGGGGGTGCTCTTTGCTCCTTCATAGTGAGGGTGGGAGGAGCAGGAGCTGCTGGTGCTGCTGGCCCCCAGGATCGTATAGGAGCAGCCCAGGTGGAGGTACAGGAAGAGGAGGAGGGGGAGGTAAAGGCAGGGGTCGGGGGCACCCCTGTCAAGGCCAGAAGCAGATTCAGAGTTTAGACTGCCATCTTTCCATCTGCTTCCTGTCTCTCCCTCCTGATTGCTTCTCAGCCCTTTGGAGGGGATCGAGGAGCAGTCTGTGGATTGGACTTTGGTTCTAGTGCCTGGGCATGGGGCGGTGGGTTGAGGATTTCCAGTGTCTGCCTGTCTTCCTCCTCCTCTTCATCATCCTGACTTTTAGGAAGACGGTCAGGAGTCTTATTAAATTTTGGTTCACACTTACCTCTCTTTTTTAAAAATTAAAAAAAAAATTTTTTTTTAAATTTATTTCTGAGAGAGAGAAAGAGAGAGAGAGCATGAGCAGCAGAGGGTCAGAGAGAGAGGGAGACACAGAATCTGAAGCAGGCTCCAGGCTCTGAGCTGGCAGCACAGAGCCTGATGCAGGGCCCGAACCCACGAACCACGAGATCATGACCTGAGCTGAAGTCGGACCCTTAACCGACTGAGCCACCCAGGCACCCCTGTCCACACTTATCTCTATGGTCCATCAGTTGGGTCACTTCCCATAAAGCATCTTTATTTTATTTTTATTTTAGGATAAGTATTTTAAAAAGTGGTCACGGGGTCCCAGGCTCAGGGTGTAGGATCTGGGGTGTGGCCCCTCTGTGCACAGGTAGAAGCCGGGGCCTGAGCTCCCCCGCTTGGAGGAGCTCCATCTTTATTGTGGAGGAGCTTAAAAGCCTGAATGTAGGGTATTTGATCTCTGGCAGAGTTACTCCAGTTGCAAGATGGTGTGATAATTTATTTATTTATTTATTTATNCTAAGCGAAAGTCGGACTAAGTCGCTTAACCGACTAAGCCACCCAGGCACCCCGGTGTGATAATTTAAAGATCCATTTAGTGGCCATCTTTTTACTGAGCTCAAAACATAATATAGGCCGAGCAGTGTTACAGTAGAATAGCATTATCCTTTTAAATACAGAGTCACAACCATGAGTGTGCCCATCAGACAGAATTCGCCCGAGCAGGCCGAAATGTGCGGGACCTAAATCTTCCCGTCCTTATGCAGGTTCCAGGAGCACACGAGGTCCCTCTCAGGGCCCCCGCTTTTGAGGAGAGAGGTACGGAGTCTGTTCCCACTCAGTTCTCTTTAGAGCTAAATGGTTTAGACTCCCTTATTATTAGCCAGAAAATTTACACAAGCCTTCTATTAAAACATCAATTTGTATAATGCCAAATTAAAACAATCCATCAACTCCATCCCTTCTAGGTTATTCCCACCAAGAGAATACTACCGATAGCCATCAGCAGCAGGAATCGAAGTCAGGACCATCAACTGGAACTGAGGGGGTCTGGGTGGCCAGGCGAAGTGCCCCGACACACCTGTGAAGTGCTGGGAGCCGGAGGGGCACCCAGGACTGGTGTTGGCACAGAGCAGCCGAGGTCCAGGCGACCCCAGGTGTCCTCAGGTGAGTTGCTCTGATGTCCTGCCGACAATGCCAAGAAATGTTGATGCAAAATGAACAAACTTTTAAAATTTTTCAAAAGGAAAAGAGTTTGAGTTGAGCCCAAGCTAGGACAGCTGTCAGGATACACCGTCTTCACGAAGAAGAGAGCGCTCTGGGGAGGGAACATGTGGTGCAGGGTTGTATGGTTTTTTCACATAAGGATTACAGATTATTATGACAAAGGGCATTCTACGAAGTTACACACTATCTTATGTTTTCAGTCTGTGCAAGGTTGAATGACTTTTTAATATAATGGAAACGAAGAAAGTTTTTTATCTTTATCTTTGGAATGTTTTTTGGGGATATTTTAAAAATAAAGCAGATGTACAGTGTGGGCTCAGGGCAGGGAGAGGTCCCATGCTTTGAGGTTTGGTTGAGTCATTTTGTCCCTGGCAAATGTTAAAGTGTAGCTTCCCTGGGAGCCCACGTGTTAGTTAGGGGGTCTTCACAGAGACAACAGTGAGATCTAACTAGGCAACAAATTCCGGTGGCGAGGCAACAGAGAAGCCCACCCAGTTCCTCTTCCCACAGACGGGGACAGAGGATCGAGAGGTGTGTTGAGTGTGCCCTGCTCCTGTGGCTGAGCCATGTCCGCCTCGGTACAGGTGTCTGCAGTGGCCCTCTGCCTGGCGGGGGCAGAGTTTGCTCCCAGTGCTCTTAAGGGGCCAGTGTGGCGCTGCCCTGGGCTGAGTTGGGTCAGGCCGCATGCCTGCCCTCAGCCCATCTGCCTGGACACACTGAACTGGTCACACTGAACTGCAGGGGCCTCTCTCTGTGTTGCCCCCTGAGAGGCTTTCACTGGTGGGCAGGGCCTGCAGTCAGAACAGACGTCTGTCCCCAGTCTAGTCTGTCTGCTGGGGTTGCGGTGACCTTGAACTACCAGGCTCTCTCTTTCTTTGTACTGGTCCTTGTGAGGTTTCTGCTCATAGGCAGGGCCAGCGGTCAGATCACGTGTCTGCATCCAGCCCCTGCCCGTTACCCTCCCCTCCCCCAGGGCAGGAGGCACTTTGGAGTGGCCGGTGGGGAGCTGCTTGCACAAGGAGAAGCTCGTGGTGTCTCTTGGCATGGACTCCCGCTGAGCGGGGCAGTCGGATAGGGTAGCGCACAGGGGAACGCAGGGGCGGGGTGTGGTGTTAGCAAGCTAGGTGGGGAGAGGTCACATCTGTGTCTCTAGGCTGGGGTGAGGGCAGGTGGTGCCCCCCAGCTCTTTTGTTCTGGAGAAGTCTCCTAAAGCTCTCTGCTGCTCCACTGCATGTTTTGAGATTAGTAAATAAATNCACCCATTTTCCCCACCCCCCAAACCCCCACACCCATCAACCCTCAGTTTGTTCTCTGTATTTAAGAGTCTGTTCTGGTTTGCCCCCCTCTCTGTAACTTATCTTTCCTTCCCTTCTCCTATGGTCTTCTGTTAAGTTTCTCAAATTCCTCATATGAGTGAACACCTATATCCGTCTTTCTCTGACTGATTTATTTTACTTAGCATAATACTCTCCAGTTCCATCCATGTTGTTGCATATGGCATGACTTCATTCTTTTTCATTGCTGAGTACTATTCCATTGTGTATATATGCCACATCTTCTTTATCCATTCAGCAGTTGATGGACATTTGGCGCTATCAATAGCCAAATTATGGAAAGTGCTGCTTCTCTGCCGTATCTCTGAGGGGTTTGTTATGCTGTCTCATCAAGGGCAGGGACCGTTTCCTATTGCCCTTGCTTTCTGGCTGTCCCAGAGACAGCCCACTGATCTTTACAGTTCTGGCGTTAAACCCCACTGATTGTACAAACTCGAAGTTAAGCCCCTCTGGTCCTCAAAGCCACGTTATGGGGATTTGTCTTCCCAGGGTAGGTCCCCTGTGTCGGGAGTGCCTGGTGTGGGGTCTGTTCCTCTCCCTTCGTGCACGTGGTGTGTCCCTCCCATTTGTAATTAGTCTCATGGGTTGGTTTGCTTTCTGACTGGCTTTGCCCTTCCTACCATTTTGGATGTAGCCTCCTTTCTCCTTACGTCTGGAGAGCCATTCTGCTGGTCCTTGGGTCATTTTCTGGGTTAGTTACGTGAATGTGGGTGGTGTATCTGTGGGACAAAGTTAGGCTAGGATCTTCCTCCACCATCTTCCCTGGAGCTTATTGTTGTGTATTGTGCAAGATACTGGTCCAGCTTCATTCTTTTGCATGTGGATGTCCAATTTTCCCAACACCATTTATGAAGAGGCTGTTCTTTCCCCATTGTATATTCTTGGCTCTTTTTTGTAAACTAATTGACCATATGTGTGTGGGTTTATTTCTCTATTCTGTTGCATTGATCTATGTGTCTGTTTTTATACCAATACCATCCTGTTTTGATTGCTGTAGTTTTGTAACATAGTCTGAAATCAGGGCATGTGATTCCATCAGCTTTGTTTTTACTTCTGAATATTGCTTTGGATATTCAGGGTCTTTTGTGGTTACATACAAATTCTAGGATTGTTTGTTCTGTTTCTGTGAAAAAATACCATTGAAATTTTGACCAGGATTTCATTAAATCTATACATTGCTTTGGATAGTGTGGACATTTAAACAATACTAATTCTTCCATTCCATGAGCACAGAATATTTTTCCATTTATTTATGTCATCTTCAGTTGCTTTTATCTATATTTTATATTTTTTAGTGCATAGTTCTCTCACCTCCTGGGTTAAATTTATTCCCAGGTATTTTATTCTTTGTGATTCAGCTGTAAGTAAGATTGTTTTCTTAATTTTTCTTTCTGCCACTTTGTTATTAGTGTATAGAAATGCTGGGGTGCCTGGATGGCTCAGTCAGTTAAGTGTCCAACTTCAGCTCAGGTCATGATCTCAAAGTTCATGAGTTCAAGCCCCGCATCAGGCTCTGTGCTGACAGCTCAGAGCCTGGAGCCTGCTTCAGATTCTGTGTCTCCCTCTCTCTTCCTCACCCATGCTCATGCTCTGTCTCTGTCTCTCAATAATAAATATTGTTTTTTAATTTTAAAAATTGAAAAAAGAAATGCAACAAATTTTTCTATATTGATTTTGTATCCTGCAACTCCACTGAGTTTTTTAGATTTAACAGATTTTTTGGTAGTATCTTTAGGATTTTCTATCCATAATATGTCATTTGCAAATAGTTACAGTTTCACTTCATTTCTGGTTTATGTGCCTTTTATTTCTTTTTCTTGCCTAATTTCTCTGGCTAAGATTTCCAATACTTTATTGGCTGAAAGGGGGAGAGTGGGCATCCGTGTCTTGTTCTTGATGTTAGAGGAAAAGCTTACAGCTTTTTTTTTTTTTAATGTTTTATTTATTTCTGAGAGAGAGAGAGAGAGAGACAGCGTGAGAAGGGGAGGGTCAGAGAAAGACGGAGACACAGAATCTGAAACAGGCTCCAGGCTCTGAGCTAGCTGTCAGCACAGAGCCTGACGCGGGGCTCTAACCCACAAACTGTGAAATCATGACCTAAGCTGAAGTTGGACGCTTAACTGACTGAGCCACCCAGGTGCCCCAAAGCTTACAGCTTTTTACCTTTAAGTATCACGTTACTTGTGGGCTTGTCATATTTGGTCTTTATTATGTTGAGGTACATTACCTCTATATCCACATTTTGAGAGTTTTTACCAGTGAATGGTGAATTTTGTCAAAGGCTTTTTTTCCCCATCTTTTGAGATGATTGAGTGATTTTCATCATTTATTTTGTTGGTGTGTTATAGTACATTGATTTGTAGATGTTGTACCATCTTTGCACCCCTGGAATAAATCCCATTTGGTTGAAGCATATGGTCCTCTTAATAAGTATCGTTGAATTTTGTTTGCCTATATTTTATGGAGGATTTTTGCATCTATGTTCATCAAGTATACTGGCCTGTAATTTTCTTTTCTTGTGGTATATTCTGGTAGCAGGATAATGCTGGCCTCATAAAATGAATTTGGAAGTACTCTTTCTGTTTTTTTGGGAGAGTTTTAAAAGGATTGGCATTATTTGGTAGAATTCACCAGTGAAGTTCTCTGGTCCTAGACTTTTGTTTGTTGGGAGGTTTTTGATTATTACTTCAGTCTCCTTACCAGTTTAGGAAAATTGATCTGTTTAGATTTTCTGTTTCTTCATGATTCAGTCTTATAGATGTAGGTTTATAGGAATTTTTCCTTCTGGGTTGTCCAGTTCAAATATAATTTTCATAGTGGTCAGTCATGATCCTTTGTATTTCTGTGGTACCAATCTTTTCTTGGCATGTCTAGCTAAAGATTTATACATTCTGTTTATCGTTTCAGAAACCAGTTTACTTTCATTTACCTTTTTCTATTGCTTTTTTGGTCTTTATTCATTTATATTTGCTTTGATCTTTGTTAATTTTTTTCTTCTAAGTTTGGGCTCTGCTCCCCTTTTTCTTATTCTTTGATGTGTAAAGTTAAGTGTTGTTTTTTTGAGTTTTTTCTTGTTCCTTGAGGTAGGCATTCATTGCTGTGAACTTTCCTCCTAGAACTGCTTTTGCTGCGTTTCGTAAATTTTGGTGTGTTGTATTTTCATTTGTCTCAAAGCACTTTTTATTTCTGTTTGATATTTTTTTTGCTCATGGGTTGTTCAGTAGCATGTTGTATGATGTGCACATATTTGTGAGTTTTCCAGTTTTTTATTGTAATAGATTCCTTGTTTCATCTATTAGAGTCAGAAAAAAGATGCCTGATATGATTTAAATTTTTTTAAATTGGCCTAATATGTGATCTATCCTGGAGAATATTGTTTATGCACTTGAGAATGTGTCTTCTGTTGTTTTCNTTAAAAAATTTGTTTTGGTTTATTTATTTTTGAGACAGAGAGAGACAGAGCACGAGCGGGGGAGGGCCAGAGAGAGAGGGAGACACAGAATCTGAAGCAGGCTCCAGGCTCAGAATCTGAGCTGCCAGCTGGAACCCAATGCAGGGCTCGAACCCACGGACCACAAAATCATGACTCGAGCTGAAGTCGGACACTTAGCCAACTGAGCCACCCAGGTGCCCCCTTAGTGTATTTTTTAAAGCCAATGTTTCCTTATTGATTTTCTGTCTGGATGATATATCCATTGATGAAATTGGAGTATTAAAGTACTATAGTATTATTGTATTGCTGGTTATTTCTCTCATTATGTCTGTTAATATTTGCTTTTTGGTATTTTACTATTTGGGGGTGCATAAATACTTACAAATGCCATATCCTCTTGGTGGGTGACCCTTTTATTGTTATATGATGACCTTCTTGGTCTCTTATTACAATCTTTGTTTGAAAGTCTGTATTGTCTGATGTAACTATAGCCACCCCAGCTTTCTTTTTAAGGTTTCCATTTGCATGGACTTTTTCCATCCCTTCACTTTCAGTCTGTGTGTGTCCTTCCATCCGAAGTGAATCTGTTGTAAGCAGCATATTGTTGTGTCTTTTATCTTTTCAGCTACTCTGTGCCTTTTGATAAAAGAATTTCGTTCTTTTATGTTTAAAGTAATTCTTGATATGTATGTACTTAATTGTCACCTTGTCAGTTGCTCTCTGACTGTTTTGTAGGTCTTTTCCTTTCTTTATTCTCTTATTTTCCTCCCTTGTGATTTGGTGATTTTCTGTATTGGTATGCTCGATTCTCTTTCTGTCTTTTGTGTATCTACTGTAGGTTTTTGCTTTGTGGTTCCTGTGAACCTTACATGTAACAGCTTATAACAGTGTATTTTAAGTTGATAACAACTTAAGTCTGAACATCATTAAAGCTTTACAGTTTTAACTCCCGCCCACCAGTTTTATATGTTTGTTCATAATTTAAGTCTTTTTATTTTGTGTATCCCTCAAAAAATTATTGTAGTTTTAGGTATTTTTATACTTCTCTGTTTCAGCTTTCATACAAGCTTTGTAAGTGATTAACCTACCACCTTTACATTAGTCTCTGAATTTTACTATGTATTTACCTTCACCAGTGAGATTTATACTTCTGTGTTTCTTGTTACTAATTAGCACCGTTCATTTTAGCTTAAAGAAATCTCTTTATAAAATTTCTTCTAAGACAGGGCACTTGGGTGGCTTATTCGGTTAAGCGTCCAACTTCAGCTCATGTCATGATCTCACGATTCGTGAGTTCGAGTCCCACATTGGGCTCTCTGCTGTCAGCATGGAACCCACTTCAGATTTTCTGTCCCCTCTTTCTCTGCTCCTTCTCGCCAGTTCCCTCTCTCTCTCTCTCAAAAAAAAAAAAAAATTTTTTTTTAAATTTCTTTTAAAGCTAGTGTAGCGTTGATGAACTCCTTTAGCCTTTGCTTCTCTGGAAAACTCCTTATCTCTCCTTAAATTCTGAATGAAAACATTGCCAGGTATGGTCGGTATTCTTGGTTGGAAGTTTTCTTCCTTCAGCACTTTGAATAACACTCCCTTCTGGTCACCAACATTTCTCCTGGAAAATCTGATCTTCTTATGGGGGAAAATCCCTCTTACATAAGAAATTGGTTTTCTTTTGACGCTTTTAAAATTCTTTCCTTATCTTTAACTTTTGACATTTTAATTATAATGTGTGTTGGTTTGAGTCTCTGCAGGTTCTTATTTGGAACTCTCAGCATTTCCTGGATCTGGATGTCTGTTTCTGTCCCCAACTTAGAGAAATTTTCAGGTAGCTTTTCTTTCTTCAGATAAGCTTTCTGCCCCTTTCTCTTTTCGCCTTCTTCTGGAACCTTTTAATGCAAATGTTGGTCTTTGATGTTATTTCATAAGTCCTATAAGCTATCTTTACTTTTCTACATTGTTTTTTTTTTCTTCTTCCTTTTGCTGCTTTGATTGGATGAGTGCTGCCCTGTATTTGAGTTTTCTTTTCCTTTCTTCTTCTTCATCTAGTTTACTTTTGAACCCCTCTGGTTATTTTTCAGTTCATTTATTGTATTCTTTAGCTGTCCCATAGAGGAGGATCAAAGTTGGCACCTAGATTCAGGCTGATTATAAATCAGACCCTCAGGCAACAGCTTTTATTATTATTATTATTATTTTTTAATTTTATTGCTAGGAGAGAGAGAGAGAGAGAGAGAGTGTGAGGAGGGTAGGGTCAGAGAGAGAGGGAGTCACAGACTGAAACAGGCTCCAGGCTCTGAGCTGGCAATCAGCACAGAGCCTGACGCAGGGCCTGAACCCACGAACCGCGAGATCATAACCTAAGCGAAAGTCGAACGCTTAACTGACTAAGCCACCCAGGTGCCCCATCAGCTTTTAAAGTATACAAATGTATACAGTCCTGTAGGACTGCAAACATTAGGTCCTGCCGACTACCAAAGCAAGACACCTTGGAAATGTCCTGAGAGTCAGTCACAAAAATTGAGGTGCCAGGCAACTATCTATTTGAGCTCCTTTCTGGGAGATAGCAGTGAACTGAAGCAAGGCAGATGGAGGGCACAGGATGGCATCTACCAACTTACGACTAAGTACAGCATCTTAGTAAGTCTCTAGATGTATGTCAAACCAAAAACCTGCCCTTGGGCCAAAGCTCCAGGACAAGCAAATAGTCCTTTATCACAGAAAGACTGGGGGTATGTTTCAGTCTTGGGGGTGTGTATTGTGCCCTGGGGTTTTTAGCGGGCTAGAGACCACCTGCCATTTGTTACAGTCGTATGGAATACAGGAATGCAGACCTTCCTGGCCACCAGCGCTGAGCAGTTAAGGGGCATCCCCGAGGCAGTAGCCGCAAAAAAGGCAGCAGACATAAAAATGGGGCCGCCAGACGTTATACAAGCCCCGCTCTGGGAGATACTGGTGCTCGGAAACATAGCAGAGGGAGAACAGAAAGATAGCCCTCTGAGGTCTCTGGAAAGGTTTGCAGTCGGCCCTTAGATGTGTGTGTGATTACAAGTCTGTCCCTCAGATGTAGCCGTGGAGATTGGCTAATAGGCCTCTTTCACAGAGACTGGGCTCCTCTTGCTGTGCACTGGAAATGGTAGACAGTTAAAAAGGGTTTCTCTGTTGGTGACACAGTCCTGTGTGACGCATTAGCCGGCCGGCCACCACAGCCAGGCCGCCTAGAGATGTCACCCTGTAGCACCTGCGAAAAAGCAGGGCATCAGATGAGGGTCTGAATTGCTTTCTGGGAGATACGGACAAGCTGGAGTGAGGCGGAGAAAGAGGGCAAGCATGATGTCCACCAGCCTCCCTCCCCCGAGAGTCCCTCCGTAGGCCACTAGATGTGTGCCGGGCCCGAAGCCTGCCCCTCAGGCCAAAGCTCCCGGACCAGCAACGTGGTCACATATCACGGAAGAGATACTGCGGTGGCGTCAGCCGGCCATGCCCTGTCTCTCCAGGTGGTACAGTCTTGTGGGTCCCGGAATGTGGGCCCTGCTGGTCCCCAGAGCCAGGTGACCCCAGGGGTGTTCACACTGAGGCACCCGATGTAAAACCAGGACCGTGTGCCTGTAACAGCTCCCCTCTGGGAGATACCCGTGCTCTGGAGGGCAGCAGAGGGAGGACATGGAGATGGTGTCTGCTGGGGGAAAGGAAGAAGGAGCCTAGATTAAAAAGAACTGTTTTTGAAGTGTCTACTGGCCTCCATCCTTGGAGAGCACCCCGGCAGGCCCCTCGATGTGTGCTAAATTAGATGCCTGCCTCTCAGGCTGATGCTTTAAGGTAAGTAAATAGGCCTCTTTCACGTAAAGTTTGGCCACGCCTGTACTGGGCCCTGGTGTCCTTCAAGAGCCATTTCTCAGTTTGCACGATAGCCTTTCGGGTCTCAGGAATGCAAACCCTGTTGGCTTTCAAAGCTGTAAGTTTCAGGGGCTTCCCTTTCAGGGGTAGGTCTTAGAAGTTGGGGTTCCCGATGTAGGGTTCAAACCCTTCACTCCTCATGGAGAAGCTCTGGATTTCAGATGCTGGAAGTGGGGTTTTCAGCAAGATTGCAAACTGCCTTTCCTACCCACTTCAGTGAAGGTGGTTTGCCCAGTGTTAGGAGTCCCTCAGATTCTGTTTCCAGGGGAAATTGTTTATTTGTAGCTGTAGATCTGGTGTGTCCGGGAGGAGAAGAGTTCAGGATCTTCCTATGTCTCTATCTTGAACTAGCCTTACTCCTTTTTATGGCTAAATGATATTCCATTATGTGTAAATCCCACTTCTTGTGTTTGCACTCATCTCTTGATGGATGTTTAGGTTGTTTCTACATTTTGGCTGTTGCAATTAAGTGCTGCTGTGAACATTCATGTACAGGTATCTGAGTACCTATTTTTATGGTTTGGGGGTAAATATACATGTACTTGGGAGAATTGCTGTTTATATGGTAATTGTTTCTCTTATAGAGAAACTGCCAAACTGTTTCAACAGTGGGTGCGACATTTTACATTCCCACCAGCAGTGGGCAAGGGATTCAGTTTCTCCACATCCTTGCCAACACTTTTTTTTAAAAGTAAACTCCAAGCCCAGAGTGGGGCTTGAACTCATGACCCTGAGATCAAGAGTCACACGCTCTGCTGACTGAGCCAGCCAGGTGCCCTTCCTTTTTTTATTTATAGTTATCCTAGTGGATCTGAAGTGGTATTTCACTGTGGTTTTGATTTGCATTTCCCTAATGACTAATGTTGATATTTTTATACTTTTGTTGGCCATTTATATATTTTCTTTGAAGAACTGTCTATTTAAGTCAAGAAAATCAATTTTTACAGTGTTTAGATAGGACTTTTTGTAATTATAAATGCACCCGAAGTTTTACTGTAGCCATAACTTTCAAGCAGATTCTGATAGGACTTTTAGAAAAAGTCTTTCAATTTTCATAAGCTTCACCCACATCACATGAAGGCAACGACTTAATATATAAACTCCATTAAGGTGTGTTTTGCTATCACATTGGCACCTTTTTAGACCATTTTACCCCACTGGGTATCATTATTGGAGTTTCTGGTACTGATCGTTAGTAAGAACCTTTAGGTGGTGCTCTTTGATTAAAAACGTATATTCCTCAGCCAATTTAAATACAGTAGGACATCCTAGGCGGAAAAGTGGCTTTTTTAAAAGGGATTATCTCCCAGGTCTGCTCAGAAATTTTTCTCATACAATTTCTATTGCAGAGTCTAATCTGTTCCATCAACTTTTATCCCATTTCCAAAGATCCAGACATGAAGTTCTGCTCCAGAAGGAGACAGTCAATTGTGGGATAGGAAAATGGGGCTCCTGATTTCGCACCATTTAAAGCACCCCTAGGCTGAGACTGTCATCATCTGCTGGCAATTGTGCCTCACACAGAAGTCCCCCACCGACGGCTTTCTGCAGAGAACCTCCTTCTCTGTGGCACAGTCCCATTTCCTTAGCGGGGTCACAGCTTCCGGCACTGTCCGGGAGCTGCCTGCCTGTCCTGCAGCTGGCTGATCACACCCCGCCCTCCCAGACTGCAGCCTCAGGTCCCCCTTCTCGTCCCCACCTGCTCTCCTGCCCTTCAGCATCCTAATTCCCCTTTGATCATTTGCTCACTTCCTAGCCCCATAGGTGAAAAGTTACCTATGTTTTTATTCTGGTTTCAGAACCAAGGTCATTTTAAAAAATTGTGCTTCATCTAAGTATTCTAAGATGTACCCTCCCAGGACACAGTTGATAGTGCCAGCCCTAAATCTGTACCGTTCACCTTTCAAGGCTAATGGCCTTTTCTCAGTCATTTCTCCCCCAATACTCAATACCCCGCCCCTCTTATTTATTTCTCACCACCAAAGCACCCGTTTCTTTAGAAACCTTGCAGACCTACATTCTTATGTCATATACCCTACTTGAAAGATGCTTTCCAAAGATTTTACGAAAGCATTTATTTATTAAACAAAAATATACATTAAATCTCAGATTTACAGAATATAGAAATAATTTATCCAAAGCAATTTGCATTTTACAATTGTTAATATTGCACCCAACAGTGTAAGTCTTTGACACATTTGCGTTGTCGACCTTTCCCACAATTCACAAAACAGGAGAGAAAACAGAATAATACAAGCAAACTTTTCTTTACCAAAAAAAGAAACAATTTACAGTTTATTTACAAGAGAAAGTTGTAAACTTCCAGAACTTTACTTCCATAGAAAAAAGAGGCATACATTCTTTTATCCTACCTAGAATGTGAACTATATACATGATGTGATTTCCTCATAGGAATTCAAAGGGACAGATAAATGTGGACATTCACAGCCTAATGGCAAAGAACAGAATTATTGAAAACACTTGTATATATCTTCACTGGAATATGGAAACTAGTGTGTGAAAAGCTTCTAGAAAAATAACTTTTGCCTCTTTGAGGATAGTTTCCTTAACTGCTTAAAATTATTTTCTATTTTAAAGGATACACTGTTAGAAATGTGGCTGCCAACAGCCTTTTTTCTATGAAGACAAGTGAAAAAGTGAGGTCTCTGTTCAAGTCCCTTATAAAACACGTGTAGGCAGGCACAAGGTTCGCTTTTCAAAAGAAAGCTTTACAAAATCACAATTTATCACTGATACCCTTGTTTTTAAGAACCTTTTAAAAAAAAAAGCCCATAAATATTTAAATGAAAGGAGGGAAGGAAGTGGCTAAAATAATATGCAGTAGTAAGAGTAAAGGTAGGTGATGCACACTTTTAACCTGGTAGTAAACTGAAGCAGACTGAAACCTTGTACTCATGAAATGTGAATTTTCCTTGATTGAACTCTTAATAGGAGAACATGAAACCGTGCAGCTCATTATCAACTCTCAAATGTCATTGGACCACTTAGCTTCCAGGTGATGAACATTCACGATTTTTCTGTCGTGGCCATTATAAATAAAAGATCTTCATTAACAAGGTACCCAATGGGGCAAAACAGTTACCTCTGGTTATGTATGTTGAAGGCCCCAGACAGGAATGAGCTAATTGTAATTTTACAATGCAGTACCATTTGCACTGAAATATTCTAATTCTCTTGTCCTAGGTGGCGACTGGATTACGACATCCCCTCTGAATCCTAACGAACCCAAGCCAGCTGAACAAGAGGACTTCCGAACAGGTATTCTTGGCTTCGCTATTGCAATAGTCCAGCCCAAGTACTCTGTTGCAAAGGTTGTGTCTTTAACACCCTCGTGACAAAGCCACTTTAAAAAAAAAAAAAAAAAAGGCCTGAGAGTCTTTCATAAAAAAACAGACGTCTGTGTGTGCGTGCGTGATGGCTTCGCGGCAGCCGCGTCAGCCCTCCACGGTGCGCCGGTACTCCGCCGTGCCGTCGGCGATGATCGCGTCTAGCGGGGAGCGCTTCTTCCGGATGCTGCGCCCGGAGGAGATGAGGTCCGCGTAGCCGCGCTGGTGCGAGAAGGCGTAGGCGGAGCGCCGCGAGGACACGCCCCGGCGGAACACCTGCTGCCGCCGCTTCCACTGCTCCTCGGCTTTCAAGCGCTTGCGGTGCTTCTGGATCTGTGGCGGGGAGAGGGGCGAGGCCCACAGTGAAACGCGGTGGGTGGCGGGGGTGGGCCGGCACGGAGGTCCCCGGGGTGGGTTACCTACTCCAGGCCGACTTGTTTAAGGCGGCATCGCTGTCCTCCTTTTTGCAGGATAGGACGCGCCCAGAGGGTGGTAACACTTGCAAGGGCTCGGACCTTCTAGAAAATGGGGAGCCCAAGTTCCCGCTCCCCGCGCGCCACTGTTCTTTGCCACTGACAAATCAGACTGGGACAGGCCCAAGAGAAACTTGGGTCGTTCTCTTTCCCTTGTTGCTACCGCATCTTCTGGCCCAGAGAAAAGGGAGAAGGTCTAGGGGGCCCTGAAGGTTGCCTGCCTAGCATCTTCTCTCTCCTTGCTGTTGAAAACCGAGTAGAGCCAAGTACTCCTTTCCCGCATATAGCCACGCCGCTCCCAGGACCAGGACTGAATTGACTTCCCTTGCCCCGCACGGTCCGGGAGCGGCCCTGTGACCTCTACTGGCCAAGGAGACCTGCGTGCGAGGCGGGGCCTGGGACCTCCCGTGCACAATCCCGGGCTCCTCAGGGAAAGCTACGGAGCAGCCTCCTGTATGCTTCTGGAGAGGGGTGTGTCAGGAGGAGCCGCCTGCAACTGTAGCCATCCCCCAACTTCAAGGTGAAGCTAGCTCCTAATGAGGAATGCAGAAGGGAGAGATGGAAAGCACCCCAGTGCTTTTGACAGACTTTTAGGTGCTCAGTCTCCAGAGCCTGAAGCCTGCTGATGATTATGTGAATCGAAGTGATACGTTATTTGAACAACTTGTAGCTCAGACGATTCCACCAGAAGAGGTGGCATTTTTCTAGAAAGAAAGGAAGGAAAGAAAAGAGCGAATCTCCAACCTATTTGCAGGGCAAAGTGTTAATACTGTAATTCTTAAGTTGAGGGGATAGATGCATGGGGGTTCCTTATATTATCCTCCCTTTGATAATGTTTAAAATAAAAAGCATGCAAACAAAAATCCCAGTCCCAAAAGACTTCTTTGCAAGACGGAGTTAAAGAGAAGTAGTATTGAAAAGACATCCATACCGAACTACCCACGAGTTTGAAATTTTGCAGGAAAGCTGCTGCGGGGACACAGTTTGATTTCTGTGAGGGGCACTCAGAATGAGGAGAATACTCTTTTTTCTGTACCTTGTCACTTTCTGATGGCCAGATGGTCATTGACAAGAAACGGACGGCGACCACGGGCAGTAAGCACACTGCGACGGTTAGGATGATGGTCAGCCAAATGTACGGCTGTCTCAAGGCGTTGGATGCTGTGCCTGCAAAAACATGGGGGGTGAGTCACAAAGGTCCTTATCCGAAGAGCGCAGCTTTATTCCGTAACCCTTACGTGCGTTATCTGTGACAGAGTTTTACAGTCAGATTGGCCCCCCCAGAACATTTGGTCACTGCTTAAAGGAATGAACATTTTAAAATAGGCTCAGCAGTGCAAAATTAGGAAGGCAAATGTACATCGATCAACAACTAAGGGGGAAAAAGTTACGTTTGTTGACATTCTATTAGGAAAAAATGGAAAATTAGGCCATCTCTACTTCTCAATTTTTCCAGGAATTTACATTCCAAAATTTATAGCTTGAAACTCCAGATAACAGTAACAATCAGGTCTTACACTAGGTGTTTTATTCGGGTCACGCCATTTAGTCAGACCTGAGGGGTGAATGGTAAGTTTCTCGAGTGGTGGAGAAGTGTAAAGGTTCGCCCAGGATAACAGAATTAGCTATGGCCACTTCTAAACAAAACCCCACAGCCATCTGACCAGAGACATACTTTTTCAGCTGCTGGTTTATGTCAGAAAAAGTAACAATTCTATCACACAACCAGGTAATCATATATTTTACCCAATTTTAAAGCTGTAATTTTCCCCTAGAGCCAAATCTGGCACACTGTTTTCTGTACTTACACTCTAGGTTTATAAAAATACTTTTAAAAAAATGTGTTTTTATACTGTTAAATGTGTGTTTAAAAACACTCCCTTTGGGAATATTCTAAATAACAGGGCATTAAATTTTTTAAAACACAAAACAATGTCAACAGAAACAATCGTTAAAAAAAAAATGAGCATAATCCCAAGAAGAGGGTTGCTATAGCAACGGTCTTTTTACAACTGGTTATTAAAAAAAACAAAATACAAACTCATCTTTTACAGGGAAACTAGTTTATGGGGATTTTTTTTTCCATTGTGAACCCAAACTAGTATATTTAAACTAAGAAATTTATAAATTCCGACTGATGAAACTATAAATTTAGCAATTCACATTCATTCTATCATTTTCTTTTGTCCTGTTTTATACGGCTATAAAGTATTTAATTTCTGAGCTATTTCTGTAAGTTTACTTATTTGTATACATTTTTCTAATGATGTGACAGTTTTCCACTTTTGATTTCTAGAATTTCCTCATCTGCGATTCATAGCTTGATACTATTCTTATTAGGTCTTTGAATTATTTCCATTTTTTTAAAAACAATTGAGATTGTGGTGGTGGTATAATCTTTGTACAAATTAGCCTTTCCAAAAATTGGTATGTTTTATCTTAAGGTGTTTTCTCCAAATGGAAATACTAGGTCAAAATGTACGAGATGTTTTATAGTCCATTATGTATTTCCAGATAGTGCTTTGAAGAAGTGAATGGTTTATGTGCATACTCAATTTCCCAGTAACCTGCCAATATTAGATTTTATTGGGGTGTGTGTGGCTAAAAACTAAATGAACAGATGCACAATTGTATCTTAAAACTTTTTCATTTTGCTTTCTTGCTGTCACATTACCACACTTCCAGTCCACCAATGTAATTCAGTTGCCAGCCAGGACACTCATTTTCACTAGCAATAATTTATACTTTGGGCTCTACTTAGAAGTCATGTCAGAATCTAAACTAATAACATTTCTCTATGCCTTTATTTTTGGAAGTTAGAAAATACCAACCTGTAAATTGAAATGCAGATGGAAAGAGAACATGTATCCCAGCGCTATGAAAGTCAAACATGATGCCAAAATAAAGTGCAATGCTTCCGAAAATTGAAAAAGCATTCACAAAGGTCCAGTAAGAAGTATCCAAGCCAATCTGTTGGGAAACCAGAGAAAAACCGAGCACTAATTTGGGGGAGTCACCAAGAAATAAAGGATCTAAGGATTCTGAAAACAATTTAGCAATTTAGGCATGATTTGAGTTGGAATACTAAACATCAGAAACTACCCGTGGCTCAGGTGAGAAGTAGGAAATGTGCTTGGTGTAAGCGGTGACGACAGCATTCATATTTTGTAAAGTGGCAGAGGCACAGCCGGACATAGAGTGGCAGCCAGATGGCTGTGCCCACTGGTCTATGTACAGAAACACAGGTACCTAACAGATACAGGGAACACATGACCAAAGCCATGTACCTGGAAGTTGACTGTTATTATAAGGGCAGAAGCAATCGTCACAGCAAAAGATTGGTAGTCTGAAGGCGCCTCTCCATCCTGCCCCACAGTTTGCAGATAGGCTCCAAGAGGTATGAAGAAGAGGATCATTGATGTTAAAATTCCGTGCACCAAGCTTACGAAGAATTTCTTGTAGTTGAATAGTAAGTCTCTCTGTCCTACTATGTACAGCCCAGGGAAGCGGAGGCTCAGTTTGTCACTCACATCCTTAAAGGGAAAACACAGTTAGCTGCGTACCCTCCAGGAATTGGCGAACTCAGAGATCCATTCCAGTTGATACCTCACACACACTTTCAACTTACTCAGTTTTAGGAAGGCAGAAACTCAACTAGATAAGTCCTGAATGGTTTCAGTGTGCAGAGGCCACAACCTCTTCACTTTAGTCCACCTTTACTTGATATTTAATTAAGATTAGGACTAGGTAGAAATATATTATTTTGCTGTCCACAGAAAGCAAATTAGTGATGTCAAAAAAAAAAATGTAGGGAGGCTGTTTTTACCTCCTGGGAAAATAGATACTTATTAATTCTTTGGGAAAGTATTTTCACATACAAGTTGATGGGTTAATTCCAAGTCATTCTTTTTATTCATTAAAGTACTTTCTCCAAGAATTGCTACTAGATAGAATGTGGACTAATTGGGGAATTAAACATACAAGTTTAGAGAAATACTAAAGTAATTGACTTTTAAAGTAAGTAAGTTATTACAGAGACATACTATACTGCCGGGTGTCTTAACAAGAAACTCTCAGTGTCCAAAAGGAAGATACTAAACTTTTCTATCAGTGAATTCAACCCAGGCACAGAAATCCTCGTTTCGTACTATAAAACGAGAAGCACAGGTCCTCTTGTTGCCTGGCAACAGGACAGCAATAGGGTTTTCTCAGGAAGAAGGGAAACCAAAAGAATGCATTGAGATATTTGGGTTTAACTTCTCGCACAGGTGCTCCGTCTGCCCTGACGTGTCCCTGCGAGCACGAGGTCCTACCTGGTCCAGCAGCCCCATGAGGAGCACGGGCAGGCTGGAGTAGAGCACGTTGTAGAGCGTGATGAACCAGTCCTCGTACGCCGTCTGCAGGGAGGGTACAGAGTCTCGTGTCACAAACCAAGACCTATGCCGGCCTCGTCAACGCGCGCTCATTCTATCTCAAGCAGGGAGGCCCCCAGGATGCGTGGGGACTTCTGCCAGAGTAACCCCGCCCCCCACCTGCAGAAGGTGTGAGCTGGCTTCCGCGGAATGGGCAGAATCAGAGCGTTCCGCAGGACAGACCTTCCTTCTGAAATGAGTAGGAGAATATACACCAAAACATTTTTTGGAAAAGGAATCCATTCTATTTGAAGAATGCTGGAAAATACTTTGGTGCTGATCCTTTCTATATTCCTTTGTTAATGAATCAGAATACACGAGGTATCATTCAAGTGTTCTTTGACTTTGCAAGTCCAGCATTTCTATTTAAACATTTTGTGAAGCAGAATTTGAATATTAAAAATATGCTTCTGAAGGGCACCTGGTGGCTCAGTCGGATAAGCATCTGACTTCAGCTCGGGTCATGATCTCATGGTTCGTAAGTTTGAGCCCCACATCGGGCTGCGTGCTGATAGCCTAGACCTGGAGTCTGCTTCTGCGTCTCCCTCCCTCTCTGCCCCTCCCCTGCTTGCTCTCTCTCAAAAATAAACGTTTAAAAAAAATATGCTTCTGAAAATGATGCATAGGGTTGTGCACACACATCCTCAGGGTGGCAGAGAGGAAACGGGCCTACTTGTTACCACCACTTGTACCCAGTCACTGCTATCACTTGCTCAAGGTTGCTCCTGACCCTCGGTTTCCAAGGCTTCTCTGATACCATTTGCCTGAGGCACAGCATCGGAAGTTTGGACAACCACGGGCACTGACTTAGGTTCATTTTAACTGATGGTAGTTTTTTGTTTGTTTGTTTTTTGCCATGTCACTGTTTTAACATATATGCACTGCACTCCCATTTCAGCAATAACTAAAAAATTAAAAAAAAAAATCAGATTAAGAGAACAAATCTGTGATCATCCAGAATTTATATAACCCCTTTAGCCTTGATCACAATGTCATTGTTGATTTGCCATCAAAATTCATAATTTAGTATTATTCTTTTCTTTATTTATTTTGAGAGAAAGCAGGCAAGCAAGCAGAGGAGGGGCAGAGAGAAAGAGGGAGAGAGAATCCCAAGTGGGCTCTGCACCGTCAGTGCAAAGCCTGACACCAGACTTGAACTCATAAACTGTGAGATCATGACCTGAACTGAAGCCAAGTGTCAGACATTTAACCAGCTGAGCCACACAGGTGCCCTTTATCATTATTCTTAATGGCAAGGTAACTTAGGAAAAAGATCTAAGGTGAAGGCAAACACACATAAACAAAAGCCAGGAACAAATCCCAACTTTTCAAAGGTGAACTAAAGTATTTTTAAAGCACCAGAAACATTTTAGAAACGTCACCTGTAATCTCAATCTGTGCCTCAACTATTAAGAGAGCATCAAAGCTGTAGATATGGAGGGGAAATGTTTTTTTCAGGAGTTATTTACGTAAGAGTCCTATTTAATCAGATAATAACAATTATCCTATTACCTGTGCAGAGTACCCATTGAAGAAGGAGTACCAGAAATGAACCAAAGTAAATGCAAAGTTTTTATAAAAGAAGTATCGTAGGAACTTGCACATCCTTATGTAAGACCAGCGGCCGTGCACCAGCAGCAGTCTCTGCAAGTATCTGAACTGGGCGAAGGAGTAGTCACTCGACATGACCGCCTGCATGCCTTCTTGTCCACTTATTCCAACACCAATGTGGGCAGCTGTGGGGCGGAGGGAGAAGATGCGTGAATCATAAGCTAATTTTAAAGCAAAACATTGAGATGATAAAAATGTTTCCATAGCAAAACAAAGAAACAGACATTCATGGAATGAAAACCTTGCTCACCAGCCCCGCCTTAGCTTCTGAACTCAACTTTGTGCCAGAGATACAAGTTGCTAAAAAAAGAAAAAGCACATGGTGGGGCCTCTAAAGAGTATTTGTGGAAGGATCCCAGATGGGTGGTAAATTCCATTTGGGTTACCTGCCCAGCTCATAAGCCATCCTTCTCACCCATGGAGGGCACCCAAGGAATCCCCACATACTGTGTGTCCCTGCCTCCCTGGAGTCAGCCCTGGGCTGGTGTGTCATGAGTAGCAGATACTACTAATGGGCTCTCCCAACCTTCATTCCACCCTTGTTCTATTGGAAAGGTGGGAAGGCAAATAAAAACCTAACACCACTCTGACTGCCTTGCGGCACAGTTCTTTTTGTGAATTGGGTTCCATCGTTATGAGCCACCTGCAGTGGAAGTATAAGCCACTTGGAGCGCAGCAGCCCTTCCCTTTGTGGCATTTCTGCAGCAGAGTGCGCATCCTCTCTCCAGCTGCCTGGGGGTGGACAGGCCAAAGCTCTTCAGCTGAAAAGCCCTTCACAGAAGCCTCAAAGTTAGAAGCTCCTCTGGTGAGTGACTAAGACATTCGAGACTCAGCCCAGCACCCACTTCTTCAGTCCATCCAGAGCTTTTATGAGCACTTAGTCCCTTATGTTAATCACTTCCTGCTTAAAGTACCCAGTGGCATCTGTTTCTTATCCTATCCTTGACAGAAAACCCAAGCTGGACCAATCCGTGTCTCTTTCACATTTTGGTATTAAGATTTGGGTTTGTGTTTATAATTTTAAACTTCTAAATTCTTGAGTTGTGGGACAGATATATTTATTTCCAGTGGGTTCTGAGGAGCAGAAGTAAAGTGGTCTAGGAAGAGGGATAAACTGAAGCTGGGTTCCAGGTTCCAGCATTTTCTCTAAAGTCTGGCTTCTTGGGAGGCATGAAACATCTTTAGATCTCTTAAATTTTTTTTGTCTTAAGCTTATTTTAGCTGTTCTCTGATATTTGCAATCAAAAGCATTTTAACTAAGATACTATTAAACTTCCAGCATTTAGTCACGGCCCACCGTGACCTTAAGAGACATGATTTTTTTTTTTTTTTTTTTTTGCTGCAAAAGTTTTCCAGAATGGATAAAAGTGAATGTGACAATTCTGTCCATCCTTCCAATAGTCAT
The DNA here is from genome assembly GCF_008692635.1 of Crocuta crocuta. Lineage (NCBI taxonomy): Eukaryota > Metazoa > Chordata > Mammalia > Carnivora > Hyaenidae > Crocuta > Crocuta crocuta. The sequence goes on along the minus strand of NW_027532203.1, from coordinate 8,713,425 downwards.
TTAGTCACGGTTTTAACTTAGAGAATCACGAATTTCATGTAGGTCTTAAAAGGCATGGAACTAAAGACACACTGAGATCTGTCAGAATGTGTGTTGGAGAACAAACCTATTATTACTCAGACCCAGAGAAGTGACTGCCAATTCAGCAGGGTTTCCAACTAAAAGCGGCTCTAGAAATCCTGCCGTAGTGGCAGAGTATGAGGTCTGGCAAATTCAAAGCGACACAGTGACTTGGCCAAACCTAAGTTTTCAGTAACACTTTGCGATCCTAAAAAACAGGATAAATTGCATGTCTCATTCAATATTTATGACTTCTTTTAAACACATAAATAATTCTCATGACTAGTCGTGGTGCCAAACTGCGCTTTCCTCCCAAACCATGAGCTTCTTTCCTGAACAAGCAACAAAGGGAAATGCTGACATTCTCTTGGAGCCAAGGAGAAGGGGCCCCTGCCACAGGCCCGGACGTCCAGTGCAGCCTGTTTGCTGAGCACACCAAGGACAGTATGTGAAAGAACACGGCCACAGTTCACAGGGGAGGCATGGCAACCGAATAAATGTTCTTTCTAATACTATAATCTAATACAGATACCTAGCTTTTCCTGAAGCTTCAGAAATGTGGTTTCAGATGCCTCACTGGTAGGCTCCTTCATAGCTCCGTAACACACTCATCACTTCCTCAAGCCTTTGGGCCTCTGTCTCCCCTCTCGTGCTTCTTATTCATTCTTAGGGTCTTAGGCCAAGAAAAACACCAGCCACCAGCCAGCAGACACCTTCAGGCCCAAGACGGGGAGTCAGGGCAGCCCATGAGAGTTCTTGGGTCCTTGCTAGAGACAAAAACATGGCGGCAGGGAGGACTGCAATTCCCTCCAGTTCTATTGGGCTATACTACTAAATGTGGAACATGCTAACAAACGGCCAAGTTTTTTTGACACTTAAATTTCACTGTACTTCTTTATAAACAAATATAATTTCTGTATATTTTATACAGGTGAAAGCGATGCTAGTTTTTCTAAAATACAAAAAGGCACTATCAGTACTTGGATAAAGCCATGGACTTCCAAGGACACCTGAGTTTCTTTGATTTGCACCCCAAATGGATGTGTCCTGTTATATGTAAGAGCAACGGCCATATAACAGAGCTTAATAAAATTCTTAGAACACCTTAAGAAAACTAGTCTCTATAAGGTTACTTAATGTTGACTTTGTGATCCCTTTCACTATCAATTGGTAAACTCAGAGGAACAAAAAAAATGTTCAAACCTAAGTCACATCATCAGATGGCATATTTGCAAGGTAACCCTCTCCAACATCTAGAAGTCTCCATTGTAACTTAAAACTAATGTTTGAGTTACTTGCCCTTTTGGCACAGCTATTTATGTTAAGGGTACACAATGGAAAATAATCTATAACCGGCTGTAGAGGAAAAAAAAATTGATGTAATCTGGGGCAAGAAATACCAGTCGTGTGATAGGATTAGCACATGCAAAGCACCCTGAAGAGGAAATTAAACCAGCAGTGGCCACAGACACATGATAAAGAAGCAAGAAGACATACATCATATAGCGGACTCCTGCCGAGGAAGATAAAGTTGGAATATTCTTAGTATAGATCGAGGAGGAGGAAGAGTCTCTAAGAAAAGAAAGAGATGCATGAATTACAAAATAGGCTTGAATTAAAAGTCTAGTTCTACATAATGCATTTAAGCTACCCAGCGTAACATATGCGGTTATGTCATAGTTAATCTTAACTAATAATATCACAAAACTAGAGGTGACCCTAGAGATCATTTTCTTGTTTTCAGATGAGAATATGGAGGCCAGAGCATAAGCCCAAGGTGACATGGCATGTTGGTGGAATGAAGACTAGCATTCACATCTCACTAGTTGGGGCGTTTTCATTACAAGATGCTCCCTGACAGTAACACAGGGAGGAAAAACATAGCCCAGGACTCAGGTGTGTTGATGAAGGTCTGGTTCTGCATGCTTTAACACCGGCATGATGTATTTCTGCACGGTAGGACTCATTCTTCAATTTGTGAAGACCTAAGGTCCTCCAACCTGCGAAACGACCCTTAGCAGTCTTCTACGAAGGTCAGGAGGAGAGCGAGACCATGTAGGAGTTTTGCTTCAACACCAGATGTGTTCCCTTGGGCTCATACTAGGTCGCCCAATTTACCAAAGGCAAGAAGAAAGCCCCAGAAAAAAGATGCTTAGATAAGAAAGAAAAATACTCTCAAATACTAAAGAGAATGCAGCAATTTACTACATGCTCAGCAGGAATTTTCCCAAAACTTACTAAATAGCAGGATTTTTTATTAAGCCTTACGGAAATAGAGGAGAAGCCGCAAGAGAGGAAAAACAAAACAAATCCACGTGTGTGTAAAAGAAACAAACAAGGCTAAATTCACTCCTGTGGAACTCGTCTTCTGTTTGACATCCTCTGAGCAGCGCTGTCCTACCTGCTCTCCTACCGCGCCTGAGCTTCCTCAGGGCAGGGTCACAGGTGTCATCATCGTGGTTACATACCTTTCTCAGGCAGCTGCTTTACCAAAGCCTAAGCTGTGAAATTTGGAACTACGACCCTCAAAAACGTTCCAGCCATTCCTTCTCTCTAGCAATCCAGGTGGCATCAGCCCTGGGTGAGACTCACTTTTGATCATGTTTACATCATTGGCTCCGTCTCCAATCGCCAGCGTGATGGCCTTCTTGTACCTCTTCACCAGGTCCACCACCATTGCCTTCTGCTTGGGGGTGACCCGGCAGCAGATGACCGCACTGCACTCACAGGCCAGGTCTACAAAGTTCTTCTGCTGCTGCTCTTTCCTGGCTTCCAGGCGCCTTTTACTCTGCGTTCGCATCCGTCTTTCTTCTTCCGTCCTCGGGAACTTCAGCTTCAGAATCTTACTTCTCTTGGCCTTTTTCTCCAGAAGAATTTCATTCTGTGAAAGTAGAGAAGGCGAGGATTACAACCATTTTAGCTTTTCTCTCAAGAGTACCATCCCTAAGACTTTAATCGCATGGAGGATGGTTCTTGGTTTTATATTGTGGATGATGCTGTTCTGATTATAAAACCTATTTGCTATAAAAATTTAGAAACTACTCAAGGCGCCTGGGTGGCTCAGTCGATTAAACATCCAACTTTGGCTCAGGTTATGATCTCATGGTTCGTGAGTTCAGGCCCCACGTCGGGCTCTGTGCTGACAGCTCAGAGCCTGGAGCCTGCTTCAGATTCTGTGTCTCCCTCTCTCTGCCTGTCCCCGCTTGCACTCTGTCTCTCTCTTTATCTCCCTCTCAAAAAGAAACATTAAAAAATTTTTTTAATTTAGAAAATATAAAAACGTACAACAAGGAAAATGAAAATTATCCATGATTGATAAAGCAGGGATAACCGCTATTATCAGTCTGGTAGTTCCTTCATGTATCATATAGTAAGTCTCAAACTTGGGAAATTGCCTGTTCATTGATAGGCCAAGAGATTTTTAGGTTGACAGTTCATTTGAGAAACCATCTGAAATCAGTCCATAATGAACTGCTATAGTTTAAGGCAAAGGCATAGACACACTAAGGATACGCACCAACCAAGAACCAGTGATTATTAAAGCACGGTTTTCACCAGATGGGAAAAAGGGTTCGTGCACAGGGGGTAAAAATTTTGCATAGACTCCACCTCTATTCCTCTGGTTTTCCATCCTTGTATGAAGAAGAGCACTGGGGGAAAAAGAAATTTAAGTGTTTAAGAGTATAAGACTATAAACAGGCCCTTGCCTGTGAAGTACTATTGACATACCATCTCTGTTTTCATTTGTGTTTTAAAGAAAAACAAAAATTATCATCTTAGCTATTTCTACAGTTCAGTAGTATTAAAGTATATTCAAACTGCTTTGGAACCAATCTCCAGAACTTTTTCATCTTTCAAAACTGAAACTCTCTACCAATTAAATAACTCCCCATTTCCCTCTTCCCCTAGTCCCTGGTAACTTCATTTTCTACTTCATTTTCTGTTTCTACGAATTTGAGCACTCTAAAATAACTCCTATAAGTGGAATCACACAGTACTTGTTTTTTTCTGATTGGCTTATCTCCCTGTCCTCAAGGTTCATTTGCTATTGTAGCACATGTCAGAATTTCCTTCCTTTTTAATAAAATTCCAGTGTATGGCTATACTACATCTTGTGTGTCCATTCATCCATCAATGGACGTTTGGGTTGCTTCCACTTCTTGGCTATTCTGAAGAGTGCTCCTATGGACATGGGTGTGGAAATATCTCTTTTGAGTTCTGGCTTTCAATTCTTTGGGATATATACCTATGAGTGGGATTGCTGGATCATATGGTAATTCTATTGTTAACTGTTTTGAGGAGCTACCATACTGTTTTCCATAGTAGCTGCACCATTTATTTTGCACCAACAGTGCACAAGGATTCCAGTTTCACATGCTTGCCCATACTTGTTATTTTCTGTTTTTTTTGTTTTGGTTTCGTCTTGGTTTTTTGTTTGTTTGTTTGTTTGTTTTAATAGAAGCCGTCCTGAAAGGATGTGAAGTGATATCTTATTCTAGTTTTAATTTGTAGCTCCTTAATGTCTAGTGATGTTGAGCATCATTTCATATGCTTGTTAGCCATTGGTATATCCTCTTTGAAGAAATGTCTATTCAAATCCTTACCCCGTTTTTAAATCAGGTGACATAATCTTATTTAAGTCTTAATTCCTCCCCTGTGGGGCACCATGTTCTTGTGGCTCATTATTTGCCAAAGACACCTAAAGGAAGATACAGTTGAAAATATTCTCAGGGCCAACAGAAGGAAGGCAAGCTTGATCTGAATTATCATATCTGTAGATTATAAATAGTGGCGACTGTTTGGCAAAAGAAGCTTACTTCCACATAAAGTTATGTTTGCTTTTGAGAAATTCTCAGTGGTTTCTATGAAAAAATACTTGAGAAGACTGCATACAGTACATCCATGTGACAGAAAAACTAGTCATGGAATTTTGGAGTGGAAGGCTCCATAAATATCCTGTCCAAACTCTTCACGTTACAAATAAGGAAGTCAAGCCCATGAGAGATGATACGATTCACCTGCAGCTAGTTGATAGGAAAATGAGAATGAAGACTCAGGTCTCCTTACCCTCAGCCCACAGCTTTCCTTGTTACACACACACACACTGCCACTGTTCTCCACTTTCGAGAGCGACTTTCTCAGCCTTAGCGCTATTGATGTCTTGGACCAGGTAATTCTTAGTTGTATGTGGCTGACTACCGCACTGTGGGACATTCAGTAGCACCCCTGGCTTCTGCCTATTAGAAGCCCATAGTTCCCCTTCTTCACTATTAAGACAACCAAAGATGTCTCTAGACTGCCAGAGTTCCCCCCCTGCAAGGCCAAACTACCCCCAGCTGAGAACCACTACACTAGAGGATTACATATTTACTATTCTTTTTCCACATTAACTTCTCATTTTCAAGTTGAAAATAAGGAGTGATCAAGACAAATCACTGAAAGAAAAAGAATATGAAGGTACCCACTCAAACCATTCTATGGGAATCATCCTTTCAGGAATCACCTAGAAAGAAAGATGATTCAGCCCTCTAGAAAGGTAAACTTAGCTAAGAGCATGGTCATAAAATTTGCTAGTTGCATAAATTTTATCTTCTAATTTAGCTCAGGGCCCAATTTTCAAGACATCAGAAAGACCAGAAATCTATTAAGACCCTCATCTACAAGAAATAAAACCTTCTGGCAATTAACCAAAGTACTTGAAACCAGGCAACTACTTAAGTGAACATCTTAGTATTTATTTGCCTGTTGCTATTTTTTAAAATGCTAAAAGCTCAAAGAGGCATGGTTAATGTATTCAAACAGAACTGATCGATGTAGATTTTAGAGCTGATTTTTGTTTGTCTAATTTAGCTTCAGTGCCCAATGTACTGGAACGGCTCGCAAAAGCTCTGTCACCGTCATTAGAAAGAAGATCAACCACCACCATCATCTCCCTCATCATCTTGCCAAATGAGGCAAGTGTGTACGTTCACAGCTTTTGGCCTTAGGACAGCCTGGCGGCGGTGGGAGGGGAGGGTTGTCGTAAGGCATAAATGAAACTGTGAAGATGGCACTGCCTGGTAACTTGTGTGGCACGTTTCTGGCTTTACCACAGGCAGGGCTTTTCCTTACACGTTTCCAGGCTCCTGTGACTCTGGGCTCTCGAGTGTTTCAGGACAAGCTGCACTTTGAAATATCCTGCCCCATCCAGGTAAGACTAGAGGTGCGTCCCATCCACACGTTTCCTTCCAGGCAAGACTAGGGGGTTCTTTCCTTCTATTTTTTTCTTTCGAACTTACAATTCCTTGAAAAGGCAGTACGTAGACAGAATTCACATTAGTTGGCTGGTGATGTCTCCAGACTCACTTTTGTTTTTGCTTTTTAATCAGCAGGCAAGCACTGAGGACTTGTAAAAAAATGGAGTGAAATGCCCCCTGAAAGGGTGAATAAGGGCCCCAAGCTCCCCTAACACTAAAATTTGCTCAAAAGGAGATCCAGCCATGATACCCTGGTGCTGCCTGTGTTCTCTTGCTTTATTTAAGCGTGAGGAAAACGGTCTGAAGTGACATTCTAGCTTCCGTTTCTCCATGTCTGCTGTGTCTTCTGCATCTAGTTTTGCCTTTACTTACTTTATATCTTCCCCATAGCAGATAGTGGTGTCTTCAGTCAGAAGTTCACAAGCAAATCCTATATTTTCAGCAGTTTCTATAACAGAAAACAAAGCAAAACTGGTTGTTGAGGTGCCTGGGTGACACAGTCAGTTGAGCATCTGACTCTTGGTTTTGGTTCAGGTCATGATCTCATGGTTTGTGGGTTTGAGCCCCGCATTAGGTTCTGTGCTGTCAGCTTGAGATTCTCTCCCTCTCTCTCTCCATCCTTCTCCTGCTCGCACGCGCTCTCTCTCAAAATAAATAAATCAAAACCCAAGTGTTGTGCCTATTGATGAATAATTGACTGGTAGTAAGCATTTTTTTCAAGTAACAGCCTGATTCAATCAAATATACTGGGTTTTTTTCAGTAGCCACATATATACACAAAGGAGGAAAAAGAGCCGTTTTTCTGTGATAAAATAAGAACTCAAAGTCTGGTTTGTTTTCAATCATAAAATGTACTATATTATCAAATATACAAATATGCAAACTGATTATTTAACAAATCAATGTTCACTGAAATACTAAGCACATTCAGTTCACACGGCTTAATCATTCTGTTATGGAAAAAAAAGATAATTATTTCCATAAACCCTCACGTGGGGCCCCTACTGGAGATTTTTCCCCTTTTTCCATCACCGCCCACTGTTATTTGTTTAAGGTCAGGACTTCCCTTAGCTTATCAGAGTGTGTAACTCATGAACGATGTCCGAGTAAGAGAAATTATCTGGTTTCCGTGGGAGGCTTGTGGAGTGCGATATCCCTGCCAAATAACACCTTGTTGAGCTCTAAATTTAAAAATTCAAATCATCCCTTGGGTGTAAAATTTTAATGATAGTTTTCAGGCAATAAAATGGGTGAGAAAACAAAAGTTACTGGTCAGCAGTTTGTATGATGTTCTGCTCTGCACCCAACAAATGACGAAGGGACCAGAGGGATGGTCCTTTCACAAGAAGAACCCACGTCTGGCTGGAGAGAGGAGACTGATCACAGTTAGCATGGCATGACCAGGAGCCCAATTATAAGAAATAAACTCTGCTACTGAGCGAGTTTCCAGAAGGATGCTGTCGGCATGAGCTGGAATAACGGAGAAGGGTTTCTTAAAGAAAGCATTTCTGTCTCAAAGAAATGGACAGTATTTGTGCAGGATGGAAAGTCTGAGAAAGTCGTCTTGGGCGAGGGAAACCGGAGCTATGAACGTTTAATGAATTGACGGATATGCCTCCCCACAGACTGAATTACCCTTTTTGTCTCCAGTAAGCACCCAGATCTTAATGTCAGCTTTCGCAAGTTTTGAAATGGTTTCTGGGACTCCATCCTGTAACTTGTCTTCAATAGCCGTAGCTCCCAATAGCTGGAATGTACATTTAGAAAAATGAATTAGCAAAAAAAGCTCAAAATGTTCCATAATTGCAGTTTGCCAGCCTATAAAAAGCAGCAGGGCTAATTATGTACCCCAATTGGCACTCCGCTGGGGCTGATAGCCAGCACTAACAGCAAAGGCAGCCGTGTTTCACCCTCAAAAAAACAAAACATTCCAAACCTTTTTTCTTAGTTTACCAAGGTAAAAACATACAGTACAAAATCAAGGACGTCAAAAATATACTTTAATTATATACATGCTATTTTACATGGACACAAGCCACTTCCTCTCTCTCAAGGTCGATACTAGCTATTGAACATTTCCTTTTAATCTAAATTCTATAGGCGCTAAGTATTGAACTTTGAGCAATTTCATTTATAAATGGTATCATTTTCTTGTTTCAAGGTTTTGCAAAATATAAATCAGTTCAGTAATTCTCAAAATGTAGTAAACATATGCTGGTTTGTTATGTATAAAATCATAAAGAATTCTAATAAGTAATACAAAAAATAATAGAATCAGATTAGAATCTCAATGTTTTCCGTCTTTTGTTTTCTCATAATGGCAGCTTCTATTTCGCTTGCCGGACCAAAGAAATTCAAATGACCTGGTTCCTTTGTACCAATTTGAAATGCTAAAGTTAGAATTATATTTCAAGCATGAAATTGAAAATCTAACAAGACTTAATAAAACTTCCAGTTCTGTTTAGAATATCAGGTCATGAAGGTCAAAACTCACAATTAAGTCTTTTTCAATCTCCTCGTACACTTTATCCAGAGCTTCATCCCGGTTGGTTGGGGCTATACTGGCAGCCATAAACTTTTTATTCCATTCTTCAAATTCTTTTTCTTCAATTTCCTTGTAGCAAAGGCACAGGGTTCTAAGAGTCTCACTTGCAAAGATCTATTTAAAAGATAATCCATCCAACAGAGAAGAGTTAATTTTATGTAAGTCAAGTTTGAAATCTTTCTTTGAAGGGATACAATAAGAGCGTTTAAAAAGAGGTCATGAAAGATAACGGGCTCTGAATAAATACATTCTGTAGAGGAGATTAAACAAAATACTTTGTTTTTCATTTTAAGTATTCTCAGGGTCCTATTTGTAGTTCCCAAATTAGTTAAAGAGAAAAGTGTACATCATTAGGGTGTAATGATGTTGTAAACGCAGACCTGACAACTTTATAATTTGTTCCCACAAACTGTTACAAGCCCAGTCAACTGTGAACTCTCGACCAAGCGTTATCTCCTCAAACCAGTTCTGAAATACCTGAGCCACTGGTAAAGCTGAGGTAAAACGTTTTAATGAAAACAATTGTCTGGAAAATTTAATCTTTTTGAACAGATTTAAGCTATTTTATTTTATTTTATTAATGTTTACTTATTTTGAGAGAGAGAGAGTGCAAGTGGGTGAGAGGCAGAGAGAGGAGAGAGAGAATCCCAAGCAGGCTCCATGTAGTCAGCGCAGAACCTGACTCAGGGCTTGATCCCATGAACTGGGAGATCATGACCTGAGCCAAAAATCAAGAGTCAGATGCTTAACCGACTGAACCACCCAGGCGTCCCTAAACTATTTTAAACAGCTTAAGTATGAGCCAGTAAAAATGTTTTTAGTACTTTAGTCACATCTTGTCTAGCCAAGATGGCAGAACTATTTCAACCAACAAAGATTCTTTGGAAGGTTCTGCATCTGTTTGATTAAATTACAAGTATTCATATCCTCATGAGAAATTATCTATTATAACTGCTTCAACAACATATCCAGTTTTTTTTTTTTTTTTTTAATGTTTTATTTATTTCTAGGAGAGAGAGACAGTGTGAGCAGGGGAGGGACAGAGAGAGAGGGAGTCACAGACTGAAACAGGCTCCAGGCTCCGAGCTGGCAGTCAGCACAGAGCCCGACGCGGGGCTCGAACCCACAAACCGCGAGATCATGACCTAAGCGAAAGTCGGAAAGTCGGACGCTTAACCGACTAAGCCACCCAGGCGCCCCGACAACATATCCAATCTTAAAATGAGACCCAAAAGTAAACAACATGTACAGGCGTCTTCCCCAAGGACCTTTGGCTGGCCCCCAAACTCAGTCAGACCCAGGGAAGAAAGCCCTTTTATTAAGCACTTACTAAATGCTGGGAATTGTGCAAGACCTTTCCCTTACAATGACTCTCCTTGGTAGGAATTATCCTCTTCCTCTTTCACATAGGTCATTAATGCTTCAGTGAGATATCAACTGTTTCCCCCAAGGACACAAAACAAGTGAAGAGGCAGAACAGGGATACCAGGTCTGATGGATATACTCTCTACTTCATTGCCATCATTAATAGAACCAAAACAATATGAGTATTGATAGGCAATGCCAAGAGAGAAATTTCCAGAAGCATTCTCAATAACTGCAATATCACTGGACTAAGTTCACACTCCCTTTAGTTAACAAATTTGAAGTGATGAAGACCAAACTGATTTACAACAAAGGTAGCAGAACTCAGTTATCCAGTGCATTGCTTTCTCACGCCCCATCATACGTGAATGCTTTTTTTTCAATGTACATTAAGTGGTTGGTGGGATTCTTGGAGGCCGCACAGATATTAAGACTACAGCTCACTATAGTTATGTGGCTCGCTCAGGGTCACTGGACCCGTCATTACCCTGGGCCTCTCCTACAGACGCTGCCCACCTGAGATGCTGGGAAAGAACACCATGGTCATGTCCTGCGAAGTCCTCAGCAGGGGCAGAACCAGAACATGGCTGCCGTATTCCTGCATTGGTGCTCTTTCCACACAACTGCACCAAGACAACAGAGGGGTCAACAGTTCACACAGAGCTTTCATTTGAGCTTCGAAGACAGTATCAGAAAGGAAGTCTGCAATCTGCGGCAGAAAGGGTGAGGGTGGGACTCACATCCAGGGCATCCTGTGTCTCTTGTTTTGTTGGATTCATCTGATGTAACCTTTCATAAATCACCGTGTCGGCGCCTTTGCAATAAAGCCTGATGGTGCCTTCTGGGGTTCTTACTAGTAGGAAGAGAAGGAGAAGCAAATCATAAAGTTAGCTTTGATTTCTTAATAGAAAACTACATTTATAAAGTCGATTTGGAGCGTTACTATGCTAATAATTTACCATTCGTTGAAAATCATGAATGCACCTAGAAAAACCTCACTCTCAGGAAAGCTGGTAAGCCGCTATCTACATACAATGTTATATAGTGAAATAAATATGAAAACAATGCGGTAGCCAGCTCAGCTTTTCATATCCTTCCTTGTTCTCTTAGCAAATATGGACTGATTCCCTACTCTGTGCCATGCCCTGTGCTAATATCTTCCATAAGGCCTTCTTTGTCCATGCTGTAGAAATCTTTCTTACCTATAAACCTGGGACACTTACTGCCTTTAATACTCAGACCACAAGACTCCTTGTGACCATTTTTCTTGGATTTTTGGATCTGTGAGATAATTTAATAATAGTATGTGCCTCAGAACTAACTGGATTTTGAGGTCTTCAAGGTAAATGCCAGGCATGATAATCAGCCTAGATCAGTGTTAGGCACACAGAAAGCACTCAGTAAAATGTGCCTCATCAGAGTTCAGTAGACAGTTGAACCTATATATTTTTCTTGGTTAAAAACTCAGTCCCATAGTGGAGAAATCTCGTGAACACTTTGAGTGATCAAAGCTAACATCACTAATAACCCTGGGCTTCCAGAGGTGACATGCCGGGAGAAAGCAGCACCAATCCATGCACCCTTCCCGCCAACAATGCATAACCTGAATTCAGGAATATTGGACAATCCAAACTGAGAGACTTTCCACAACAGAACACAACATGGGCCTGTGCTTTTCAAAATATCAACGTAAAGGGGCACCTGGGTAGCTCAGTCAGTTAGGTGGCCGACTTCGGCTCAGGTCACGATCTTGCAGTTTGTGGGTTCGAGCCCCATGTTGGGCTCTGTGCTCACAGCTCAGAGCCTGGATCCTGCTTCAGATTCTGTGTTTCCCTCTCTCTCTGACCCTCCCCTGCTCACGCTGTCCTCTCTCTCTCTCAGAAATAAATGAAACATTAAAAACAAAATATCAACGTATGGAAGATGAAAAAAATATATATATGGAGAAACTGTTCTAAATTAAAGGAGACCAGAGTTAACAATCACCTACTGCAGTATGCCAACCTGGGTCTTGAACCAAGGAGGAGGGAAGGGAGGGAGGAAGGGAAAAGAAAATCCCTGGTAAAATCTGAAAACATCCTGTAGATTAGATAACAATATTGTTTCACACTAAATTTTCTGATTCTAATCATCGTATTTACATATAAGTGAATGTTCTTGTTCATAGGAAATACCTACTTAAGTATTTAGGGAAAAGGAGCCTTAGCTCTGCAATTTACTCTCCAGTGGTTCAGGAAACAAGGACCTGTATATGATGAAAATGACAAAGAACATGTGGCCAATGCCAGCAGTCTGTGGATGTGGACGAGAATACAAGAGTTCTTTAAACCATTTTTACAATGTTTCCTGTACGTTTGAAATTGTTTTCAATTATGAACATGTCAGTATTGGGAAGCCATACTGAATGGCGGCCTGCCCCAGAGGTTCACTTCTGCTCCATAAGCACAGCCTTGCTTTTCTCTGAGCCCGTGTCATGCTGCTGCTTCCTTCCTTGCCGCCCAGTGCAGGGCAGACAGGCTGGGACGGCCTCCCAAAACAAGAGCATGTGTTGTGGATCCATCATCCACTGTGTTACCACCCTGGATTCTGCAGCTGGAAGCCCCTATCGCACAAGAATGTCAACGTTTGCAAGACTCAAGATAAACTGCCGTTGTCCCTGTGAGTGATGGATCCCATGCAGAATGAAGGGAAAAAATGCATTTCAAGAAGTCCAGGGAAATCTCCTAGGAGTTGAGCGGCCCCTTCATTGCCTGTTTTATTCTGGTGTCGTGAAATCAAATGCATAAAAGGCAACCTCTCAATGAATGCTGCACAGACACACTCTTGAGGGAGACCTACCAATTATAGACATTCGCTTCCGGTCACTGTTGAAGTCCAGAATGGCAAGAACATTGTAGGTCCTCTCCGTTCCCAATTCACTGATGGTGATTGTGTTCTGGGTCCTGGCGAGGAAGGCAAAGCCAAAGTTCCTGGCAGCGCTCACCAGAGCACCTTCATCAGGAGAGGCCGCCTGGTAGTTGAGCTGACCTAACAAGGAAGGCAGGAGAGAAAAGCAGAAAATCTGTAAAACTAGACAGAGAGGTCATGGCTGAGGCTCACATGGAGGGTAAGGATGTCTCACAAAGCCCAAAACATCCCCAAGAAAACAAATCTGCTTCTTAAGAGTATGTCAACATTAATACTTAAAAAAAAATTTTTTTTTGTTTAATGTTTATTTATTTTTGAGACCAAGAGAGACAGAGCACAGGCAGGGGAGGGGCAGAGAGAGGGAGACATACAGAATATGAAGCAGGCTCCAGGCTCTGAGCTGTCATCACGGAGCCTAATACGGGGCTCAAGCCTGTGAATGGTCAGATCACAGCCTGAGCCAAAGTCGGACGCTTAACTGACTGAGCCACCCAGGTGCCCAAACACTTTTCAAGCTTCACGGTTTTATTTCTAATTATAAACAGTAATATAAACTAGAGGGGGGAAAAAAGCAAAATCCCCATATTGCCACCATCCAGAGGAAAAACAGCGCTATTGACATGAATACCATTCCTTCCAGTCCTTTTGAAAATGCCTAATTCTGTAATAGTTTCTATCATATGTTTACATTCTGGTTATTTTAACCCAATATGCTGAGCATGCTGACATAATTTTAAAAATTCTTTCTAAACATTATTTTAATGAATGTAAACATATCCCCATTTTCCAATTACAGGCACTTAGTTTATTTCCAAATTTATCTGCTCTCAAAAATAACACTGTAGCAACCATTTTGCATGTGTATAAAGGTTTTGCTGACTGTTTTCTAAGTATAGCTTCCTAGGAGTGATATTACTGAGTTAAAGTAAAGAATACTGATAATTTGGGGGCACCTGACAGACTCAGTTGGAAAAAGCATGTGACTCTTGATCTTGGGGTCGAGAGTTCAAGCCCCACATTGGGCATAGAGATTACTTAAATGAATAAAACTTAAAAAGAGAGAATACTGATTTTTTTTAAGTCTACTGGCATATATTACTCATTGGTTTTCCAAAAGCATTGTATACTTTATCTTCCCTCTGGAAGAGTATACTTACTTCACCAAAGCCATATTCTCATGTTAAAATAAAACCTCAAAATTCATCAGTTGGCTTAATCTCTTGATGTTTAAAGTCAATTAATGGAAAGCTGCCTTGTCTTCATAAGTACGCTTCAACAACTGGAATAAATCTCAGTGTTGAGTGAAAGAAGCCAGACATGCAAGTCCATGCTACATGATTCCATTCATACAGACCACAAACCGATGAAGCCACCCTGTGCTATTCAGTCCGGGTCAGGACTGGTCTCCCTGGAGGTACAATGACTGGAAGGGAACACAAGGGGACTTCTAGGGGATTCATACTGTTCTGTTTTTTAAAATCTGGGTGCTCAGGACAAGGGAGGATTCCATTTGCGAAAATTTACCGAGCTATACGCTGGGCCCCATACACATGTTGTACTTCAGTAAAAAGCTGAAAAACATCTTCCATCTTTCTACTTTAGTGTTTCTGCTTCTAAGCAGAAAGAAAAGCACATCTATGGTCAGGTGGATTTTCGCAGAAAAAGGCATTTCGTGTTCCGCCATGGTTTGAGCAGGATCCAGGCCACGGATGGATGGGCGGCTTTTGAAAACTGCCTACAGGTAAGGAGTATTACAGGTAAGGAGAGGATGCTCCAGGGTGAATAAGCTACAGGGAGGGTTGCACCTCCGTGTGCCTGCCCCCCCTCCCCGCACCCCTGTCCCCTCCGCTCAGATGGCTCACTCCAAGTCAGTATCAATCACTTCCCAGTTTAGTAATTAAAGAGGACACTTTAGGTTGTTTTCTGCTCACCCAGAAAGTCATACACCCAAAGTTATAAATGTACATGCTAAATCCATCCATTTCCTCACAACCTCCAGTGGGGCAAAATATTTTTTTAATGTTTCTTTTTAGAGAGAGAGAGCAAGAAAGAGTGAGAGAGAGTGCGGGTGCAAGCAGAGGAAGGGCTGAGGGAGAGAGAGAATCCCAAGAAGTTCCAACTCAGGGCTCGATCCCATGACCTCGAGACCATGACTTGAGCCAAAATCAAGAGTTGGACGCTCCACTGACTGAGCCTCTCAGGTGCCCCGGGAGGGCCAAACATTTAACCGGAGCTGACCAAGTAGTAGTGAGGACACGACTCCTTCAGCAAGCGTAGCTGGCACAGTGATCTCTTGCGTCATGCTGACGGCAAGCTTACTTCCAACAGAAAAAGGGCAACGAAATGATAAAAGGTGGTAAAGTTTCCATGACTAAGACAGTCATATCTGGAGCAAACACTGATATTGTTATCATGACCAAAAAAAAAAAAAAAAAGAAGGAAAAAGAAAAACCCTTCCACTTGGTTCTAGTAATAGTCACAGAATTGCAGACTAATGAAGACAGGAGGAAATTCAGAGAGCTGGTCCAAACTCCAACTTTATGTTGGCAGGAAGAAACTAGGACTAAAAAATAATCCTCCGCAATAATTTCTGAAGAGAACTCTTTATTTACCGTACACTTAGAGGCAACTAGAGAGATATTCTTTTCTTTCACAAACTAATTTGTGGATCATGAAAACGGTGCCCATAAAAAAAGATGCTCAAACCTCAAATCGCATCTCTGGTGATCTGGAACCATAGCTTCCTCCGGTGGATACCAGCCCATCTCCTATTCACCTGCCCTGAAACAAGTTACCCCTCAACAATCTCACCCCCTTCAAATCACGTGCTGAATGTCTCCCGCATCTGTGGCTTCCTCATCCTTCCCAAAGACCCCACCATCAGCCAGGCCCTCAGCCTCTAAACCAGCCTCCAGGGTCGCTGTGCTCCAACCTCCTTAAACACTGCCTCTCTTCACAGCATATCCTGACTTACAGGCCTGCAGGTGAAGAACGGGTCTCCAAGTCTTCCACACTCTGCTCTCACAGGGCCTCTGCAGGAGGTAGGAATCAAAGAAGGCCCCTAGGTCCCTGCCCCCCATGCTGTGTAACAGCACCTCCTCCCGATTATTCAAATGCTAATCTAGGTCCTGCTGGGAAGGGATTTTGCAGAAGTAATTAAGGCCCAAATCAGTTGACCTCAAGATACTGATTATCTGACTGTTCCCAACCTAATTAGGTCAGTCCTTAAAGGCACAGGGCTTTTCCTAGGGAGAGGGATTCAAAGCATGGAAGGGGTTCCGTGGAAGAGGGATTCTCTCTTGCTGGCTTTGAAGATGGGGGGCGGGGGGGGGGGCGGGCATGTGGGCTGGAAGAAGGGAGGCCTGTAGGCACAGGAAATGGAGACCTCGGTCCTTGGGCTTGAGAACTGAATCCTGCACTCCCACCTGAGCTTGGAGGAGGAGCCGGAGCTCCAGATGAGAACATGACCAACCTTGATTTTAGGGGGATCTTGAGCAGAGAACCCTGTCACGCGTGCCCAGACTTCTGGCCTACGGAACTGTGGGCTAAAGAATGGGGGTCTTCAGCTATTGAGCTGTGGAAATTCATCACAGAGCAACAGAAAACCAACGCCTTCTCTCCACACTTCGTCCCCATGTGCCTCCACAGGGACTCAACATTCGGGCCACACACACTGTCTGCTGAACTAGGCAGATGTGCATGGCAGCAGATAGGAAAGGATTTCCTCCCTTCTCCTGTTGACGGTATGCAAAAGAAAAGACTGACCAGTCTCCATTTTTCTTACAAAAGAGAGAAAACGCAAGAGCAAGGCGCCCCAGAATCAGGGATTGCAAGGGGACCGAACCAGAAGGGATTCTGACCTGCTGAACGGGTCATACAAGTCCTTGTTGACTTCTGGGTCTCTAATTCCTTCTCTCTCATGCTTGGAGGAGGGGCTTCCCAAGGTCTTTCCAAGGGACCCTTTCAAGGTACTTCATGTATCAAAACCAATTTCTCTTTTAGCCCCTGCATCTAGAAACCCAGCAGTTCTCCATTCACAATGGCTACAGCAATGGCCTGTCACACGCCGTATGAAAGAAGCTTCCTCGGGACATACAATTCTTTGCCTCAGCGGACAGTGGGACAGAGATCTGCACAGTGTTAGGTTCAAAGGGAACTTGAATTCCAACCTTCTGCCCGAGACACTGAGGAAGCTGATACTCGGACCAAAGACCCTGGTCTATACCATGTGCTGTAGCTGGGCCAGCCCATCTCTAGCAGATCAGGGCTCTTCCCATAATACCCCAGTGAGAGTAGAGACCATAAGATNCCACCCACCCACCCCCACACAAAAAAAGATGAATAATTTTACTAATGAGTCAAGACCTAAGATGACCAACTTGCTTCGAAAGATCATACTTTGATACTTACTGTATGAGTAAAACGTGGTTGTCTAGAAAACAGACTCTGACCTCTACATTGGTTATTCATGACCTGGCTGATCTCTTTCTGCCTTCCTTCACTTTGGCTGCTAATAACCTTCCATGTATCTGCCCCAGTTTGAATCCTGCTGCTATCTTGCTTTATCGCACCATTATGGCCACACTTGAAATGGGTTTCTTTGAAATTTGCTGAAAGATAGCACATAAAGCTTTTACACATTCAGTTTTTCTGCATATTCTCCCTCTGGAGATTTCGTACTTGCCCCACATGAAACCACAGGGTCAGAAAACAGAAAGGCACCTTACTTTGCTGCACTCATTCAAGTGCAGGATGGACAGGCAGACTGCTCCATTGCAGAAATGCCAAAAGGGTTCCATTCCTCTTTCAATAATGTACAGGTGTAACTTATTATAATGTCCATATGTGAAAAAATGGCTAACTTTCACTGACATTGGACACATTTGCTCTAACAAAGCTCACACAAGCTGCAAAGGAGGGGCGCCTGGGTGGCTCAGCCAGTTAAGCATCCAACTCTTGATTTCGGCACAGGTCATGATCTCGCGATTCATGAGATCAAGCCCCACATTAGGCTCCATGCTACTAGTGTGGAAAGCCTGCTTGGGTTTCTCGCTCTCTCCCTCTCTGCCCCTCCCCTGCTCACTCTCCCTCTCTCTCAAAATAAATAAACTTTTTAAAAAAGAATCTACAAGTCAGCTTTGCTGGCTCCCATGCAAATACACATTAATTATGCTCCTTCCAACGAAAAAGGCACCTTAAGCCCAGGCTCTGGTGGGTATTATTTCAAACCCCAAACATATCTGAATCTAGATAATAAATTCTCTCTGAAATTATTTTGCAGCAAAGATTATTCAAGCTCAAAGTCTAGCTACAATCCAGATAAGACATGATTCTTCATGCTCAATAAATGTCAAGTAATAACAGGGCAGGAAGATTATGATTCTTCTCATATAATGCAAGAGTCCATCATTTCTTTGAATGATAAGATTTCACTTGCAAAGTGATAAACACGTTGGGAGCTATCGCTGTGAAGAAGATGTACATTTTCAGAGACTGGGGGCTTGCTTCATACATTGCTACCTCATAGGCACTCAAGGTAGGTGCTCACCCGTGTTCATCGCTTAAGTAAAAGACAGACTTGACATGCACACTACTCTACTACTCTACTCTACTACTCTGAGTGCTGGGCGTGAGTTACCTGGAAACTAAAAACCCCGGGGCCCTGTGTCAGAGATGCCAGGGAAACACTCACCGTCAATTCTATCCACCATGACTGTGTGGCACACTGCGAGCAAGAAGAAAAACTGCCGAACCTCCGACTCTTTCCCTGACTGGATTTGCTCGATAAGATAGTGGTCGTAAAATGCCAGCTTCCCGTCAGCGAACGTGTTCCAGCTGAAATCCACTTGCTGAGAGAAGTGGGGGAGGAAAAAAAAATGTGATTTTAAAAATAGCAGTGTGGGCTTAACAAATGAGAGAAGCTGGTCTTTGAAGTCAAGTCTTCGAGGACACATTTTCTTAGGATTATAACATACATTTTAAGGTGTCAAGAGGCTCGTCCCTGTCTTAAAACAAAAAGGCATCCTGTTGTGGGTTGAATTGTGTCCCCCCAAAAGCTATGCTGAAATCCTAACTCCTGGTGGCTGTGACTCTGACCTTATTTGGAAAGGTCTTTGGAGATAAAGTCAAGTTCAGATGAGGTCATACTGGAGGGCGGTGGGCACTAATCCCATGTCTGGTGTCTTTATAAGAGGTGGGAAATCTGGACACAGACACACAGATACCCTGGGAGAGCACCATGTGACAATGAGGCAGACATCGGAGTGTCGGGTCTATAAGCCAAGGAACACCAAGGTTTGCGGGCAAGCACCGGGAGCCAGAAGAGGCGAGGGAAGATCCTTCCCTAGAGCCTCAGAGGGAGCATGGCCCTGCTGACACCTTCATTTCAGACTTCTGGTCTCCAGAGCTGCGAGAGACCCAATTTCTGTTGTTTGAAGCCACGCTTTGTGGTGGCAGTTGGTTACAGCAGCCGTAGGCAACTAATACACACCCCAAACCCTTCCGTAAGCTAAAGGACTCACCTCTATCCTGCTGTGATTGTTCTGGGAGGCATCCCGATGGTCTCCTGAGAAACAAACAGGACAAGATAAATGGAGGCTCCCCTGCGTGAAGAGGTCCCTCCTCTTCCCCTTGCTTTGGTTCTCTGGGTCCCTGCCTGTTTCTGGACGGCTTTCAAGTTTAGAGAGATCTTCACATTTTTGGAGAGTTGTCAAAACCAAACAAAACATAACAAAGAAGAAAATCTGATACAAACCATCTTTGGCCTGCAATGGCTACAGTATTTCCTGTCAGGCTCTCAACAGAAGGAGTTTGCAGACACCCCCACCCCCACCCCCAGGTCTAGAGGTTCAAATACTGGGGCCTCTCTTGTTCCATACTTCATCCTCCTCTGGGGCCAGACCCCTGTCCTCTGAAGTGCTTTATCTGCCCCCCAGCTCAAAAGGGACTTCCACTATGCACATGAGAACCACTTCCTAACCCCTCCCCACACAGGGTCCCACCTCCTTCATGGGCCCCCATATCTGAGATGCCCCTTCTGCGAAAACACATCCATAGTATAGCTTTCTACAAGGACAAAGCATAGTGTTCCTATAGCTATTAAATTATACTGAGTCTTTATCTCGAAGTTAGAGCATTCTAATTGAATACAATATTAGCCTTAATATTTTTATTATATTTTTATGTTTATGTTACATATAACATAAAATTTATCACCTTAACCGTGTTTTTAAAGTTTACTTATTTTGAGAGAGAGAGTGTGCGGGCAGGAGAGGGGCAGAAAGAGAGGGAGAGAGAATCCCAAGCAGGCTCCATGCTGTCAGCGCAGAGCCTGACGTGGGGCTTGATCTCATGAACTGTGAGATCATGACCTGAGCTGAGCCCAGAGCTGGATGCTTAACCAACTAAGCCACCCAGGCGCCCTGCCCATCACCATGTTTAAGTGCATAGTTCAGTGACAATAAATACAGTCACACTGGTGAGTGACATCACCACCATCCCCTCCATAGCTGTTTCATCTGCTAAAGTTGCAACTATATACTCATTCAACAATAACTTCCCACCCTCTCTTGCCCTCAGCCCCTGGCACCCACCCATTCTACTTCCTGTCTCTATAAATTTGACTGCTCTAAGGTCTCATATAAGTGGAATCATACTATCTGTGCCCTTTTATGATTGGCTCCTTTCACTGAGCACAGCGTCTTTAAGGTTCATCCATGCTATAGTGTGTGTCAGACTTCTCCTTTTTTTAAAAATTTTTTTTCAAAGGTTTATTTTTTTAGGGGCGCCTGGGTGACTCAGTTGGTTAAGCATCCGACTTCGGCTTGGATCATGATCTCACAGTCTGTGAGTTCGAGCCCCACGTCAGACTCTGTGCTGCCAGTTCAGAGCCTGGAGCCTGCTTTGGATTCTGTGTCTCCCCCTCTCCCTCCCCTGCTTGTGCTCTTTCTCTCTCTCAAAAATAAATAAACATTAAAAAAAAAAACGTACTGTGGAAAAGGAATGTAAAACACTACATTAATCATTTTTTTTTAATGTTTATTTTTTAGAGTGAGAGAGCATGAGTGGGGGAGAGGGACAGAGGGACAGAGTATCCGAAGCGGGCTCTGGGCTCACTGCACAGGGGCTCAACCTCATGAGCCATGAGATCATGACCTGAGCCGAAGTTGGACGCTCAACGGGCTGCGCCACCCAGGCGCCCCAGAATGTTTTCCTTTTTAAGACTAAATAAGGCTCCGTTGTATGTGGAGACCACAGTTTGTTTATCCACTCATCCACTGACTGACACTTGGGTTGCGTCCACATTTGAGCTATTGTGAATAATGCTCATTATGAACACAGTTGTGCGAAGATCTCTTCCAGTCCCAGCTTTTGGTTCTTTTGGAGATCCCCCCCAGAAGCTGGATCACACGGCAATTTTGTGTTTGATTTCTTGAGGAATGTGTGCCTGTTTCTGACCGCTGACCTTTCCCACACATGTGTTCCCAATGCCGCCAGCAAAGCCGCTTCGGGACTCAGCCCGGCATGGCCACCAGGGCTGTGCACCAGGAGGGCACCGGCAGTGCTGGGAAGGCACTGGTCCCGCGTGCTCAGGGACGGAGTGACGGCTTCCACTCACCATAGATTTGCCCGTTGATGCAGCACTTCTTAAAGGTCATGATGTTTTGCGTGAGTGTCCCTGTCTTATCAGAGAAGATGTAATGGATCTGGCCAAGCTGCTCATTCAGCGTGGTGGTCCTGGCCTTGGCGGGCGTGTCCTTCTCAGGGTAGTACATCTGCAGGTCCCAGTTTATGAAGTAACTCTGTCCCAGCCGGATCACTTCCACGCTAGGGAGACAAGGCAACACGTTAGTGTGGACGGTGCTCTCGGATATGGGAGGCGGGCAGCGAGCTTTCCCCTGACTTGTGCGCCCCGGAGCCAGCTGCCCATCTGCCAGGAGACAAGCCACGTGGTGGCCCGTGGGCCCAGCCTCCAGGTGCCCCCGACCGGACACATCCTTCTCCAGCTTCAGGGTTACTGCGCCTCATTCAGTGAGTTCCCACTCATTCCTGACAACATCTGGCCACAGGACCCCATTCCGGGAACGCAGCCCTACGGGACCAGGGACAGGGTGATGACGTGGCAGTCCTTACTCTCTTTTTTCTCATTTCCATCACATTCAGGACACCTGGAATGGCGGTGTTCGCGCCTGCCCCCAGCTGTCGGTGAGGGTCCGCTGGGTTACGGAATATGTGTGCTCACAAAGAGGCCCAAAAGCAAGGAAGCTTCTGGCAAATAACCTCTATGTTGTGATTGCACACTTTGAAAAAGCATAGTTCCCCCCACCCCCACCAAATTTCTATAAGGTTATAGAATGTCCCAAGTAAGATAGTCTAAAGTAATCATCCCAATTTGAAAACTTTAAGGGGTTAAATATATCTCAGTTATGAGGATGCTGTTTACATATCCAGCAATTGCTAACTAGGCAGAAGATGTCTTTATAATAAATTAAAGAGATGGAAAAAGAACTCCCTCCCTCCCCCTGTAAATATTTCCTGAGTGCCTACTATGTACAGACACCATTCTAGGTACGGGAGGCTGCATAGGTCAACAAAACTGACAAAATCCTACCTTCAAGGAGGCTACCTTCTAACAGGGACAAATACATAAACTCTAAATCTAGCGTGTGGTGAAAATTCCCCACAGGACATCAAAGCAAGGTGAGAACAGAAGAGACAGAGTGATAGTTAAGATGGAGTGGTGTTTGGACAGAGACCCAAAGGGAATGAAAGAGCAACCATGTAGATAAGAGTGGAGAATGTTCCAGACAGAGACCAGAGCTGGTGTAAAGGCTCTGTGGCAGGTCCTGGAACCGGTGAGGAATATCGAGGGGACTGAAGTTGGAGAGACCAAGGAGGGGGCAGAAGTTCAGGAGGTTGTGGGAGGGAGGGGACAGACATCACAAGATCACGCTGGGCCTTGTGGGTTACAGTGAGGCCTCCGTAATGAGTTTATCCTGAATGAAATGGAAACGAAGGGTAGAAAACAAAACAAAGGGCAGAATGACTTGATCCAACTTATGCTTTGGAAGGACCTTTATCTCTAAGAGAAAGAAGGAAATCATATTGGTTACATGACATGACTTTGTAAAACCAAAACGACATACACGGTTTATTTTATAACATGCATTTATAGTTCGAGACAAAATAATCTGTTGAATAGCTCCCTCCACAAAGGTAAACCTTATCTCTGGTTTTTGTTGTTTTTTCTCCTTTTTTTAAAGCCATTGCAAACACATGATTCCCCAGGGCTCTCCTTCCTAGTGAAAGAGCAATGTTAACTACATGTAATAAGATTAAAAACAAAACAAATGCACAGGTAATAAAATTAAAATAAACTAAGTGCTTCTAATTACAGAAGCATATGTGATCCCGTATGTCTCTGGGCTGTTACTTAAGTGGAGGTCAGAGTAGATTCTGGCTGAGTATATTCCAAGGCACAACTCCTCTTGCAACGGTCTAAAATCCAACTGATGAATGACAGTGAACTTTGACAGTAAAGAAAAAGTTTAAAAAAAAAAAACAAAAAGGAAGAAATCTCACCAAGCAAGGTGATCACCGTTTGTCACAGATATGACCCTGACTCCTTTATGAGGGTTCAGATTAAGATAAGAAACAGAACATTCTGAGAGGCTGGATGAGGGCAGGGAGAGAGGCATTCCCATTGGTAGTGACCAGCAAGTGTTTTACAAGCAATGGCTGTACCCGTGGTAATAAGGAAGACACAGAGAAGAGATTAGGAAGGCTCCTAAAAAGAAAAACGACTAAGCTTTTCCGTGTGAGTTGAAATCTCCAGCTTTCTCCCAAGGCCCTTTCTGAAGCCTGGGGCTTTGAGTCCGCTGAGAAGCAATCTTACCAAGTGAGTGACTTCTGAACCCTGCTCATCTTTATCTATAAAGTGGTCAAGATACAAGGTGCGGTGCTTGGCACAGAGCACACACTCCGATGTTAATTTCCTCTCCCTATATTACCCCCAATTCTGAAATGAAAGCTATTTTCTTACTTGTTCCTTATGGCCTTTGAAACAATTATTGATAGAGATGAAGGGGCAAAGTTGGGAAAACGTACTGCATTCTTCCCATAAGGCAAAAAGCCAACGAGAGGGTAGCCTTACCTGACATAGAGAGAGATGGGCACCATGGTGTTTAGAACAATGATGTAGCCCCAGAAATTTAGGAATCCACGGTAGGAGGGTGTAAAGTCTTGTCCGTCATAGAGGTACCAAGAATAATTGCCAACTTGAGCTTCCCAGTAAGCATGGCCGATGGCCAGACCAGCAGAAAGCAGGATGAGAACAACAAAGATCTGGAAGACAAAAAACATTGAGGTGTATTTGGAAGATGGATGGCCATCCCCCAGAATCTCACAGATGCCAGTTAACCTCGCACAATACTCCAGCACGTTTACGATTACTTGGTAGTCTGCAAAAATAACACACTTCAAGGAAAAAACAGTGCATAAGAATGCTTTGAGAGCCTATTTGAGTTCTACGATTGCTTGATTTATCTGACAACACTTAGGGGCGCAGTTTTTTTTTCCCCAAAACTATTGTTTGAAAGAGAAGGTGGTGTCTTATATTCAAATCCTTAAACATTCTTACATTACAGGATGTTCTATCAGTTACTTTTACTTTGAATAATATCATACTGTTTGGGGAAGATAGCTTAGCATGAAATAATTTCAAACAATGCTGAACTGAGATGTTTATAGAAAATATTTGATGGAAATAACTTTTTAAAAGAGACTATAGAGGGGCGGCTGGGTAGCTCAGTTAGTTAAGCAGCCAACTTCGGTTCAGATCATGATCTCACTGTCTGTGAGTTTGAGCCCCGTGTTGGGCTCTGTGCTGACAGCTTGGAGCCTGGAGCCTGCTTCAGATTCTGTGCCTCCCTCTCTCTCTGCCCCTCCCCTGCTTGTGCTCTGTTTCTGTCTCTCTCCAAAAAATAAACAAACATTAAAAAAAGAGAGAGAGAGAGCATAAGGGAATTTCACCCCGATTCAGGTAATTATTCCTGAAGACTTAATTATCACTTAAGATTTAAGACTGTTTATGAAGCAGTACAGTGAGTATTCTGTTATGGAAATGATGAGTATATGCTTCTGGGATGAATGTAAAAGTCAACTCGCCCAGTGGTGTTTGAATAATTGTGGGTAGGAATATGATTTCCGAGGACAGACTGACATTTCTGGCTACAGATTCCAAAAGTGCTCTATCTCAAAACAATGTGGCTCAGGAGGAGAGATGAACTCTGGCCATAACCAGGACAATGACATGGAAAACGTGCGTGAAAAGTTCAAATAAAGATTTCATGAAATGGGAGATCAGAGGGAAAAAAAGAACTGCCCCTTAAAGTAATGTATTACTTTTGTATGACTTTAAATATGTACATGTAATTAAAGTATGGTAAGTATTAGACATCCCTAAAAGCTTATGTACTCAAA
This sequence comes from Crocuta crocuta, assembly GCF_008692635.1. Classification (NCBI taxonomy): domain Eukaryota; kingdom Metazoa; phylum Chordata; class Mammalia; order Carnivora; family Hyaenidae; genus Crocuta; species Crocuta crocuta. The sequence goes on along the minus strand of NW_027532203.1, from coordinate 8,687,832 downwards.
TTAAACGAAGTACTTGGGAAAAAATTAATTCTCATTGGGAAATTGGAGGACAGCCTCATATTTTGGGGCCGGGCCTGAGATGCTGTCTTTAAAAGACTTGCTTGCAAGGTTGGCCTTTGGCCAGCATCTGGGAACTCAGATTTTGGGAGGGTTTCCTCCCTTCCTCCTCCTTCCTCTCCTTATTTCTTATTCCCTGATAAGAACGGCTCATTGTGCCTAACTGTGTAAAACAGTATGGTTTAGGCTGATCCCTTACATTCCTTCAGGGAATCTGGAATTTTGATATATCACTGGCAGAGGGGGCCTATGTGACCAGATCCCAATGAAACCCCAGGCACTGAGTCTCCAATGAGCTTCCCTGATAGAGACAACATTTCGCATGGGCTGTCACAAACTGTTGCCTTGCTGTGTGACCCTCCTGGGAGAAGACTCTTGCAAGCTTGCAGCTGGCTTCCTCCAGACTTTGCCTCAGAAGCCTTCTGCCTTTGCTGATCTTGCTTGGTAAAATAAGTTACAGTAAGTCATAGCTGTGAAGGCAACTAGAGATTCTGTGAGTCCTTCTAGGGAATCACCAAACCTGGGGGAGGGGGTGTCTTGAGGGCCCTCAGCACACTATATTTAGCCTCACCTTATATTTAGATTTATACACTACATCGTGGGGGGAGGGTTGCTTATAAGAGAAATGCCCCTTTGAGAAACTAATAGCAGTAAAATCAACCCTGCATGGACTCCAGGAGCCCAGCCCACTAACTTATCTCGGGCTCCCTGGTTTTCCAACTGGTCATTCCAGTTAACAAAATACTCAACCATTCAGGGGACCCTACAAGTGGAACCTCCATTCCCAAAAGGATTCTCCAATTAGAATAAGGCATTTCTGAGAGAATATATTCTCTCTCTTGGGACATCTCATGCGTTTTTCTGCCTGGCCTGCAGAGGTAAGATTTCTCTATATAAGGAAAACATACAACAAAATTAGAGCAAAAGATAGTAGCCTAGCCTCTCATCTACAGAAACAGAAAATAAATACCGTATAAACCATGTAGTTCATCAAGTAATCAATTTTAGTTCTTTTGAATTTGGTTTTCCCACTATTTTTCATGATTTTCGTGTCAGCACCTAAAAATGGAAAATTGAAGAGAATCAATAGTTGGGAAAATCAATGCTGCCTTTCATTCCGACGGAGGATGAACAGAAGAGCAACCCCTTCCTTTAATTTTAAAAGCACACATCAGGCGTGCCTGGGTGGCTCAGTTGGGTGAGTGCCGACTTCAGCTCAGGTCATGATCTTATGGTTCATGAGTTCAAGCCCCCCATACCAGGCTCTGTGCTGACAGCTTAGAGCCTGGAGCCTGCTTCAGATTCTGTGTCTCCCTCACTCTCTGCCCCTCCCCTGCTTGTACTCTGTTTTTCTCTCTCTCAAAATAAACAAAAAAAAAATCTTAAAAGCACCTATCAGATCAATTTTCAAGAAACTCTGAAATTACCTGCAAAAACGACCAACCCATGGCAGAAGTCAGTGTTCCTAATTACACAGCCACGTAATAAAATTTTATCAGCATCCAAAGGAAAAGTCATGTTCCTCCAAAACAGTGTTCCTGTAAACTTATCCAGTCGGTTATTGGGTTCCTCACATTCAATAAAACCTTCAGAAAAATATGATTCACATAAGTATTCACATATGAAAGATTTTCTGGTTTTAGTTAATTGGGACTGAGTTGAACAACTAAAATTTAATAAAAAGTAAGACATGTTTGCACAAACCATCAAATGTCGCCAGTGAATTTTCTCTCTGGAGATGCTGGTGTGTGATTTCAAGTGCCATTTTGAACTTGAGATTGGTTTCTCTAAAGGAGGGGGGGAAAGGAATTAAATGAACAAAGTCTGGATCTCAAAAAGGAATATAAGAAAAACTGTGCAAAGTAACGTTAGGTAGACCTGGAAGCAGAAGCTAGATCATTAGCTTTTCCTATTTTCAAACTCTCAGTTTGCCTTGGAACTTCCGAGTTCAGTGAGGTTATTTCCCAAACTACAGAAAAACTTCTGACTTGGGAGATGTTGGTCCCATTTGCTATGATTGGGACAGAGGCATTTACAAGCATCCTGTCCTCCTTCTTACTAATTTACCTCTTACCGCCAGTCTAGACTTAAATACCACACCGCTATTAAAAACCTTAGCTTCTAGGGGTCCCTGAGTGGTTCAGTTGGTTAAGCCTCTGACTCTTGATTTCAGCTCAGGTCGTGATCTCAAGATTGTGAAATCAAGCCCCACATCAGGCTGAGTGTATTGGGATGCTCTGCCTCTCCTGCTGCCCCTCCACCATTCATGCACTGGTGCTCGCTTTCTCTTTCAAAATAAAGAAGCTTTTAAAAAAATTTAGCTCCTAATATTAAATCACATTAAGATGATTCTACAAGACATATTTGTTACAGAAAGTGCTTGGACTCTGTCAATCTGTTGCTTTCTAGAGTGAACGACTCGCTCTCAAATTTTTGAAAGATAATTCTATTTAGGAAATGAGGAAAGGAGGTGGGAACCTTACCTCCTAATACTTGGCACACCCCACCCACAGAGCAGGGAAGGCCTGTGCTCAAGGACACACAGAGCCAGGCTGGGCACCTGGGCTCTGGACGGCCATGCTGCTCACACGTGACACACAGCCTTCTGCAGGCTCCACGAATATGAACTCCGGGGTGTCCACATATTCAGAAGTTGACCTGCGGCCCTCAACGTCCCCATTCGGTTTCTGTCCCGAAAGGGCAGGTAGGATATGCTACCTTTGGAAAGCTTTCAAGTCTCTCACTCACAGGAATGGAATAATAGCCGTTTTTTAGGGAACACTGATCAACTGACTGATTTATAGACCAAAGACAGTCCTGGTTTTACAGAGATGGTCTCAGCGCTCCATAAAGGAGTCAGGCGCACCTAGGGAGTGAGGGAGGGTGCTCATATCAGTGGGGGAGATGCAGACATAAGCCTGGAGAGCCAGCACCGGCGAGCAGCGTCCCAGGCCTGCCACTTACTGAGTGACCTCGGGCAGGCTACTTCACCTCCTTGAGCCTCACTTTCCTCACGGGCAATGTCAAGGTAATAATCTCATAGCGTCGCTGAGAAGATGAAACGAGCCAGTACATAAAGCTAATGCAACTTAGCAGGCGCTCAAGGAATGTATTCAAAACTGATCAAAAACAGAACATTATTGTCTGTTAAGTGGTAGCATAGAAATCAGAGCCAACAAAGGGAAAATTCAAAATTGTTAACAAATACCTTAAAATATCTGTTTTTTCTGAAACTCATTATATCAATCGACATTCATAGGTGTCCGGACACTGCTCAGCTGTATACAAAGGGCTCAGGAGTCCATCCTTTTACCTTCCTTAAAGGTGGGGGGAAGGGCAGTTTTGAAAGCCCCACTTTACAGATGGAATTGAAGAAAGAGAGGTTGGTCTGCTAGGGACACTGCTGGACAGCCAGCTAGTAGTAGAGGCGAGGCTAGATCTCAGGGCTTCTTCAGATGCAGTTTTCAACAGAATGGATGTGCCTTTAACAGTCAGCCTTAAAACAGGACCAGCAAAGACCCACTTACCCATCCAGTTCAGCTGTTTCAACATAGCAGAGGCTGTTGGGCTCAGAGCTGGACAGAAGCAGGATGTCAGCCTGTGAAAACAAGGCACACCAATAACACAGAGATTCCCCAAGGCAAAGCTGAGCGCCCGGGAAAGACAGAAGCAGAGGAGAGAGGGACGTGGGGCTCATTCACTTACGGGAATAAAATCATTTTTTCTCAGCCGAATGACATCTCCAACTTGAATCTCTTTCCACTTGGCAATTTTGAACCTGAATATCAAAAATAATGACAGTTTACTGGCCTTTTAAAAGTTACTGGCAAAGGATTTGGGACTATTCTTTCTAGGAGCCAAAGATTTCTGGGAAAACGTGAATAGCACAGAAAAAAACGTTTCCTAAAAGTTCAGCCATTTAATGATGAAACCACATGAGGTGGTCATACGGATCAGTGTCCTCTGAAGGAAGCGGTGAGGACGGTAACGATTTTGAGGCGTTCTTTCCATCCGACGTCATGTAACGAAGGCTACTTAGACGTGTGGCAAGGAGATACTTGGCTCCTCTGTTTTTGCTCACGCCCCGTGCTTCCACTCTCCCGTTCTCTAGCCTCTGGGTTACCCACCACCTGCTTAGGATGCGGGTCCCAGGTGGCCCCAGAACAGGAACGGATCCTGGCTCCCGCACAGGCCACCCGGATTCCTCAGGGAACTTTACAGCCTGTCTCCTTCCTATTAAGTTCCCTTTTCAACGAGCATGGATTGCTTTTATAATAAGTCTAATAAGGACATTGAGAAAATGCAAAATAAAAAGAACTATTTTTCCATCTTAAATTTCACAGGAAATACCCATTTAAAAGTCTAACAAATCATCATTTTAAAAAGTTGTAAAATACAGCAGTCTGTTTTAAAATTTTTCACGCATAGCAAAGATATCCGTAATACAGATTATGACTCTATCACAACTAATAAACTTAATATTTGTTGGAGGCAGAACGCCAGTGACCGTGTCATGTCCTCACATTAATTCATGCATAAGAGACCTGGGGATTTAAATACAGTTTTGTTTTTCTTCTAAAATACATTTTAACAAATGCTTACACCCCAGTGTGACCTATTTTATTAGACTCTAATACACAATTCTTAATCTCGGGATTTTAAAAAAGAATTTGGCTTATCTTTCAATAAATTAAATTGTAGTTAGTTTACATTTCAGTATTTCTAAAACTGTAAATGAGAATTTGCACATGGGTGTCAAATTATAAATGAACAAAAAAGAACCTTCTTGCCACAGCTCTTTGGGGGTATTAGTGACCATTCTGTTGGACTTTTCCAGCGGGACATCTGGTTTCCCCTTGGGAGGTCCCGCTGCCCTGGCCCTCAATGCCCAAGTCCCCACACAGGCTTGACCTTCCTCTAGGGGGAGCCAGAGCCCTGGCCCTCTCAGGTATGCACTCTGACCCCCAGATTCAAGGCCACCCAGAACTACTCTTTACCAGTAGAGTTAGCCAGGTTGTGGGCTATTGCCAGAGTTGTGCAGGCAGGCTAAGAATCTTACTGCTCTTCATTAGAACACTGCTAAGTGATTTGAAAAGTAACCTTCAGAACAGAATCCATTTATTTGAAACGGGGAAAAAAAAAAGCCATCCCAATAGATTTATAGACTAACACAGTCCATATCCAAATTAGACATAGTGGAACGGTGCCTGTAAGTCACCTTATTTTTCTCAGTGTTGACACATAAAAAGTCTTTGAATTGGGCTTTCACCACTCTTTTTTTCTTTTTTAGTGAGGTATAATTGACATACAATCTCCTACAGTTTCAGGTGGACATTGCAGCGATTCGACATTTTCTTAGCCTATTTTGAGCACTTGACTGTGGTTCTGCCTCTAGGCGCCTGCTCAAAAAAACGACTCATTACTGGTCTGTTAATCGGCACGTTGGTCACAGTGGACAAGATTTATTTAACATTTATTGAACACTTTCTGTGTGTTGGAGGCTCTGACGGACAAAGAACAACCAGACACCATCAAGACAGTCTCCCTGAGAAACGTATAGTTCAGGACAGAAGAGGAGACACCTACTCAAATAATTCTAATAACAGGTCAGAATAAGAAGGATGAAAGCAACACACTCTTGGCTGCACAGGGAAGGGAGAAATCACTTTAGCTGGAGAATCTGGAAAGGGGGTCAAGACATTTGAGCAAAGCCCTGAACACATAAGTTGGGAACAGCAGTGATGGGGTTCCCAGACCGAAGGACACATGTAAACACGTTAGTGCGAATGCCACAGGGCTCAACGGATGAGTGCCTGCATCCCAATTTGGCTGCAGTCCCCGGGGTCGCGAGGAGGGTACCAAATCTTAGTAAGTTAAGAGAGACCCTTCCAGTGAAGGCTGCTGAGTCAAAAGACTTCTAAGTTTGGAATGGCTATTTCTGACTATGTTTCTAGACAGACTTACGCATTCTGTTCTTGAAACTAAGTTAAAATTAAGGACAACACAGTACCTGCCGTCCTTAATGACCTCACACGTCCTATTGTTGACTTCATTATCCATTTTATGGCGAGCCTTTAGAAGAGAAGAGGGCAAAGGTTACTTTAATATTCTCAAAACACAAGGTATTAACACCAAAGTGAAATAAGCGCACAGCAGTGTGGAGAAAGCTGCATGAGACATCCTTACCACGTCGTCTACCAGGTCTTTGATGGCCGTGATGCCCAGCACCAAGAGCAAGGGCACCAGGGTGGTGTACCATGCCAGGGTCGTGATCTGAGGAATTGCCTGAAAGAAATACAAGGTAGATGTGTGTGCCCACAAAGGCGTGGCTTCTACCGGTAACGGCGAATTCCAGCCTCCCAGCCTACGTCCCTGCAGACCATGTGGGAAAGTCATCTAAGCCTCCAGCCAACCACCTTCTTGCCACCCTCAGTGGTTTATGGCCTTCTGGAAGAGACCCCAGAGAACAGTGGCTCCTGAAATTGTTTCATTGAGACCTTAACTGGACATCAGGGGGGCTAAAAGAGACCTGCCCCAAACTTTTTGGGAAAATCATAACTAATGGGGAGGGGTGTCGTGGGGAGCTGGTACAAGTAGTCCTTTGATCTCATGGGGACATGCATGTAGCAGGCTCTCCACTGCCAGTTCCTTGGCCAGGGGTCTCTGGGGGTCTCAGGATGGAGGCAAGGACGGCAGTAGGTAGTAGCCGCCTCTGAAAGCCAGGATTGCATTGGGCCTCAGACAAAGCCCTGCCTCCATTAAGACAGCTTTCAAGTTGGAACAAAAGATTGGGAAGCAAATTTAGTAAAGATCTCTTATAAGTGTCTATGCATCATCAGTGTAGTCATTAAAACGACAGGCTTTGCGGTGAAGGTCCTGGATCCAAGTCCTGCCCTGTTCTCTCACTTAGGGCTTTGGGACTTTGAACAAGTTCCTGCACCTCACCAGGCCTCAGCTTCTCTGAAAATGGAGGTTATGAAAGCACTTACATCACAAAGTACAAGAATTAAGTAACGTAACAAGGAAACGGCTATCTGAAGCTATTACTATCACTCTAACTCAAGTTGCTAGATCTTAAGAGAAGATAATTGAGTGTTGGTTGCCACATAATTATCAATGTTCCCACCTTCCCCATTTCCTTGCTAGAGGAAATAAGGGAAGAATGGCAGTACCTTCAAATTTTAGCATTTGTCTCCACGTGAGCCGGTTTCAAAGGTCCCTCTTGATAACAGGACCATTCTATACTATCAAGCTAGTAGATCGCATATCCTACTAAATCTATTGGGTATCCATTTCTCCCTCGTGTTTCTTCACCACTCGCTGCACCTTCCATCCCCACCTGGACACACATACATGTACCCATTTTCATGAAACTCTCCTCAGTGAATCCCAGCAGATGAGACGGTTTCCTAAATCCAATGCTTGATGTAAAGAATTTGATAAAACCAAGTGGCTACACTATCCTTTGTCGCCTGCACCTCAGTGCTAAAGGTTGATAATCCGGTAACTAGAGGGTGTAGAGTTCCTTTGATTATAACAACGATTTCTAGATAGGCAAAATTAACACTCTAGATAAGCGAATCCATTGCCACAATCAAGAAGAAAACAACTCAGGAAAAGAACAGGCCTTTTGTCAACATGAAATCCAGTTCACAAAAATAATTTGAGAATTATGACCAATATATTAATACAAATAAATAATATTTAATACAAAATTAAATATATTAATACAAATAAATAAAGCATCTACATGAAAAACAAAGGGCAAGCACACAATAAATGGAATTGTAAGGTACAGATACTTTTACAATGGGAAGGTTTTAATTGTATTCACTTCAGGGAAGCCAGTTTTAACATTCACATTAGCACGCAACTGAGGTTTTTTAAATATAGAATTAAACGCTTTCCATTTGCTTCCTTTCCCTTTTCATTTAACACGATCAAACTGGTTCTGTATGAGGCACTCTTTCCTTACGTGCAAAAATCCTGATGTTAATACAACAATTTCAAGGTTACATGTGTCCACAGCTTAAATGTTACTGAGTCATCATAACTCAACCCAGATTTAAGATATCAAAGGGCATTACCTGTAAGATAAGAAGGACCAGGAAATAGAAATTGGCTGCTCTCTTAAACTGCTCAAACAAATTCATCGGTAGAAAGGTAAAGGCATTATACTTGTACGTTTTAATTGCATTACTCTGTTGGGGAAAAAAAAAAGTGAGAGAGTCATTCTACATGGGGCACACTTTTACCCCTGATGTATATACACCTGCGGAAATCACTAAAGCCTGATGGCCTACGGGGACACAGGGACATGGGCCAGGAAGACACCGAGATTTCCTTTACGCTTTTAATTCTAATCAGGCCTCCCGATGACTCCTTGGAGGCTCAGGTCAGAGACAGCAACAAGAAGCAGACAATCCACTTCTAAGCTCTCTGTGGCAAATCTGACTGTGAGCAAATGGAGGGTGCTGGCAGATTCCTGGACTCCTCAGAGCCTCTTAGAAAACAGGGCAGGGGCGCCCGTGTGGCTCTGTTGGTTAAGCGTCTGACTTCGGCTCAGGTCATGATCTCATGGTTCTTGGGTTCAAGCCCCATGTTGCTCTGTGCTGCCAGCTCAGAGCCTAGAGCCTGCTTTGGATTCTGTATCTCCCTCTCTCTCTGCCCCTCTCCTGCTCTCTCTCTCTCTCAAAATAAATAATAAACATTAAAAAACATTTTTTTAATTTAGAAAGTTAAAATCCACTTACCGCATATTTGCTCTCCTTAATACAAAAAAACTTTGTGTTCATAAATTGAGGCTGTTCATGGAAGCTTCGATCATTTGCCTTGACTTGCCACGTACAATCTTTTAAAAAGGAAGAGACAAGAATCCATCAAGAGGGAGTTTAGCACATTGTTGGGGGCTGAACCGCATCCTTCCCTCGTTTATCTGGTAAAGTCCAAACTCCCACTCCATGCCTCACAATATAACTTTATTTGGAAACAGGGTGACTGCAGATGTAATCGAGTTAAAGCGAGGTCGTTAGAGTTGATCCCAACCCCATAAGGCGATGGCCTTCTTAAAAAAATAAAAGCAGATTTGCACACGGGTATGAACAGTGGGGAGCTGGCGTGAAATCACAGGGGAAACACGGGCACCTACAAGCCAAGGACAAAGGCCTGGAACAGACCCTTCCCTCACAGCCTCAGTGGGAACCAGTCTTGCCCACACCTTGACCTCAGATTTCCAGTCTCCAAGTCCGTGAGTCAGGCTCCGCTGTGGAAGCTACCCAGTTTGTGCCACTGTGATGGCAGCCCTAGCCGATGAACGGACATACCATAATTCCTAGAATGTTCATGGGACGTTGGCGTTCTAAAAGAGTAATCCTCATTTAAACATGGCGCAAACAAAATCCCAGAACCCACCGAAGGTCACAGCTAAATTATTTTTTCCACTCATGTACTTGCTTTGTAAAATTTGTAGCCCATGAAATACTGAGTGAATAAATCAAAGAAAGAGGACATCATCAACTAATTCAACATTTTTTACTAAGTCTTGACCACAGATCAGTGTGCACTGCTTTTTAAAAAAATTTTTTTTTTTACGTTTTTCATTTATTTTTGAGAGAGTGAGACAGAGCATTAACTGGGGAGGGGCAGAGAGAGAAGGAGACACAGAATCCGAAACAGGCTCCAGGCTCTGAGCAAGCATTCAGCACAGAACTTGACATGGGGCTCGAACCCATGAACTGTGAGATCATGACCTGAGCTGAAGTCGGCCGCTCAACCGACTGAGCCACTCAGGAGCCCCAATGTGCACTGCTTTACCTCATGTGCTTAATGTCACATACAAGGCACCAAGCAGACCCAGGCCATTCAACAGACGTGTCTAAATTCCAAGGAACCTGAGAAAGTTCACAGCCTCTCTACTGCCCGGGGAACATTCCTCACCGAACAGGGGTCCCATGAAACACTTCTCCCAATCCCGCCCCCCTGCCTGCACTAACTCTTTCTGACCTGACTCTCCTTGGGCGTAGTTTTCTCCACACTTGCTGGCAGATGTTGCCTACTGGTTTAACAGAGCAATTCCCAACTCTGTGAGGATCACATCCTTCCTACTTCCTCCCCTCCCCCCCGTAACCAACCACAGTCCTAACATCTGTGCTTGTCACCCCCTTGTTTTCCTGTACAGGTTTATCAAGTATGTATCCCCGCAAATAAGTTATTCAGGCCAGTTTTGAGCTATATCGCTTGCATGCTTCTGTGAAATGCTTTTCTACTCTCAACACTATATGAGTTTCATCTACACTAATGTCATGTAGCAGAAAATATACTATTCGTTGCTGCTGTTTTCTACTGTCATGCATATACCACAATTTCTCGATTCTTCTGTTGGTGAATAGTTTGGGTGTTTCTAGCATCTTGCTATTATTATAAATCATTTTGCTATAAACATTCTCAGATTGTCTTCTGGAAGTCATAAGATTTTTTTTCCAGGTATCGCCTTAGGAGTGGAAAGTGTGGGTGATGACTTTTCTACTTGCCCACAAACTTCCCGTGCCCCTCCTCCTTCTCTTGACTGTCCCTTGAAAGGACAGGAGTCCAGTCTATGTTCCAGAACCCTTGGGCAAGGGAGAGAAAGAAGAAGAGGAGAGAGAGGTGGTGATGGTAGGACTTCAGCTACGGCATTCTGGAACCAGGCAGGAAGGCGTGAAGCAAGGTGGCAGCCTCCTGCTGGCTCTGAGGAGCATGAGCATGAGGTGGGGGTCTTCTGACCGAACACCGGGGACTCGAGCTACACCATGGTGACACCACGCCATCAGTCCGCTGTGAGATTACCACTAGGCTGTGGAAAGCAGAGGTTCGAACAAAAGATCTGTTCCATCCTGAGGATGTTTATCTAAACTGCAGAAAGGCAAGCTAGAAGGGTCTCCAGGAACTCTTCTCCGAGCCTGGGCCCCCACAGTACCTTGCTCCTCCATCTCCTTTTGAATGAGACACAAGTTGACAGTCCCTTTGCTCCCCAAACCCAGCCCCTGGCTACCCTCTGCTGTCTCCACAGTGGCTTCCATGTTCCTCCCTCAACAGCCCGAGACACAGCACCCACCTCTCTGTCTCACGGTGGGACCACTGCTTTGTGGTAGAGCTGGCGCTAATGTTGCTCAATGAAGAGCCAACCCAGTGGCTCTTACTTCCAGAATGAGCAGGAGAAGGGCTCCTCCCTGATTTGTGAAATATCTTGGAATCCCTTGTGGTGGGGTTGTAGCTGCTGCTTCCTGGGCTGCTCCAGACTTCTTTCTTTTTGTTGTCTCTAGTGGCTCCACAGCTGGCCGAAGATTCACTGGAGGTGGATTTCTGAGTTGGCCTGTCACCCCTGTCTTACAGCAATTGTCATCCACCCCGTGGTGATAGGAATTCCTCCTCCTGGGTTTGGTCCTCCCTTCTTTCCTTCCGAGCTTTAGCACGGGGCTTGGAGGCTCCTTGGATTCCATCCTGTCCACTTATGTAGCCTTCACTCTGCAAGGCTGAAATGACGGTCCCACTACTGCATTAGCGGCTTTGGCGGCAGGCCTGCGGGGAGCCTCTGGGCCTGCAATCACCACACTGTCCGGGGACAGCCCGGGGCCTCCCATGACATGCTGAATGTACCCCCGGAGGGTACACTTGCCGACCTTCTGAATGGAGAAGGTAAAGCTCACGAGGTGAGGTCTAATTTATCTCTGGCTCCAGTCCTTTCTATCTCAATGGATCACCTATTGATGGAGCCCAGCACCTCATGGGAATTTCAGCTAAAGGGACCTTTCTAACACAGAGATGATGAACCTGGCCGTCAGGCTGCCTCCGCAGAGGAAAAATATTTCCACCCACCTGGTTTGTCTTTGCCCATCTACTCCTGAGGTCCTCGGTCCCATGATGTATAGGTCGGTTGCTAACATGGGCTCAGGGCTTAGTATGTGTAAGGGAAGTATCAGGCCAAGCAGTCCAGCTACTCTGTCCACTTTGCTGTACCGACTGGGCCTTCTTTTGTGACCTCTGCTCCCAACCGCCCTGAGAACTCTGCCCATGAGCTGATGTCAGATGGTTGCTTATGAGCGTAGAGTTGACCTTTCCACCAAATATCAGATTGTGCTTGGCTTCCGAACAGGAAGGCATAGGCATAAGCCTGCCGCTGCTATGAAGGCTCAGAACAGGATGCTGTCAGCCGGGGAGAAAGGTTGAGGAGGCACTTTTTTTACACCAGGTTCTCAAGCGACTTGTGTTTGAATGTGTACGCTACATGAACCTNCCGCCCCCCCACCCCCACCCCGCAAAATGGCCACGGAAGGAAATTAACAACTAGTGGGACTCAACCAGTTTGGGAGACGGGAATATATTAAAAAAACACTTTCAAGTAAACAATGCTAAAAGTATCCATCTTATATAATTATCACAATAAAGACATACTTTTGAAAATATTGTGTTTCAGTTTTTCAAATGATTCATTTTCTAGACTTCTTCCCTACAGAAAGTACAGATAATTTTGCAAAAGGGACAAGCGTGGGCTACTGAAGAATGCAAATAATTAACCTTGTTACTTTTTTAAACACCACAATGCCGTTACTGAAAATTCCTCTTGCATCATTTTGGTTGCCCTTCATTGGGCAATCGTAATGATCGTGTCATTACAAATACAGCTGCTCCCAGCACCCCTGTAGTTAAAGTGCGATTTTACCAAATGGGAAAATTAAACTGGAACTGTCAGACAATTCATAAGCACCATCGCAGTGTGTGTGATCTATTACATAATCAGAAATATAACGTATACAATCACAAACATTTCTTTTCCACTCAAATAGGACACCTAAATAAAAGCAGGTAAAAGAGATATTTTATGGGATCATCTTGAATCCATTCTGTGTTATGGTGATTTGAAAATGCATGTGCCTTTAACGGTTTACTTTAGCGTGCTGACAACTTACAAACACCTCCGGTCACCAACCTTCCAGAACTTCACTGAGTTTCTGTTCTAAAATTCAGGAAGGCTGAGACGAAAAATGGACAGGATTCTTCAAGAATCAAGAAAAGGCCAAGGAGGGGCGCCTGGGTGGCTCAGTCAATTAAGTGTCCAACTTCGGCTCAGGTCATGATCTCACAGTTCATGGATTCGAGCCCCATATCGGGCTCTGTGCTGACAGCTCAGAGCCTGGAGCCTGCTTTGGAATCTGTATCTGCCTCTCTCTGACCCTCCCCTGATCATGCTGTCTCTCTCTCTCTCAGAAATAATAAATAAAACATTGAAAAAAAATTAAAAATTAAAAAATAAAGGCCAAGGGGAAGGGATAAAAATCGCTCTCAGAAAAGCTCAACAGGAAAGAGTAAGCCGCCCTTGTAATGAGCTGGATTCTTTCATCCCCTTCATGGCTCTTTAANCTCCTCTGTCTGTCCCAGCTCTCTGCCTCATCCCCAGCCCATTTTGATGTGGATGCCTCCAACACAAAGCAGTGTTTGACCTCAAGCAGGGCCAATGAAGGGTCTAGCGGAAATGACCTTAGTCTCTTAATTTTATGCTTTTGATAGCACCTTGGGGAGATAGGAGAAAGTAACCAAGGTATCCTCATCTGCAACATACTGAGCTTAACCACAGGAGTTTTCTAGTTAATTTTAGAAATCTGATTGTAGTCAAATAGTCAATAACCCTATTTCCAACAAGGTTCCTTGTCTGACATAATTCAGACAAATCAGAGGGCAAATAAATGGATGCCTTCTCCTAATTCTCCCCTGAGCTTTATGCTAATTGCTTGAGGAATATTTCAAGCAGACACCATAAAAAAAGTAAAAACTGTGTTCTGTGGTCAAATACATTTGCAAAAGACAGCAGACAATACTGTATCCCTCTGCTGGACAGTCAATGGACCCAGTGATATATTAAAGGCTCTAAGAAGACATTTTTAAAATTTTAATTCAATCTTTTCAAAATTAATGTGACCACAGGCACATTTTTTTTTTTTTAATCATTGAACACCTATTGAGAAACGCTATGCTAAAGCACATACCTTTAGGAAGGGCAGCAAAATAGCATTCAAAGATATTTGTCTTTTGGATCAAACATTAACTAATTACTCACTTGGAACAGAGAACTTTATTAGACATTTGGACCACAAGGCTAATTTACAGAAAAAGACCATATTTTGTCCCATGGGTGCTTGGGTGCCTTAGTCAGTTAAACATCCCCCTCTTGGTTTTGGCTCAGGTCACGATCTCATGGTTTGTGAGTTTGAGCCCTATGTCAGGTTCTGTGCTGATGGTGTGGAGCCTGCTTGGGATTCTGTCTCCCTCCCTCTCTCTTTCTCTCCTCCACTTGTGCTCTCTCTCTCTCTCTCAAAATAAAATAAAATGTTAAAAAATTTTTTTAATTACTTACAAAAAGAAGATATCTTGTCCAGTTTTCTAGAATGAAAATACTAAGAGAAGAAATAATAAATTTACAAGCAAAAAAATGCATGTATGTCCCTTTGGGAAAAAGCTAGGAAGGTACCAACTAACAACATCATGTAAAACCATCGATGCATGTGTCTAGATATGCATTTAACATCAACCATTCCTGAATTTGGTAAATGTGTATTCAGTACATCTAAACATTGCTAAGTGATATTCAGAGTGCTCCTACGGTCACCAAAGTCTTTGATCGCTGCCATCTGGAAAAGGAAGTAAACTTCACCTGGCCCCTCATCCTTACTGCTGGTTCTGAATTCTTGGTTAGACACCAGCAACCAAATAGCTACATGGGTGGGTACAAGTTGCAGTCGGCCAGCAGAAGAAAAAGATCAAAAGCTTAACATCAAAAAGAAAAACCATCAAAAACAGAAGAGAAAAATGGGTAAAGGACATGAATAGACCTCTCCTACAAAGGGAAATACAACTGGTTCTTAAATATGTGAAAAGATACTCAAGTTCATTAGAAAAGAAGTATAATTCTTTGGGGAGGTACCAATTTGTACCCTGTAATGGCAACATGTTGGCAAAGAGTAAAGAGGACGCACTGGGTTGAAAAGAGTGGAGGGTCAGGTTCTTGGTGGTCTCCGTGGACGGCAATGTGGCCATATCCACCAGATTTTCACACACACATGCATGAACTGGTGGAGCAATCCCACTTCTAGGAATTGATCCCCCACATATATATTCCCACACGGGAGATACAACGCATGTTGGTGTTCTTTAGTGCAGCCCTATTTATCAGAAAGATTAGAAACAACCCAAATCTCACCACAAGCATCTACATGACAAAAGTATGCAGTCTGAAAAAAAAAAAAAAAAAAGACAGTTTTCTATGGACTCAGAGGAGAGATCTCCAAATAACACTAAGTGACCAAAGCAGGGGGTGTGTGCCATACTGTCCTCTCAGCCATGTGACACACAGAATTAATGCACAGTAGGGATGCATGCATGTACACATACTAGCACATGTGTGTTTATGGATCTATAGGTATCCAAGGGCACGTGTTTGTAAGTCTTCTTTGCACATACAAGCGTATGTATACTTTCAGGAGGACATTTGAGAAACTGACAACGTCAGTTTCTTTCTGGGAGAGAAAACTGCATGGCTGAAGGACAGGGGAGGCAAGGAAGGAAACTTGATTTTCACCATTCCCTTCAATAATTATCTCCAAATGCATGTACTATCTTTTAAAACAGTACATTTGCAATTCAACTCCTTCCCTCTGTAGGTATACATATAAAGCCAATATGTATGCTGCTTGACTTTCTTATGGTCATTATACTTAAGTTTACTATTTTAAAAACTAGTTTTCTAAAAGGCAGTGGGATGGTGCATGGGAATAAATCAAGAGGGAAGAATAGAAGAAAAGATGGAAGTCTATGTGGTCATAGCTTCTGAAGCCCAGCCAAGCCACAGGGCTTCAGGACAGCAATGCCATGGTCAACTGGCAGTCTGCCTTGGTCACACTATTAACAGCAGTGAGCAGGATGTATTTGACATGGACAAGTCTGAGGGCAGAAGATCACTGCAGTCATTGATGTGAGCCCAAACCAGAACTAAGGGACTGGACATGGAGAGCTGATGGATTCAAGAACTATAGGACAATGTCTGAACGTGGGCAAGAAAGAATGAGAAATCAAAATGAGAAAAGGGTGACCTCAGGATCCCAGGCTGGGTGACTGGATGGACAGAAGTGCCAAGAGTGAGCTAGAGAACACAGAGGTGGAAGTCTAGTTGGGGGGCTGGTGAACTGAAGAGCCTCGAGGATGCATGGGGGGAAGGGAACCATCCAGGAGTCACAAAAAAAGATCTGGACTCCAGGCTGAGGTTGAGGGCAGAAATACAGATTGGAAGGTACTGGACATGCAGATGTGGGTTGAAACCCTGAGCATAAATGGATTGCATTGGAAGTGAGCATGGAGGTAGTTTTAGGACAGAGACTGAAAGAGCCAGGACAGAAAGGACAATGACACTGGAAGAGAGAGGGTGGCTGGGGTACAGGAGGCCTCCCTGGGTAAGGGGCGCAGAAGGATGAGTGAGTTTGCACAGCCTTGAGTTTCTCAATGTATGGCGATAAGGTGGCTCAAAGTGGGTGCCCTCAGGAGGGCACTGGTGGTATGACCAGCTCTTGAGAAGACAAGAAAGGCATTAGCCATAGGCAGGCAAGAGCACTGAGTCAAGAAATGATCATGTTTATCTGCTGGTTTGTGTGGTATTCATAGCACTCAGCTCTGCTGCCCCCTCACTCCACCTCATCTCCCCAAATAGAAAAAAAAAAAGCTCAAAAGCTGAGAGAATGAAAGCAAAAGGCCAGATGCTGTGGCTTGTTTATGAACACACACACACACACACACACACACACACACAACTTTGCTCCTTGTTCTTGGCACTTGCTACAAAAAGTGGACAAGTTGGATCACCAAACACCTGTGAGAAATGCAGACTCTCTGGCCACACCCCAGACCCGGGCACCAGAACAGCAATTTAACCAGATCCCAGATGGATTCCTATGCATGTGGTGGGATGAGTTTCTTTTAGCTTGGAATCCCCAAGAGGGGCTTTGATCACATCCTGCTGCCCAGGGCTCCAGCCCCAGGGAGTTTTGCTTTAGTCTGGGCTGAGCCCAGCCAAGGTCCCAAGCGATCCCAATTTGCAAGCGAGGTTGCCATCCACTGGGTCAAGAGCAGAGTTTTTTCTCAGCCTTTCTCCGGCCTCCATCCCACCTGAGGCTGAGGAGTCCTCCCCTGTCACTGAAGCAACATACCACAAGGTTTGAGCAAGGTAGGACTTCAAGTTTTCGACTGTTTTTTGAAATTAATGTCTTTCTCCCTCAGAGAATCTTTATTCTCATGGTACCTTCCCAACTTGATGTGCCTACTAGTCATCTTGTTAACAGATACTGATCGGCTGGTCTGGGAGGAACCCAATGTTCTACATTTAATTAGCACCCAGGTGAGGCTAGCTAATAGACCTCGCTCTCAGGAGCAGGTGCCCTAGGGGAGGAGTCAGACTGTTGTACTGATGTGACATTGAACCTGGTGGGATTCATTTTAAAATGAAACTCCAGGCCCCTGTGGAGTTTACAAAGCTCCACACAAGATTCGGTTGCATCAGCGGGATCAGCGCCCCATTAGGCCTAGTGTCTTCCTAAGGTGATACTCCAATCATTAAAAACCTGCTTTAGGGGCACCAGGGTGGCTCAGTCGGTTGAGTGCTGACTTCAGCTCAGGTCACGATCTCGCGGTCTGTGAGTTTGAACCCTGCGTCGGGCTCTGTGCTGACAGCTCAGGGCCTGGAGCCTGCTCCGGATTCTGTGTCTCCCTCTCTCTCTGCCCCTCCCCCGCTCACTCTCTGTCTCTCTCTGTCTCAAAAATAAATACACTATCAAAAAAAATTAAAAAAAAGAATTTGAAATTCTAGGGGCCCCTGGGTGGCTCAGTTAAGCATCTGTCTTTGGCCTAGGTTGCGATCTTGTCATTCCCAAGTTCGAGCCCTACATCGGGCTCTGTGCTGACAGCTCAGAGCCTGGAGCCTGTTTCAATTGTATGTCTCCCTCTCGCTTTCTGCCCCTCCCCTACTTACACTCAGTCTCTCTCTCTCTCTCTCTCTCTCTCAAAAATAAACATTAAAAAAAAAAATTTGAAATGCTATCACTTCCCAGTAACAAGGCTGCTTGTTTCTAAGTCATTTCTTACCACTTCATCAAATATTTTTGACTGCCAGGTAGGTACCCAGGCATGCAAGTGGGCGTCTCACCGATATCCCAAACTAGTGAGGTTCAAAACAACAGCTCTCTCCTTGACCTACAATGGGTCCCTCCCCCTGCATTACTCATCCCTACAAATGGCTCTGTTATCCGCTATGGCAGAAAGCACCTCTGAAGTCTATTGCAACAATATCTTCCAGCCTGCAATGTGACCTTCTTATACCTCATCAACAAACGGCATCTCATTTCCCTTCCCTTGAATCAGACGGAGCCTCAGTGACTCTCTCGTAACCAAGAGGTGCCCAGCACAAGTGATGCTGCCTGAATTCTGCAACCAGATCTTTTCAGATGGTAGTTCTTCAGGTGCCCCCTCCCCCCCCTCCCCGGAACCCTCCACTGCAGCCCAGTGCCATGCAGAGATGCTCGCACCTACAGACCCAGCTGAGTGTTTGAGTTACCCAGCTCAGATGCAAAGTCAGGAGCTGTTGGGGGTGTGGGTGAATCGGGAACTGAGGGCTATGTGGTGGAGCACAGTGAACAAGGCAGCATGCCACAGGGGGAGGGTCGGGAGAGGCCAACGGGGCCAAATCACACGGGCCTGAGCAGCCCAGGGA
Organism: Crocuta crocuta; assembly: GCF_008692635.1. NCBI lineage: Eukaryota > Metazoa > Chordata > Mammalia > Carnivora > Hyaenidae > Crocuta > Crocuta crocuta. The sequence goes on along the minus strand of NW_027532203.1, from coordinate 8,668,994 downwards.
AGGAGCTGGCATCAGATCCCAAGTGCAGTGAAGTCTTTGTCCCCGACAAAGGCCAGACAGGGAGGGGCAAGCTCGGCATGGAGCAGCCGCAGTGGGAGGTGGCTTCTGCATGTCTAACCATGTTATTTTCAGCACGTCCAAACTCCAGCATGGCCCATCCTCTAGGCTCCCCAAATGACTCGCTGTTCCCTGAACGTTGAGCTCCTTGGAGCCTCCCTTCAAGCTGCCTCAGCCTGGAACGCCCTACTTCTCACAGCACTGGGGTTCACTGACCCCTCACACTTCCTGAGGACTCAACTCAAGCGTCATCACCTCCAGGAAGCCTTCCTTGACTGAGGAAGGCCACTGAGGCGCTCACCTGGTTCTCTAGTCATACCTGTGAGGCTCTCTGACGTGTTCAATCACAAATGCCCACTGAGTCTCTCCGACCTGCCAGGCGCCCTGACCCCAAAGGGGCACAAGACAGATTAGCCCCCGGGTCCTGCAACACTTATATCTTAACCGGAAGATGGGCAATAGACAACCAGTCACTCAGCTTTGGTTTTTGTTTTTGGTGGGTGGGGTATCTATAAATTGTATGTTTTCCTCCAGGTTTTTATTTAAATTCTAGTTCATTAACATATAGTGTAATACTGGCTTCCGAAGAATTCAGTGATTCACCACCTACATGCAACAACCCAGCGCTCAGCCCAACAATGCCCTCCTGAATGCCCATCACCCACTTAGCCCATCCCCTTCACCCCCTCTCCACTAATCATTTGTTCTCTATCATAGACAGTTACTCAGGGTTTTAAACTTTTTTTTAATGTTTAATTTTTTTTTTGAGAGAGAGACAGAGTGTGAGCAGGGGAGGAGCAGAGAGAGAGAGGGAGACACAGAATCTGAAACAGGATCCAGGCTCTGAGCTGTCAGCACAGAGCCCAATGCGGGGCTTGAACTCAGAACCCGTGAGATCATGACTTAGGCCAAAGTCAGATGCTTAACTGACTGAGCCACCCAGGCGCCCCAGTCACTCAGGTTGTAAGTCTCACTGGGAGAGTGACCTCCTCTTCTCATAACGGCCTTCTTCCCCAGGCTTTGTTTTAGTTTCTCCACGTGCTACAGGCATGCCGCCTTCCCCTTCCTCCTGCATACGGAGTCTCTGTATGTGGTCCCCTACTCAGGACCGTCTCTTCCCCTGATGGGCTCCCCCGATGGGGGTGGGGGGGGCAGGTGAGAGTGGTATGAGTGTCCACAGGTCTGCAAACAAAAAGGCTGGAGAAGGCTGCGTTCATGGGAAAGTCTAGAAGATGGCAGAGACAGGGGTGACTGACCCTAAATCACCCCAAATTTCCTTAATATGTGGGCAAATTCACTGGTGGGAAAATGAACTGTTCTTTATCCCATCTACCTCTCCAACCATTCACCATCCTTGGATGTGGGGAACAAAAGGAGCTGTGTAAGAGGAGGAGCCCACAGCTTTAGCCTTGGGGGTCCAGGAGAATCTGAGTGCCCCCAAAGAAAGTAGAGGGTCAAGAAGAAGGTTTGATGATGACAAGATGAGAGGAGATGATAGGGCAGGGTAGCCACTTTCAGTTTGTTCTGAAAGACATTAAGGGAGGAATTGGCCAGAAGGGGCGGTGGGGAATAACAGCTACTATTTATTGAGCACTTACTGTGTGCCTGAAGCGGTGCTAAATCCTTTACATTTATTTTCTGATTTAAGCTTCACAACTACATTATGCCCATTTCATGGGTGGGGACACCGAGGCACAGAGAGAAGTCCTTTCTTCAAGGTCACCCAGCTAGAAAGTGGTCCAGCATCTCCCTCTTCCCCATCACGCACCTCGCCTCTCAGAGTGACGCAGAGATATGCTAGGTGAGCAGGTTAAAGGGAGTTAGCTTGCTCAAGGAAGGCCTGTAGAGAGAGAAAGGAGTACGAAGGAGGGATGTGAACATTCCCCAGAAGGAATAAGAAAACAGGAGGGGTGTTGGGCAAGAGGGTGTGGTCTCCCGCCAAGGTCAGCACTCTCGAAGGAGAGACTGTTACAAAGGTCAAGCACTTCAGGGAAAACAGGTTGGAACAGAATGGGCGACAAGAAGCCCACTGGCCTTGGCACTGGGGCTCTTGGTGACTTTTAAGACAGCGGTACATGGGGGTCGGAGGGCACGCCATGGAGGGGAAGAATCAGGGGACCAGGAGCATGTGGTCCTAGAGAAATGGGTTTCCAGAAGCTTGGCCATGAGAACAGGAGACAGACAGGACAGCAACTGAGGCCGGAGGCGGGATGCAGGGCAGAGTTTGTGGTAGGGCGAGGGGGCTGTGAGTACGTCCGTGACCTGTGAGCCCAGCAGAGCGGGAAGACGGGAGCGGTAAGAAAGCAGTGCTTCCGAGGAGGCAGGAGACAGCGTTCTCGTTCATCCCCACGCTCAGAAGAAAGGTCCAGTTTGCACTGATCTGGGGCCCCCTTCCCAAGGGCTTCATTTATTCCCAAGGGCTTCATCTCTAAGATGGTTCCTGGCTGGCACAGAATTACCTAAGGACTTGACCTAGCAGACACCAGGATGGTGGGATGGTAAAAAAAAAAAACAAAAACAAAAACAAAAAACAGAAAAAAGAAAAGAAAATTTAAAAACCCCACAGCATTCTAGAGTCAAGGGATTTTAGGAACCTCTGGCTAAATAAAATAAAACTGGTTTCTTTTTTTTTTAAAGCTCTATTTACTTAGAGAGAAAGAGAGAGAGAGAGAGAGCGAGCATACGCAAGTGCATGAGCTGGGGAGGGGCAGAGGAAGGGAGGGAGAGAATCCCAGGCAGGCTCCATGCTGTCAGCACAGATCCTGATGCGGGGCTTGATCCCATGAACCATGACCTGAGCCGAAATCAAGAGTCGGACGCTGAACTGAGTGAGCCACCTGGGCACCCTTACACCAGTTTCTCTCGTGTCTGAATATCTTGGATCCTTTTCAGCTAATGGACAACCTGAAACTCCAAGAAGCGGTTAAAGAATTCAGAGTCTCCGGTCTCAGGGGCCCCAGAATCTTCATGCCCTGGAGCATCTGCAGAAGTAGCGTTTCCCAGGATGCACACTGGGAAATACTGCTCCAGTGTGCTCGTCAGGAAACGAGGGTTCATCCCACAGCATGGGAAACATTCCCACATATGTTTGCCAATCCTTGTTCAAAGTAAACTGAGGGTAAAATTACTCCAGTGAAACCCATGGGTTTATCTCCTCCTCTGCGGCACATTCTAATGGCCTGTTTATTTACTTTGTGCTGGAGCCTCCAGCCCACAATAAAGGCCCTTCGACTGAAAAGCATCCATATGGATCTCTCAAAACACTTGCTTCACTAGGCTGGGCTAGGGCTTCTTTATAAAAAACGACTCTCTGCACTAAAAGGGTACTGCTAAAGAAATGAATGTGGTGGGGCGCCTGGGTAGCTCAGTCGGTTAAGCGTCCGACTTTCGCTTAGGTCATGATCTCGCGGTTTGTGGGTTCGAGCCCCGCATCGGGCTCTGTGCTGACTGCCGGCTCAGAGCCTGGAGCCTGTTTCAGAGTCTGTGACTCCCTCTCTCTCTGACCCTCCCCTGCTCGCGCTGTCTCTCTCTCTCCTAGAAATAAATAAAACATTAAAAAAAATAAAAAAATAAAAAAAAAGAAAGAAAGAAATGAATGTGGTTCATGGGCTTTCAGGCCCTGCTGCGCTATAATGTGCACTGGCCTCTGGTTTTCCTCAGCCGGACAGGACTTCAGACTGACCCATGCTCTGGTTTCTAAAGAATTGAATTCTTTGAAGAAAACTGTTCTTCATGTAAAATGTCAAGACAGACAGAGGGTAGTTTAAAAAAGTCAGAGCGACACTGACCTTAACTGGGAAAATGACCGAGAATATGAAAAAAAATTAAGGAGGGAGAAGGAGGGGTGCAGACAGAAAAGGAAAGGAAGGGAGGAGGGAAGGGAGGAGGGAAGGGAGGAGGGAAAGGAGGAGGGGAAGCAGATCTGTTGTGGGGTGTGCAGGGCAGAAGTGGGAATGCAGGAGAGAGGCCTGGCCCTTACGGAGTATCTTCTGTGTTTGGGGACAGGCACAGGGAGAGGTGTTAGAATAAGAGTATTTCTAAAAGTCACATGCAAGGTTGTTTGACAGGAGTTTTAAGAAATGAGAACCAGTGGGGGCACCTGGCTGGCTCAGTCTGTAGAGCATGCGACTCTTGATCTTGAGGCTGTGAGTTCGAGACCCACATTGGATGTAGAGATTAAATAAAATCTTCCCCCCCCCCCCCGCAAAAAAAAGAGGGGCTCCTGAGTGGCTCAGTTGGTTGAGTGTGCAACTTTGGCTCAGGTCATGAGCTCGCAGTTCGTGGGTTCAAGCCCCACATCAGGCTCTGTGCTGACAGCTCAGAGCCTGGAGCCTGTTTCGGATTCTGTGTCTCCTTCTCTCTCTGCCCCTCCCCAGTTCCCACTGTCTTTCTCAAAAATAAATTTAAAAATGTAAAAAAAAATTAAAAAAAAAAAGAAAAGAAAGAAGAACCATCAGACTCCCGAAGAAATATAAGCCACCTCTGGAAGAGACCGTGAAGAGCCACGATCAAGTCTGGGCTCCCTTGAGACCTGTATTCCGACAGTAGAAATCTACAAGAAAGATGACCTGCAAACTGCACAACCAGGAAAAGGTACTGAGAACCAGGATGTGAAGGTAGAGTTGGAAAAAAACCAGAGGTGAGAGTTTCCACCCAGTACGTGCTTCTCTGACATTTCTGCAGGCGCCCAACCCCTGTCCTTTGTTATGTCCTGGACCACACAGCTGATAGCGTGGCACCAAGCACCAACAGCAAAGTTCACCTTGAACCCCACTAAGCCAGTTCTCTGCCAACTCATCAGATATCCACATAAGATAGCGATCCCGAGACCGTGACAGGAAACTTAGAGAAGTTCCGCGGGGGAAGGAATGAGGAAGAAACACAGCATTCATGATGTGAGGCCGTCAGCTAGAAATCCCTGGCTAATTTGTCAGGCTACTTCAGCTCAATCCCCGTTGAATAGCATCCAGTCTGGACCTGTTATGACAGAGGCCACATTCCTGTTCAGATTGGCAGTGATTCCATTTTAATTTAGCTCAGTTATCGTGATTTTCGTTCCTTCTGCTTCAAGGCAGAAAGCACTTAAGCTTAACACCCGGTAGGTTAAAATTATAGCCAGAAATCTACAGGTAGTTCTGATCATTCTAAGTGTTTGATGAGGAAAACTAAGGATGGCAAACAGTATACGCGGATCAACGTCTGCCCAGTTTTGGGGCCCAGGGTGGGAGGGGCCCATTTGGACATGTGATCTCCCCCATGGAGAGCCTTTCCACACAGGAGAGTGGGAGAGAGGGAGCCTCTGACCAGAGCAGGAGGAATCATTCCCAAAGTGGCATTTAATGCATGTTGCTCTTTCTACAGGTGAAATAGTATGAAAACAAACAAACAAACAAAACCCATGTGGACCAGGGAGCAGAACCTGGCAGCAAAACGAAGGGATCAGGGAGTGACACAAAGTAAGCAGACTCTGGGGGGTCTGGGGGGACAGATGGGCAGTGATGGGGACTTTGGGAAAGCCAGATAGAACCAGAGGCTATTCTGACCAAGGCTGCAGAGACAGGATCCAGAGAGTCAGAAACAGTAATTTCGTGGAGATTTCTAGAAAAGAAAATGTAAAGTTATTCAGTTGGAATTTGAAAGACCACGGAAGAAATATCTTCGGCCTGAAATCCAGAGCAAATGTGGGGCCCAAAGAGAAAAGGATCGGCTTCCTTGTGAAGCACAACTGCTGCAGGAAAAGACCACATTTCCTTGCCAGGGTGGGAGAACCGGTAGAAAATGAACTAGAAAAGCCACGGCAGAAAAAGCATCACCATAAAAGTAAGCTACACTCTGCTGGCCTCAAGGATGGACTGCCTATGGCTGTTTTTAAGAACCATCAGTGCAGTTGAGTAGTTGTGACAGAGATCGCGTAGCGCTCAGAGCCTAAAACAGTTATTGTCTGGCCTTGACCCCTGGTCCAGACCCAGCCTTGAAGCTGCCCTGATTCTGGGCAGGTAGGGCCGTGTGCTGCTGCCTCTCACAGCAAGCAGAGCCCAACCCATGTCATATTCATAAATGACTAAACAAAAGGTATGCCAGCTCCAAGCTTCCCGGCGGAGTGACAAGCAAATCCCTCCATATTCAAATCCCTTCTAAAAGTAGACGCTAACCTACACCTTCCATTTTCTGGGCAGAATGTGACAGGTAGGTTAACCAATGCATCATGCTGGTGATGAAGTGTCCAAACCCACTGTTGTCCAAGCCCATTGACCCTGTTCTCCCAGCTGGACCCGAAGAGAAGGAAGATACCTCCTGGCCAACCTAACACGGACTGGCCGTCCTGTGCCCCTGTTGTCGCTGTGCGGTGAGGGCGGGCAAGGACGGGACCCAGTCTCCGGTCCCAATGGGGTTACCTTTTCGGAATGTCTCCCGGTTTTCCTCTGCTTCTCTGTTGACTCGATTCTGTTCTGGCTCAACCGCAGGTCCCTGGTCTTCGAGCTCATCTTCTGTTTCATCATCACTATAGGGAACCACTTCGTCATTAGGTTGAGAGTCCTCCTCAAATGTTGTTTCTGAGTCTCTTTCTGAACTCATTCTGCTGGCAAACTGGAACTAGCTGGTTTAAAAGAAAGAGAAACCAGAGTGAATGATGACTTGTGCCCAGTTTTTGGTTGAATTCTGCCTGCGTCCCGTCACAATGCCTTTTTAACTGAACATTATTTAAATGAACATGCAAGTATGTCTGAATGATGACCCCGAAGTTCAAATTATCAACCAAATAAGAAGAAAACCTTTCATGGGCACTTGGGTGGCTCAGTTGGTTAAGCATCTGACTTCAGCTCAGGTCACGACCTCACAATCTCGCAGTTTGTGGGCTGGAGCCCTGCATTGGGCTCTGACATCAGAGCCTGTAGCCTGCTTCAGATTCTGTGTCTCCCTCTCTCTCTCTGCCCATCCCCTGCTCATTCTCTGTCTCTCTGTCTCTCTCTCTCAAACACAATGAACATTAAAAAATTAATGTTGGAATGAGCAGTGGATGCTGTACATAAACGATGAATCACAGGAATCTACTCCCCAAGCAAAGAGCACACTGTATACACTGGATGTTAGCTACCTTGACAATACATTATATTTAAAAAAAAATCTTTAAAAGAAGACCACAACCATTCGTTAGTGATTGCATGCTTGAGCAAGAATTAACAACAAAAATGTAGCTGCAAATTTTTTTTTTAAGCGTATACAAGCTTTAAGGTAGTATTTCCAACTGTGGGTCTCTACCAAGCAAATTAAATTTAACTCCCAACCCACATTAATAGAAACCAGTAATAGAGTATCGGAGCATCGTAAGTCAGTACCCTTTGATGAAACCGTTTGACAACACACACACACACACACACACACACACACACACACACACTTATTTGCATTGTAGGTCTTGACGCAATTGCATCTTTTACTGCAGGTTGCTGGCTCAGTTTGAGACGCATTGCACGGAGACATCTGGTTTCCGCTAATGCTAATATCTGGAGCCTTTACTCTGTGATAAATTTAATGCTTAGATCCTCCTCTTTTACTTCCTGGGAGCTCTCCCTCACCTCTCTTCCTATCACCACCCACACCCCGTATCCAGAATTTGTGTTTGCGTGTACACTGCTGTTTGAGGTGAATGCACAAGTGATGAGCACAACCCTAGTCATATTTATATCAGGAAAATATTGACACAACTACCACAGATCACATGACAATAGCCATGCAGCCTGGCATTATTTATACCAGCATCACATTGCCATGAACTTGATATTGTTAATAACAGCGACTCACATCTGTGTAGTGTTAACTGCACTCGAGGCCCTGCGTGAAGTGCTTCCTAGATGCTGGCTCGTTTAAACTCCCCACACGACCCTGGTGAAGGTGCTATTGTTCTTCCTATCTGACAGAGGAGAAAACCAAAACTTTTTTAATAGCTTACACAATAATTATTAAAAATTTGCAGCAAAGGGGCACCTGGCTGGCTGAATCAGTAGAGTACGCGACTTTGATCTCGGGGTCATGATTTCAAGCCCCATGATGGGTGTAGAGCTTACTTTAAAAAAAAAATTGCAGCAAAAACAATTGCTTTTCAAGGAGAGATCTTCTTTTTTTTTCTTTTTAAAAATTTTTTAATGTTTGTTTATTTTTGAGAGAGAGACAGAGTGCGAGCAGGGGAGGGTCAGAGAGAGAGAGGGAGTCACAGAATCTGAAGCAGCAGGCTCGAGGCTCCAAGCTGTCAGCACAGAGGCCAATGCGGGGCTCGAACTCACGAGCCACAAGATCATGACCTGAGCTGAGTCAGATGCTTAACCAACTGAGCCACCCAGGAGCCCCCAGGGAAAGATATTCTACTTTTATGGTACAGTTTCTTATGTTTTAATCAAGGGTTAGTTGCTGTGAGTGGAACTACTTGGCTGATGGCATGCTTTGTACTGAATCTAGCATCTTGGACGTGTGAATTTTTGTAGCCATAATTGAACAGGAAGGAAATGTTTACATATTTATATATTATTAAGATATATTATATATTATTTATAATATAAATATCTTATATTTTGTCCAGTATTATTTAAAACCATAAACCTAGAAGCAGCTTGGATGTTCAATGATTGGTAGCTGTGTAAATAAACTGTGATATCTTCACACTAGGAGACAGAGCACAACTTACAACATGATCCAAAGTGTTTTTAATGATGTTGCAAAAGTCCAAACGTGTTGCGTTGAAAAGTGAGTATATATAGAATAGTCCCAGTTATTCAGACATTTTCTAAAATGTCAGCAATCACCACACATCCTTTAAATGAAACGATGCGGGTAAGGTGCTCGATTCAGTATCTAGCTTACAGTAAATACCCGGTATGGTACTCACAAGACAGTAAGCACTCAAGCGTGAAATCGCTGTTATTTTCAATTCTTTCCACAACTAGGAAAAAATGTTCTTTATAATAACAAATGGAATGGTGTGGGGATTTACCCCTTTAGGCTTTCTATCTCCTGAAATCTCTTCTAAAATGTATCTGCCTCTTGAGAAGGACAAATATCATATGTTTGCACGTATAGAAGGATTAGGAGGAACTTGACGGAGGAACAAGGGGGAGAAGAAGGGCGGAAATGGTGGGGGAAAGGGAGAGAGGCAAACCATGAGAGACTCTTGAATGCTGACAAAAACTGAGGACTGATGGATGTGGGGGGGAGGGGGGGATGGGCATGGAGGAGGGCACTTTGGGGATGAGCACTGAGTGTTATGTGGAAACTAATTTGACAACAAACTATTTGTAAAAAAAATAAATAAATAAAAAATAAAATGTATCTGCCTCTCACCAGGAGGTAAAATATTAGACAATCATAGGACTACACTTAAGCACAGGCAAATTGTTTTAAAACCTTTTGGTTGCAGTGTGAAATATTTTCCTGCTTTCCCAATTCTCCATGGGCTAATAGGTAACTATAGCTTGGGGTTTTACACATGTCTCATTTGTGGTTTTGTAGTATACTGCCACCCATGCTTTAGCTGCTATTTAAATTTAATACACTCTCTTTAAAAGTCCCAAAGTCTTAACGGCAAAACTTTTGCCAACCATCTTTCCGAACAAAAATACAATAGAAGTGGTTACCATTTATCGACACTCACTGTGTGTCAAGCAGAGCCACCCTGTGAGATAGATAACATTATCCCATCTTACAGATAGGGACACTGAGGACCAGCTGCTAAGGGGCCTAAGTTAGGATCTCATGTCTCCATTATAGGGACGTGTACAATATTAACGAGTCTGAAAGCACCATATAGAAACAATTTTTTAATTGTAGTATGTAACAAAATTCACTGCTTTAACCGTTTTTAGGCGTCCAGGTCAGGGGCGTTCAGTGCATTCTAGAAACATTTTGTCGGTGATTGTTTCCCTCGTCATTGTTATTGCCAAGTGTCTCCCTGCGTATTTCCCATATTAAGACTGGATCCAGTCTTTCGAGGTTGAGGGAGGAGACAGACACAGAGGAGTGGATTCAACAGCCAGGAGGATGCGATCCAGGGTAAGCAAAGGCATTGCATAAGCAGCCAGCTCAGCACTGGAACATCCACCCAAAGCCAGACTGTGTGGGCCGCTTGGAGAGCAGAGCTCCGAGCTGAGAGGAAGTTCTCTGCAGCGTGTGTGTGTGTGTGTGTGTGTGTGTGTGTGTGTGTGTGTAATGTAGACACACATGGGAACCCTTTAGCTCTCTCATCATTGGACTACCAAAGAAAAATTGGGAAGAAATCATTTCTTTGAAGCCCTGAGTGACGTAAGCCACTTTCCTGCTCTAAGCCACGGTGCCGTGAAGGCGGACACTATCTAGAGTATGGATTTGGAAACGTTGTCACATCTCTCACCACCCCTGCAGCGCCTTGTGGCCCTGGGTGCACTTACTCAGCCTTCGTTAAGCACCTTCCAGGTGCAGATTACCACCCAGGCACTGGGAACAGACCCTTTGGAGACTTCCAGGTCGTTCAGGGATACAGGTAAATAAACTATACACCACAGCCTCGAGACACAACAAGGCCAGTCGTTCCTGCCTAAGCACACATCTCCGGGCCATTCCCTCCTCTCCGCCTCCAAGGCCACCTCCCTCATTCAGACTGCCACCATCTCTCTACTGCAATGCTGCAGACACACTCTTTTCTTTTTTAATGTTTTTATTTATTTCTGAGAGAGAGAGAGACAGCGTGGGCAGGGGAGGGTCAGAGAGAGAGGGAGACACAGAATTGGAAGCAGGCTCCAGGCTCTGAGCTGGCTGTCAGCACAGAGCCCGATGCGGGGCTCGAACCCACGAACCACGAGATCATGACCTGAGCCACCCAGGCGCCCCTGCCAAATACGCTCTAATTGGACTTCTGCAATCAACTTCCAAACAGCACCCAGCATCATGCCACTCTCCTGCTTGGACCCTTCCTGTGTGTTATGGACAAAGCCCTGTCCCCTTAAAAAAATCATGGGCTAGAACCCTAACCCCCAATGTGACTGTGTGTGGAGATCCGGCCTTTAAGGCGGTAATTAAGGCTAAATAATTTTATAAGGGTGGGACCCTAACCTGACAGGTCTGGTGTCCATATAAGACAAGAAAGAGACATCAGAGAGCGCTCTCTTTCCGTGCACGCACAAAGGAAAGGCCACAGCAAGATGGTGACCATCTAGAAGCCACGAAAACGGCCTCACCAGAAACTAACCCTGCTGGCACCTCAATCGTGGACTTCCAGGTTTCAGAAATGTGAGAAAACGTCTGTGGTTTAAGCCACCTAGTTGGTAGTACTTCGCTATGGCAGTCCAAGCAGATTCAGACACTGTGGGTTCCCACTACTCTTTAACTAAATCCAAGCTTTCCCCCAACTCTGGGAGCCCTGCACACTTCTACAACTTCTTTCTTCCTCACTAATCCTCAGGCCCGTGGTCTTGCTTTCAACTTGAGCGAGTGAAACCTTTCCTGCCTCAGGGCCTTTGCACATGCCCTTCTACTGCCTGAAATGCTCTTCTCTCAGTTCTCTCTGTGGCTACTATGTCTCAGTCTTTAGATCTCAAATTCTACATCCACTTTCACTGATGGTGTTAAACAGGTGTCTTCCCTCTTCTTCCCGCTACCACTAACCTCCCAAACACTTACATTTCTCCTTGCTTCCTAGCACCTACCACGATTTTTAAATATACATTTGCTTTTACTGGTCATCTGCCTCTCCCACTAGACCACAAACTCTACAAGAAGAGTCCCATCTGGGAATACTCACTGCCTACGGTCTAGTTGCCTCTCAGAGATTTGGGGGAAAGAACAAACTCACTTTTGATAAAGCCCTCAGGATTTCGAGAGTAATCTTACACCAGAAACAAAGATATCTTCGTCACCTCTCCACAGTTCACACCTACCACACCGTAAAAGATTTTAAATAGTCACTGGATGAAGGAGAAAAGCTTGACAGCAATGATAAGAGAGAATAAGAACTTCCAAGTTCAGAAGCGGTACACAACGGAGACGTTTAGGAGTTTCACTCCATCAAGGCCATTCAACACTCGCTGCTTAAGATTTTACTACATACTCAAAACTAAATCGGCCTGTGGTACGGTACTGAAGGTATTGAAGTTGAGCCCTGACCTTCCTTGTTTACCACTTGGCACCTTGTAAGTGTCCAACACACAGAAATTCCTTTTGTCTCTCTCCTTAGGGGGCTTATAGTCTGGATGGGAGTTAGCAAATCACAGCCTACAGGCCAGGTTCAGCAGTCCACGTGGTTTCGTAAATCCAGCTTTATTAACACACATCCTTGTTTCTGCCTTATTGAATCGTCTGTGGCTGCTTTTCCACCATAGCAGAGTTGAATGGTTGTGATGGACACCGTATGGCCTCAGACTCTACAATATTTACTACCTGGCTCTTTACAGAAAAAGTCTGTTGACCTCTGGACTAAAACAACAGATAATAAGAAACAGCAGCAAAACAAGTGGTCAGTATCAAGGGCCCACAACCAGAGGAAATCATCACTGACCTGGGTAAGTCGTTCATGGTTTGGGAATATGAAATAAATGACCAGGGGCAGTGGCGGAAAAATGCCCCTAACACAGTTGTCCTACTGATTGGGAATAGCATCTCAATTACTGCAAGCAATAATAAGTGGACAGGACACATGCCGGCCCAGCCAACAGACCACCATCTCCCTCATCACACGAGGAAGTTGTGATTGTGCATCTACTAACACAACTGCACCCAGGGCAGGGTGCTACTTCCTCGTTAATCTGCGTGCTGACAATCATGGCATCCAAAGTTGGTGGGACCAGATATTAGAGCGAGGAGGCATAAGATTTATCAGGAGTTTTTTTTAATTCATCAAAGTCATATCGCGCTCAAAGATTTTTCTGGTCACGTGATCTTCAGAAACTATTCTTACTCAGCTCCTGCTTAATCTGAGAAGCAGCATGGTTTATTTGAAAGAGTATGGGTCTGGCTTCCATTCCCAGCTCTACCATGCACTGATTTAGAAATCAGGTGGATTTCCTTAGCATTTTGGAAGCTCATTTCTCCCACGTGTAANATAGCTACTTTTAAAATCTGGTGAGGATTCCTTTTGATAACTGAAGGTTGCAAAAGCCCCTGGAGACAGCCCCCAGGGAGCAGATACGACGTGCATGCTAGTTCCCATCATGTCCTTTTCAGAGTCCTTGAGAGACAGATGTGCAAAACAGAGACTTGGAGACTACATCCACCTGTCACAGGGGACACCTCCTCCCCGCCCCCTCCTCTGGCTCCTCCTAGAGGAAAGGACTTGGATACACGTACTGATCAGAGCCTGCAGCGCTGAGGGGGGAAGGGGTCATGTTATCCCGTTAGCTGAGTTTAAAGTTCAAGGTAGCATGGGCTCTGCCTCCTGGTAGCCTTCCTCCTCTCTCCCGGTCCTGTCCCTGTCTGGTTAGCAGACTCCAGACTTCGCTGAAAGTCTGCCTAGACAAAGAGTACAGGGTAGAGGAGAGGGTGGGGGAGGAGAGGAACCAAGAGGCATCATTTATACCAGAGCCCGACTTGGGTCTTTTCCAGCCCTTGATAAAGTGCTGCTTCATTTTCCATCCTGCCTTCCATTGTGTTCCGCTCTCCTGGTCATAAACCCCCAAAGACAAAAGGGGTGAAGGACAGACTTTCCAAACTTGGATCCTAACACCCATCATTTGTCACCCGTATACACTTGGCTACGAACTACCTGCGAAATGAACGAATGAATGAAATCCTTACTCCTTTGTGGGGATGGAGGCTCTGGAGGAGAAAAAAGAGAACCCAGGCAAAAAGCATTACCTTTCTGCCTTTGCAATAAAAGCTTTAAGTCAGCAGGAACAAAAACTTAACTTTTTGCTGCCATCACAAGGTTTCTAGATTTAAAGAGAGGAAAAGTAGGAACAAAAAGTTGAGTTTTGTCATGGCTACGGTATGATCTGTGTGCATACACAAAGGGGCTCAGAGGCTGGGGAAGGCCAAGTGTGCCCAGTCAATGATGGCTTTGTTGTAAGACTTGATTCATGTCCAACTAGACAGGAAGGTTCACAAAATTCATTTTTGTTCATTCTACATCCTTTTTTTTTTTTTTTATGTTTCTTAAAGCCTTCAACAAAAAGGGTATTTCTAAAATGCGTTTTAATTATTTTTAATTAATATTCATTAAATTAAATGAATATATTAAATAGAAAGTTACATTATTTAAGATTAATATTACTTTAGTGTTATTAAAGATAATGCAAAATATTTAACATAACGTATATCATGATATAATAAATTTGTGCATTAGACGCTTATGTCTTCTATACTGTGTATGTTTTTATTATATTTTCTATACTAAATATAATAAATGCAACTCTGGCAGGCAGATACTACGATGCCTCCAATGATCCCACCACCTGGTGTTCATGCTCTCACATAACCCCTTCCCTCTGAGAGGGGCTGGACATAATACCTTGCTTTTAACCAACCTAATATAACACAGGTAATGGGATGTCTTAACCATGATTAGGTTATAAGAGGCTACGGCTTCCTTCTTACCAGCTCGCTCTCTCACCTTCCTAGCTTTAGTGCAACAGCTGCCCTGTGGAGAGGCTCCCACGGCACAAAATTGAGTGGCTCTCTAGCCAATAGCCAGCAAGGAGCTGGGGGGGTGTCTTCAGACCAAAAACCCTCAAGGAAATGAATGTGTACTGCAAGGGACTCTAGCTGACCATATGTATTGTAAATATGAAGTTACTAAGAGAGGAGATCTTAAAAGTTATCATAAGAAAATATCGTAAGTGAGGATGATGAATATTAACTAAGTTTATAGTGGTGTATACCTATATCAAAGCACTATGTTGTATACCTTAAACTGAAACAAGCTTACATGTCAATTATATCTCAATAAAATTGCAAAAAAGTTTTTTTTAAGGGTGGGGGACGGAAATGAATTTTGCCAACAATCACGTGAACTTGGATGTGGATCCTTCCTCATTCTAGCCTTTGGATGAGACCCCAGCCTGGACTGACCCCTGAATTGCAGCCTTGTGGGAGACCCTGGAGCAGAGGATCCCACTAAGTGGTGCTGGATTCCTCATTCACAAAACCTGGGAGCTAACAAAATGGTGTTGCGTTAAGCTGCTAAGTTATGGAGTACTTTGTGACAATAGAGAATGAATACACATATACTTGATCACAAATGATGATGATCCTGGGTATATAATGAATATGGCCACGATTATTTCCCAGTTATTCTGAAAAGGTGCCCAATCTAGGAGGGCAGCAGAAGCCATCTCTATTATCCTAGTTAGCTAAGCCACCCGCCACACGCTGTCTGGAATCTGCCCAATACTCTAGAGAGTAAAATCTGAGAAGCTTGATGACACATAATTAGGCAATCTCATGAAGCAACAACAATAAAACATATCTAAGATCTAGATTAATTTTAAACTTTATACAGTTATTAAAACAACAGGACTCTACTGTCCCTAGGACAAATAGGGTTTTATATATATATATAAACCCTATTTTTTTTTTCTTCCTAAACCAAAGCCTAGAAGCCTGGAATAACTACCATAAGACTAAGGGACCACTGATGTCACTACTGTGGGGACATTCAGCTGAGACTTTTACTCAGGACGGAAAAGGCTTCTCTGGGGGGTGCCTGGGTAGCTCAGTGGGTTAAGCCCCAGACTTCAGCTCAGGTCATGATCTCACGGTTCGTGGGTTCGAGCCCCATGTTGGGCTCTGTGCTGACAGCTCAGAGCCTGGAGTCTGCTTCAGATTCTGTGTCTCCCTCTCTCTCTGCCTCTCCCCCTAATCGTGCTCTGTCTCAATCTCTCTCAAAAATAAACATTTTTTTTTTTAATTTTTAAGAAAAGAAAAAAAGGAAGCTTCTCCAGGTCTGCAGCTTCATGCTCCGTTCCTCTGAAAGCCCACCACGGCACACTTTGCCACCAAGGAGCTGACGGCCATCGCGCACACGCAGCTCTGCTGGCTACCATTGCAAAAGGTGCAGGGGAAACCTAAGAACTTTGACTTCTCAGAGAATAANATAACAGGTTTTTTTTTTTTTTTTCATTTTCCTGGTCAAACTTACAGGATTTGTTGGTAATATTGTCCCAACTCTGTCATGAGCTCTGTCAGTGTCCTGCGGTGAAGATGACTACTTGCTCTATGAGGAATCCCCGGAAAGCTTATGAACTATCTTTCACTCCCCTCATCTCCCACAATCGTCATGGACTTACTCTGAGATATGCGGCCAGGTGCTGTTGCTGCCCTTTTACCAAAGAGAAAACCGAGGCGGTGAAGCTCAGGGTTGTTCCGTCGCTAACGTTAGGCTGGAGTCAAGCCCTCTGTCTGCACAGCCAAGGAGCTGCCATCCAAGCCTCTGCCTTCTCCAGCCACACGCCAATTGAGCGCATCGTTAGTGGCAAGAAAAACCCAAGTGAGGGACACCTGGGTGGCTCAGTCAGTGAAGCATCTGACTTGGGCTCAGGTCATGATCTCACAGTTCATGGGTTCAAGTCCCGCATTGGGCTCTGTGCAAACAGCTCCCAGACAGCCTGCTTCAGATTCAGTGTCTTCCTCTCTCTCTGCCCCTCCCCTGCTTGAGCTCTCGGTCTCAAAAAATAAAAAATTTTTAAAAATTAAAAAAAAGTGNAAAATAAATTTTAAAAATATTTAAAAATTTAAAAATTAAAAATATTAAAAAAATTTAAAAAAAGAAAGAAAAACCCAAGCGAAAGAAATGGAGAAACTGAAAAGCAAGAGAAAGCAAACGTTGTGACCCATCCTATACCAGTGGGTGGGAAAATGTTACCTGTTTCCCGGTTTATATCACGTAGGGATGTACTTAAATCAAGAACTATCTGCTAGGCATTTTGAGCTGGGACTATGGGAGTCATACAGGTGAGCCAGCACTCAGGGTGGATGGGGGAGAGGTTTTCGGGGAGGAGGAAGAGCCTGGGTGAAGACTGAGCGGCAGCCTAGTGTGAGGCACCCACCCACCTGAAAGATTTAGGGGTGCAAAGAGAAGAGCTGGGGAAGGGCCGTCTGGGGTCCTCCTCCCTTGGCTGGGCTCTATTCCAGGGAGTGAGAGGAAACACTGAGGTGTCTGCACGGAGAGGAACGTGACCCATGCGGTGCTTCTGGAAGGTTAACCTGATAGAGGAGGGAGTGTGGGTGGCCCGGAAGGGGAGAGCCAGGCTGGGACACTGGCCAGAGGTCACACTGGACACGGAGCATCGCCCGTCATGCTTCTGTCATCTGTAAAACCAAGCAGTTCGGGTCATGTTACCTCTGCAGCCACATTCAGAAAACAACACTCCCTGTGTGAATGCGACTGAAGCAAGGAGGAATAGTCAGGGGGGGTGGCGCACTCGAAAAATGTGTTTCAAATTAAGGCCGGGTGGGGCTGCCATGCTTTTGTCTGGAAAACTATGGGGGGAAAAGTAAACAAAAGACTAGAACTCGCTCCTCTAGGATAATAATGCCAGAATTCCCCCCGAATGTTTGCTTTAGAGCCTCAGCCTCAATCCACAGTGTATTTTTATAATAAATACTGAAAGTTACACGGAAAAATGCATTGTTGTTTTCACAGTCCAGCTTCATTGTCACTTGTTAGTGACAATGGCCTCGTTTTCACTTAGTTGCTATTGCCTCTGTGATTAGGTTTTTGAATTATATTATTCATGCTTTGGCACTATAAACCTGTCGGAGCTTTACAACTGATTGCTGCCTGAAAGCAAACCTCCGAGGAAAAATGAGAAATAAATCTGCTGTGTTACTTATTTTAATGTTAGAAGAGTCACCAACCTATCGATAAAGGGATGCATTTAACGTAAAGACGACGCTACAGAAAGACATAAGAGTCGGCCTAATTTTCTAGAACTAAACATAAACCTTAACATTTGACGTCTGCAACGAGGCAGCTTATATTCCCCATTCAGAGTCAAGAGGACTGCTTGTTTGAATAGAAGCGGAAATAGAAGAGGCAGATGTGTAAGCAACCAGAATAATAAACACACAGGGAAAAGATTACTCTTTCTAACAATCAAAGAAGGCACCCAGATGAGAGCCAAAACACCATTTTATGTCTATTAAGTTAATATTCACTGACTACATCTCATGCTGGCTGGGGTATAGCTGAATGAATGAATTCCCTCTCTCATCTCTCTCTCTCTCTCTCTCTCTCTCACACACACACACACACACACACACACACACACACACACTGCTGCTAGCATCAAAACTGATACATTCCTTATGTATGAAAACAATATAACGACATTTTAGGCACCAAGAACACTAAAGATATTAATAACATTTGACCCAATGATCTCATCTACAGAAGGTCTGCCAACATACACAAGTAAAAAAAACTATTCGCACAAAACTTTTGATTGTCATGGTTACCTATAAAAAGCAGGAGAAAAAACCACCCAAAAGTCCAACAGGAGAATGGTTTTATAAGTTATTTTTAGGGTAGCCACTAAAAATGGCAGCCATAGAAACATAGGAAATGTTTTCAATACAACTTTAAAAGGGAAAAGTCAGGATTCAGAAATGTGTCCTAATACTGCAGCTTTGTAAATAATACACATGTACGTTTTAGAACATAACTTTCACTCTGAAAGAAGAGACTTGGTATGCATTTTTCTTTCCAAAATAATCAACAATGGATAATCCCTACCTACCCCTTGTAGCCAAAGACTACTAAGCTGTCCGTTGTGTCCTGGGCTCACTTCATAAAATCCCTGCAACAGACACCCCCCCCCCCAAAGAAACTATTATCCTCATTCTGAAGGCTTTCGTACAAGATAGGTGACTTCTCCAGGGTCATACAATGAGGTTTCAACCAGATCTGTTTGCCCCAAAATTTCTAAAGGTTTGTCACAGAGGGAGAAAAATTGCATCAGGTTATGAGGACTATGCCCACCCACACTTTCTCTAATTGCAGATGACTGAAAAACCAAAAACAGCAGCGCTAGGGCGGATTGGCGTCTGAGCTCAGAGAAGCACGGCTTCCGTGCTGGGGCAGGAAAAGGTGAAACCTACCAGTTTACTCCTTTGTATCCCTGCACCTTCC
This sequence comes from Crocuta crocuta, assembly GCF_008692635.1. NCBI lineage: Eukaryota > Metazoa > Chordata > Mammalia > Carnivora > Hyaenidae > Crocuta > Crocuta crocuta. The sequence goes on along the minus strand of NW_027532203.1, from coordinate 8,649,853 downwards.
CAGGGCATTAGTAAACATTAAGATTCCAGTTCGCTCCCAACCATCATGAGAATGCCGTGAAATCTAGTCTGGGTCTGTTTTTTCCCCTCCAAGAGCCCTTGCTGGGGTGCCTGAGTGACTCAGTTGGTTAAGCATCTCATTCTTGGTTTTGGCTCAGATCCTGGTCTCACGATTAGTGAGATTGGGTCCCACGTGGGGCTCCGTGCTATTAGCACAAATATTCTTTCTTTCCCTCTCTCTCTCCCCCTCCTCCACCCGCACAGCCTTGCTCTCTCTCTCTCTCAAAATAAATAAACAAACATTAAAAAAAAAAGAGAGAGCCCTTGCTGACCTAAACTATGTGCAGATGAAGACCCAAACCAGTAACCTGCATGCACTAAGGACAATAGACTTCAAGAGCTCTGGACACAGTCCAGTGACAAAGTGATGTGAAAAGTTAGTTCCTCACCCCTTGTAATCTGCATCGTAAAGGTCTGTGGCTTCCACCACTGAAAATATCGACTGTCTCAAAACTCCCTCCTGGCCTCCTTTCTATATGTAAATACGTTCCACATTGTCCAGATATTCCTATATAAATATGCACCAAGGTTAAATAGATATTATGTATGACTGACACCTCAGGTATGATTGGGACACTTACCGGATATTTTTCTAGACACTGCCATGGTTTCAGGAGTATCTGAGTCTGGACAACAGAACTTCTCGTTCCATTTGAGAGTTAGCACCTATGCAGATCCTGGGTGGCAGAAGTCTAAGGGATGAGGGCCACATCTTATATTTAACCACGATCTCCTCTGCTGGGTCTCAAGCCAGCTTAGGGGACTCAACTTAGATTACAAACTCTTTCCAGACCGCTGAATTCACACCTGAAGCTTTGGACCAAGACCACATTGCAAACGTGTGGTGAATATTTTATATGTCCTTTGGAAACACGTACATTCAACTCGAACTATCTCCAGAGTTTCCTACAGACGGTCAGCAGTTCTAACTATCTGTTCTGGCTTTCGGATTTTGAACAGGTGAATGAACAGGAGTGCCTAGGTTTCTACATACCTGAGAGTTTTAAGGACTTACGATAACACTTATACAGCTTCCAACGCTACCGCCGTTTCCGCGGGATGATGGTGAGTGTTTGCAAGAGAGAGAACACACGTTCCTTGTATCAGGCTCAGAGCTAATTGCTTGAGATACATTATCTTAGTATCATTTATTGAGAGTGAAATTATTCTCCCCATTTTACAGATGAGGAAATGGATTAAGAGATTAAGTTCTTTGCCCGAACACATATAGGCGGTAACTGGGATAAAACTCCTGGTCAACAGTCTATGCTCTTAGCCACAACGCTCAGTACTTAACTGTACCTATTAACATCTCCATGGCACAAAGTGGAGAAGAGATTGTTAGTCCAATTTAATCTGAAGAGACAAATAACTATAAGGTGTACGGTCACATTTATGTTGGAGTTAGAATGGGTGGGGGCCCAGCCATCCTGACATCATCCTGTGGTTGCGACATGCCGGGTCTGATGTTTGTGGAAAATGAGAAAGAGGGCGAGGCATAAAATGGAAGACACTACCAGCAAGTGTGTGTTCACCCTTGATAGAGATTTATCTCCTAGAGTCCAGGTCTCTGACTCTGTATGAGACGCCCTTTGCCCTCTGTTTACATGGGAGGAAGCAGCAGTCCTTACAGCTACCTCATTTCTTCCTGGCCTCCACTCTGCACACTCCCCACGCGGCCTGCTCAGGTAGTTTTCCAGCTGCCCCTGCACAGTGCTCCTTAGCATGGCTTCTAGAAGAGCAGTTGAGCTGACATCTCTTTTTTTATCCCTTTTATTTGAGAGAGACAGACAGACAGTGCATGCCCAGGGGGATGAGAGAGAGAGAAAGCAAGAGAGAGACAATCTGAAGCAGGCTCACCACTCAGTGTGGAGCCCACAGGGGGCTGATCATGACCTGAGCCCAAATCAAGAGTCCTGCGCTCAACCAAATGAGCCACCCAGCTGCGCCTTCCATCTCTTTCAAGTCTGACAACAGAATACCACAGCATTTTGACTTAAGGAATTACGGCCTTCAAAAATAAAAGGATATGATGACTCCTGCCTTAGCCATTCCCCAAGGAACTAACACAATGAGAGAGGTGTGTGATATTGTGATTTCTAATGAAAAATATGTTTTTGGTCTTCTTCCAGCACCTGGCAAGAGCTCTTAAAACCCTTGGAATTTCCCCAAGTGACGGAGTGATAAAGTTCTTTTGTTATGTGAATGAGGTGACTTTTGGAAAGCACCTAGGTAACCTCAAAAGAGGGGGGACCCCCGAGAGGGGCTGGAGTGGAGTTCAGTCACCAATGGCCAGTGATTTCATCAATCAGGCCCATCTAATGAAGTCTCCATAAAAACCCCAAAGGACGGGGTTTGGGGTTTCGGGGCTGGTGCGCACGTGAAGATTCAGGGAGAGTAGCTGCCTGGAGAAGACAGAGTTCTGCACCTCTCCTCATGGTCGCCCTGCCCTTCTCCTCCACCCGGCTATTCCTGAGTCATCTCCATTTGTAACAAACCAGTGATCTAGTAAGTAAAATGCCGCTGAGTTCTGCGAGCTGCTCTAGCAAATTAATTCCACCCAAAAAGGGGGCTGTTGGAACCGGCCATCCAGAGCCTGTCAGTCACCAGCAGCAGGTGATAATCTAGACTGGCAGTTGGTGTCTGAAGTCAGGGAGAAGGCAGTGTTGTGGGGCCGAGCCCTGAACACGAGGGATCTGATGTTATCTCCAGGCAGATAGGGTCAGAGTGGTGCTGAGCTGTAGGACACCCAGCTGGTGTCAGAGAATTGCTCGGTGGTGTGGAAAAACCACACACAATAGGGATTGGGTACAAGTCATCCCAGTTCCCCCCAGCCAGTCAGGGACAGGCAGCCCCTGCAGGGACTGACCCCGGGGAAGGAGAGGTTCACTGGTCTAGTTTGCAGGTAATAAGAAAGCACATCCCCTGTAGAAGATTCAAAAAATGGTAGCAAAACCAACTAAAGAGTCATAATTTGTATTACTTTGTTATCACCATGAATGGATAAGGTCAGTGATAAAATATTGCTCCTCTCAAAAATCTTTTTGCTATCATTACTGCTCAGTTTTGGTTTTTTACTGCTCCATTTTGATAACATTAAGTGTCAAATAAGCACTTTAATTTTGTTTTTTTTTTTTTTAAGTTTCTTTTGAGAGACAGACAGACAGACACACAGGAGGGGCGGAGAGAGAAAATCTCAAGCAGGCTCCACACAATCAGTGTTGAGGCCCATGCGGGGCTCTAACTCACAAACCAGGAGATCATGACCTGAACTGAAATCAAGAGTTGGACGCTGATACCCCCAAAATAAGCACTTTAAAACATAATTTATCCTATAATAAACATTGGATTCTATGGAAAATAATTCTGAGTACTTCTGGTTACACAGCATTCCCCATTCCCTTACAGAGAATGTTAAGAGTCAGATATTGCTTACTCTGTCTATAAATTCAGAATTCACCTCCCGACCATGACTGTGTACCTAAAAAGGAAAACTAGGGAGCTTTTGTTTAATATCCAGAAGAAACTGGTATTTAATGCAAATAAGGACGGCCTGCTCAGGTAAGGATGACTAATGCAGGCCTTGCACAAACATCTATTCTGATTTGCATTTTAAGAGAAAACATAAACCCATAGAGGTATCTAATACCGATTAAAACATCAAAATGTTCTGAGGTCTCACAGAATGCCAATTAAATAAGCTTCCTACCCCGTCTCTTAAAATCATGAGCCCCACAAAATGCCAGTTCGTTCCAGAATGTTCTATGCTGATATATTGTCCTCTTTGTCAACATTTGCTTCCCATTAAAATCCAGATACCTTTTTGGGAGCAGTAGCTCGGCGGTGAGGGCTTGGGTTTAACTTAGCAACACCTCCCCCACTCCCAATCTCCACTTGCCACGCCACATGACACAGGAAGAACTTTCATTTAAACTCTCGAGTGAAATAAAAATAAACCAGCCAACCAAGACACATTTGAATATCTTTGCTCTTTTACAGCCCCCCTTCTTCATAGATCCAGAGTTCAACCCCCATCTCTTGCAAGGACTTCCTTGAATGCAACTGGACTCCAGTGGCACAGAAAACTACTTCTTCAACGCTACTGCTATCATCATACTATTTATAGCTTTTATCACCTTATTACTAATGCTAATACACTTGCGTAATACTTAACGTGTGATTTAGGTGAAGACATACTATAGATCTCTGAGTTGAGTCAGAGAGATCGTTCCTTTATTTAGGAAACAGGGCTCCCTGTCATGGCTCCCTATGGGTCTGGGGAGTAAGTAGGCTCTGGCTGAGTTGTCCAGAGAACTCTCCCCTCCCCCAGCCAGTCTACCTCCCATTCCACCTCTGTTTCCAAGAACAAACCCTCAACTGCCCATCATAAACCAATGATAGGGATAAATTTTCAAAAGGAGCAAATCTGTCCTAAACTTTATTATCTCAGCAAAACAATCCCCTGATTTCCCAGAGCTCTTTCAGGAAGAAAGAAAAAATTCAGCTAAGAAAAGAAGAGCATCAGGAATAAATAAGGGATTTAAATAATCCATAAATCATTATAACCAAGTCAGGAATAAATAGGTGTGTATAGCACATAACCCAAGGGAAAAAACTACTTAAAAGTCTTTGAATACTTTGAATACAAATACTAGATTTGAACTTTGAGTATCTGGAATGAATTGAAATCTTTTCAAAGCATGTTTTAAGAGCACTCTGAAAACCGTTGGTGCTCTGGATTGACCTAAGGCTGTCCCTCAATATTTTGTGGTTGTGACGTATGCTGTGTCATCATATAATCAGTGAAAAGCCAAACTATGCTCAAGATCCAAAGTTGGCCACAAAAGAGGCCACCTCTGAGTGCGCCTCAGCCAGACCTGCCCAACCTGCCAGGTGTGACCCACCCCAATCCAAACTCAGAGGCTACACCCTCCCTTTTCACCTTTACCTTAGAGCTCTGGCTAGAGTGGATTTGTATCTTAGCTTTCCAAAATCGAAACCCCATGCACGGAAAAGAATGTTGCAAACATACACACATTAGCTGCATCAGGGATGGAGCTAATTGGTGCATGTTTGCATGTATCATGTGAGATTTACATATTATGGAGGCTGGTCCCTGTTGAAACTCTTGGGCTATCTAAAAGAGAGGACTCCTTTGAATGAGAATGAAATGTTACAGTCGAGACCAAATACAAAATGCAGTTGGTGTGTGCAACACATTCTGAAATCTGAGTTAACAGCACTCAAGAAATGGCTGTGGTGGGTCAGATGAGAAATCTCTGAGATTATTCAGGATGTCTTCACAAGCTACTGACAGATAGTCTGAGTCATGTGCCACTATGGAAATTATTAGCTTCACACGGCATTAGAAATGAGCCAGGTCTATCTGCTGCCCACGCCCCATGGCGGGTTCCTCTCTGCTCCGTCTCCCATCCACTCACAGGGACACACTCACACACTCCTCGCCAAGGCCAACAAGGCATTTTGTTCCCACATCCTCATATCCTGATATAATGGCTTTTTCATCTGCATGTGAACTTACCATCTGCCCAACCCATTCTTTATATTCTTCCTTGTATGGTGGTTGGTCTTGTTTCTAATAGAAAATCCCAAAGGCTCAGGACCAAAGCCTATGTCTCTTATTTCCCAAGTGAGGCAGTATCCCTTACCACTTATGACCTGGGGGGCTTTGGGGGGAAATATCCTCAGTGAACCTCCTCCATTTACAACATGAAGATAATGCCTACTTTACACAGTCCTCAACCTAAATCTCACGTAAAACCCTCAGCAGGGCATATGGTACCTGGGATGCAAGCATCTACAGAATGAACAATTTCAGTGATCCATTTCATCAGAAAATGCAGCAAGACAGCACAAACAGGATAGCGTGAATAATATTTTTCTCAATAAAAGTGTATAATAAACGATTATAAGCCTATAACACTTGAGAACTGAGGTCTTCAAAGGAAAACAGAGTTCAGCGCTTGTAATCAACTTCTCAGAGCTCAAAACAGGCAGAGATGAATTCATCATCTGAACCCAAATCCTACCTCCTTTCCCTTCCATCACCCTGTCTCTAGCCACTAGGGTAAGGTTTTGGAGAACTAGGATTATATAAGGCATCATATATTTTCTAGATTATAATAACTCCAGGACCCCTTAAAAAGTAGACCCCGATTAAAACAAGCAAAACTGTCACTCTAGTATCATGTAGGGAAGAGTGAGAGTTGGTAACCAAACCACTGACACACAGATTTTTGTTTTCCTCAAAGTCTGCATAGTGAACACTCTTTATCGCGGAATGAACACGGGAGACAAACTTAAATTTCAAAACCAGGTTTAATGTTAATGGAAAGACGCACTGATTGAGTTTGCTTTGAAAACCCGTGGGGAAGGAAGTAGACGGAGGTGTAGAAAGAAGGACCATTCATTGGTCATGGCCATAAACAAGTAGAGGGGTGGGGCTTCATTATATGATTGTTTCTATTTAATATGTTTGAAATCCTTCTCAATTAAAAAATGAAACAATAAACTAGCTTTAGAAGAAACTAAGGTCTTTACTTAGGTCACTGTCATATGCAACATGTGTGTCCTAATTCATAACACAGGCTCTGAGGAACCACACGCTTTGAGCAACCACTGGCCCATCTTGAGGACTCACATATTACATAACTCAGATATTAAATAATAAGTCTTTTCATAGTTAAAAAAGAGTATTTTTAAATGAAATGGAATATTCCATATGTCACAAAGTAAAAAGTGAATTTCACTGGATAGTTCTTAAAATGAAAAGGGCATAGAAAACAGAAACGCTTTGTAAGTCAGGGCTGTGCAATCCGTACTGGAGGGGGCATATCAGCTCTTGAGATCACTGAGCACATTTAGCATTTACCTTGTTTTGTGCGTTGTAATTGCCTTTCTTTTAAGAATAATTTTTAGCTTGGGGCATCTGGGTGGCTCAGTTGGTTAAGCATCTGATTTCAGCTCAGGCCATGATCTCACAGTTCAGTTGGAGTTTGAGACCCTCATTGGGCTGTCTGCTGTCAGCACAGAGCCCGGGTTGGATCCTCTGTCTCCCTCTATCTCTGCTCCTTCCCATCTCATGCCCTCCCCCCGCCCCCCATGTGCAGGTAGACTCTCTTGAAAATAAACATTTTAAAAAAAAGAATAATTTTGGGGCATCTAGGTGATTCAGTCAGTTAAGCATATGACATTGGCTCAGGTCATGATCTCACAGTTCGTTGGTTCGAGTCCCATAACAAGCTCTGTGCTGAAAGCTCAGAGCCTGGAGCCTGCTTTGGATTCTGTGCCTCTCTCTCTCTCTCTCTCTCTCTCCCTCTCTCTCTGCCCCTCCCCCACTCACGCTCTGTCTCTCAAAAATAAATAAATATTTAAAAAGTTAAAAAAAGGGGCACCTGGGTGGCTTAGTCGGTTAAGCATCCGACTTTCG
>NW_027532203.1:8599724-8642118 GCF_008692635.1 Crocuta crocuta | reverse complement strand
CTCTCTCTCTCTCTCTCTCTCTCTCTCTCTCTCTCCCCCTCCCCCACTCACGCTCTGTCTCTCAAAAATAAATAAATATTTAAAAAGTTAAAAAAAGGGGCACCTGGGTGGCTTAGTCGGTTAAGCATCCGACTTTCGCTTAGGTCATGATCTCGCGGTTCGTAGGTTCGAGCCCCGCGTCGGGCTCTGTGCTGACTGCCAGCTCAGAGCCTGGAGCCTCTTTCAGAGTCTGTGTCTCCCTCTCTCTCTGACCCTCCACTGCTCATGCTGTCTCTCTCTCTCCTAGAAATAAATAAATTTAAAAAAAAATTAAAAAAATGAAAAGTTAAAAACAGAAGAAGAATTTTTAGCTCAAATACCATTCCCATCTTTTATCACATTACTTTCTCCTCTGGCATGTGAATAAAATATTATTATCCCCACTTCAAGGATGAGCAAACTGAGGCCGAGAAAGTTTACATGGAATGCTCCAGGTCACATAGCTCATTGCCATAAGGGCTGACGCTGGAGCCAAGTCCAGATTCCCCAGTTGCCAAGGTCATTTCACTGTGCCCAGTCACAGTACCCCCAGCCTGCCTGCTGTTCATTCTGACTCAGTGGGAAGAGAATGGGCTCTGGAGCCACGCTTCCTGCCAGCTGTGCGGAAAGCTTGTCCAGTAACACTGCCATCCTCAGCTTGCCCATCTGCAAAATGGGTAAAATAATAGTGCCTGCCTCCTCGGGCTGCCCTGAGCATGAAATGAGCAGATACGTAGAAAGCTCCTGAAACAGAGCCAGGCCCAAAGGAAAGGCACCATACATATCAGTCCTTGTTAATCCTACGTGAGAGGTTTAAACAGTAAGAAACGTGTGACCAAACTAACACTTCGGGAACAGCTGAGAAGCTACTATGGCCCCTGCCTGGTCTCAAATTTACCTTCCTGTGAATCATTAATAACTAGGGGAATACCTAGCTCGTAACCTGCTGTGTCACCCTAGTAGTGAAAGAGACATTAAATATTTTACTTTCCCAGCTGCTCACAGCAAAGCAGCCTGGGGTGTATCTATTACCTCCTTTTCAGATCCCCTGAGTTAAAGAGGAAGCAGGTCACAAAACTCAAAGTCTGGAATTGAAAGTGGAAGATAAACAGAACATCTTAGGGTCCATAGTTTTGCACGATGGATAAAAGTGGGTTGCTGAGTTTTTTTCCCCAGAAAGAGAAAGTGTCATTTTCAGAAACAGAAGCCGTCTTTACATCTGACACCTTTGCCACAATATATGGCGTGTATCTTGCCAACGAGGGACACCCGATACCTGCCAGCCAAAAATAGTCTTGGTTGTTTATCAACAATGTGTAGTCGTACATTGGAGAGCCCTGAGCTGCACGCAGTCTTACGTCCAACATATTACACTCGCATCGGAATTGCTTTATCAAACGGTTCCTAGGATAGCCTCCTATTTGAACAGTAAAACTCACATATCATAGAGCCACATCAACATTTGGAAAGGGAAAGATTATATGACACCAGATCTTCTCATTTTTTTTCTACCAAGACAAAAATCCTTGAGAAATTTCTTATGGTTTTGGGAATTTCACATCGATGGCTTCATCCAGTTAATCCTGGATTATTTACGTGTTTAATGATTGATTTCTTCACTATCTGTGGATCCCAGGCCAGGCTCCCTCCCGGGTCAGCTGCTCAGTCTCACCTGTTTACACAGGCAAGTTCCCAGAGGGAGTTTTTAACTTTTAACTGCTTAAAGAATAGACAGAAGTGGTCAATATCCTAATCTTTCCCAGACCTTAAATATAGAAAATCCTTCCACAGTCTCTTAGGAAGTCTACGGAGTCGCAGTGGTAGTGTTCCAATTCTAGTGGTTGTGGTAGTCATTTGAAAAGCAAGTGAGGGGCACCTGGGTGGCTCAGTCGGTTGAGTGTCCCACTTCAGCTCAGGTCATGATCTCATGATTCACAAGTTCAAGCCCCACATCAGGTTCTGTGCTGACGGCTCAGAGCCTTTCACCTGCTTTGGATTCTGTGTCTCCCTCTCTCACTGCATCTCCCCCACTCACGCTCCCTCTCTCTCTCTCTCTCTCTCAAAAGTAAACATACATTAAGAAAAAATTTTGAGGGACACCTGGGTGGCTCAGTCGGTTGGGTGTCCAACTTTGGCTCAGGTTATGATCTCACGGTTTGTGGGTTTGAGCCCCACGTCAGGCTCGGTGCTGACAGCTAGCTCAGAGCCTGGAGCCTGTCTCTGGATTCTGTGTCTCCCTCTCTCTCTGACCCTCCCCTGCTCACGCTACCTCTCTCTCTCTCTCTCAAAAATAAATAAAACATTAAAAAAAAAAAGAAAAAATTTTGAAAAGCAATTGGGTTCATTCATTTCATTTTGCTTTCCAAAAGCAAGGGTTTTTCCTTCCTTTTTTATTGATTGAAGTTTTGTTTTTGAATATGTAGAACATTAACATGCTCCAAAAAGCCAAAACAAAAACATTGCAAAAAGGTATACTTAGCCAAGTGGCTCTCTTTCACATCTCCCCTTCTTTAAGACTCCCACCCACTCCTTGTTGGTAATCAGCCTCACTGATTTCTGTTGTCTTCTCCCTGTGCTTCTTTTCATAAAGATAAGCAGATACATGTATTGTGTATTTTTTATCTTTCGTATACAGAAGTGCAATATATATGCCCCCGGTGCTTGCTTCTTTTATTTAATATCTCCTGGAAATCACTAGAAGCCACGCTTCAGGCACTGTTTACAAGTAGAGAAACATTTATGTATGTGTACAAATCATTTCCTTGGAAGACTTTTTAGAAAAATCCACAGGTCCCACCATGCTTTGCTCCCTTTCCTCTCCCTGTTAAGACAGAATTCCTCACCCAGCACTCCATAGTGGCCGGTCGGTCTAGAGTGCAGCCTGCCTCTAGGAAGGTCTAAGGTCTAGCTTGCCTCTAGGAACCAACTTTACCAGGGCTAATTATAGCACCACAGTGACTTTATTATTAACATCCAGGCAAGATACTTATGCCTTCCAGGGACTTTCCTCAGGCCACATGTCCATCTAAAGTGGGGGCCCCAATGGTAGCAAGCAAATATTCCAAGGGAATAAAAAAGAAAGGTCACTTTGTGAACCTTTCATCCCTGACAGGTATCAGCATCTCATGGAAGGAGGAACCAGGGGAAAATTTTTTTTAAGGTTAGAATGACTCAAAACAAATCCACCACCGCTGCTGGTGAACCCACCACCAGTCCTGAGCCTTGACAAGTCAACGGCACCTCAAAGCGAATTCTCTCCGGCTGGTGGTGCTGACCCCCTCCCGTCCTTCCCACCATGAAGGGGAGCCATTCGGAGACCCTCCCACTTTGTCGCCAGCACCCAAACTCAAAGGCACTGGAGAGAGCCAGCACACCCAGCTCTCTGCACGCCAGCAGGGAGGAAGCCGTGGTACCGGGCTTTTCCAAGTTCGCCAAAGTCTCGTGCGTACACAAAGGGGGGAAAAGTAATGACTAAAAGTGAGCTCCCCACAGTGATTTTAATGAGCACACAGAACTATAAATGGCAGAAAGCCACAGATGAATTCAGGGTAGTAATGAATAGTCTCAGGGGATTCATGTTTTAAAAGACATTCGTGGGGCGCCTGGCTGGCTTAGTCGGTTAAGCGTCCGACTTTCGCTTAGGTCATGATCTCGCGGTTCGTGGGTTCGAGCCCCGCGTCGGGCTCTGTGCTGACTGCCAGCTCGGAGCCTGGAGCCTGTTTCAGAGTCAGTGACTCCCTCTCTCTCTGACCCTCCCCTGCTCATGCTGTCTCTCTCTCTCTCTCCTAGAAATAAATAAAAAAAATAAAAAAGAAAGAAAGAAAAGACATTTGCTGTGGGATAAGGACTCAGTGGGTGGAACATCTCAGGAGCCTCGGTCTTAGGTCCAACTGAAGGGAAAGTCCTCCTGTCCCCAAGACCCCACAGGCTGGGAACTGGGTGTGCTGAGCAGAGTCGGCTTCAGAAATGCCCGAGACCCCCTCCCAGACAGAACCAACCCACCTCTACTTTCATCTGGTCTCTCTCACCTTCACCAAACTGAAAACTAGTCTCCCTTGAGGGAAAGAGAAGCCAGTGGCTTCCATAAGATACAGCTCATGAGTAACACACAGTCTATTCCTGAACCTCCAGCAACAGCTTTTCTCCTTCATGAAACTCTGACAAGAAAATATGGTCAGCCTGTTCTTTGCTCACCACTACACTGCAAAAACAAAATTGTAAAGCCCAAAAGTTGTTTAAGAGAAATAGAGCTAACATAGATAGAATTCACATGCCTCAAATCTGTATTTAATGGATTCTAACTAAATTGCTTCTCTACCATTAAAAAAATATATTGCTTCTGTCCCAGAGAAAGCCTTTAAAAACATCAGAACGTCTAACTGGAATAACATGTTCTAGAATCAGGAATCATGGAGAATTTTTATTACTAAGTCATAAAAAATATCTTCACCTTCCCAGATGGGCAGCTTGCTGGAAGAGATTTTCTCAGAACAAGAGAAACTTGGACTTGTCCCGCCAAGGGGCCAGCTGAATCATTTCCCGCCCCTTCCTGTTTTCTTTTTAAAGAGACCAGCGAAATTTTGCCATCTGTGTTTTAAGTGCAGTGGCCTTTCCGGAGGTCCTCAAGATACTGCAGAATGGTGGAGAGGAACCTACACTCTGGCCTAGCACAGCAGGCTCTCGTGTATGGCCTTAGGCCGGCCACATCCCCATCTAGACTCACATTCTCAACTGTCAGCGAAGGTTCCTGACCAGATCACTCATTCTAAAACATGACCGCACACAAGAATCCCATGGAATGCTTTGAAAAACAACAGACTGCTAATCCAGACCTGAAACTGGATTTAGGCTTTTCTAGAAGATGTCTGAGATTCTTTCAGGCACGGTTTCTTAATTTCATCAGGTTAAAAAAAATGTTTTTCCTAATTAGACTTTTTAAAAAATAGCTTTAGGTTTAGAGAAAAATTGAGCAATAAGTACAGAAAATTCCCATCCAGTCCCTTAGCCTTGGCCTCGTTGCAGCTGCGATTAGTATTCGGTATTCGTATGATACATTTGTTCCAAATGATGAGCCAATATTGATACATTATTATTAATTATTAACTAAAGTCTGTAGTTTACATTAGGTTTCAGTTCCTGTGTTGTACATTCCATGGGGCTTGTACAAATGTACGACGTGTATGTTTCCTAGCTTAAATACCCCCTCGAATAGGACTAGCTCTTGCCCTGATCCTGAAGTGAGGACAAATCAAAGATATTTACACGGAACACTGGTATAAGGTCCATAAACATAACATAAACACAGAAGTCTACTTTCTTGCTTTTTCACTTTTCCCTTTTAGCACTTATGATATCTTTCCACCAGGATGTGTCTCTGTTACTTAAACCACCAAACCCATAGGTATTTCCGGATATGTAATGTGCTTCCCAGATATGGTACATCACAACGACTTTAGAGCCCCAAATTTTTTTTTTAAGAACTCTAAGAGACGATAACCAGGTGTTGATAGAAATTACTTCCCTTGATCCAAAGATAACTGATACCTGAAATTCTATGAAATTCAGGGGCCAAAATGAGAATCATAGGGGAAATGAAGCTTCTTGAACATAGACTTTTGCAGTTATTCAGTGATTTCCTTAGGATAAATTCAAAGTATAGGATAGTTGTCAAAAAAACTATTCTCTAAAGATGGAGTTCTGTTTCCACAAACCACATCAGGAACCAGTAACATTTCACTATGTAAGTTTTCATATGTTTTTTTGTCTTTCAAATTCCAACAAACCTTTCCATGGCCAACTGGAATAAATTCTATCAATTTTTCTTTTTTTTCCTAACATATTTTTAAATGTGTCTTTTAGTTTTGAGAGAGAGAGCATGAACAGAGGGTGGGCAGAGAGAGAGAGAGAGAGAGGGAGAGAGAATTCCAAGCAGGCTCCATGCAGTCAGCACAGAGCCTGACATGAGGCTCAATCTCATGAACCACAAGATCATGACCTGAGCTGAAGTCAAGAGTCAGATGCTTAACTGACTGAGCCACTCAGGTGCCCCCTATCGATTTTCTTTTAATTCAACAACTTATTGTACAACAGGTCCTCAATGTATAGCTTTCAAGTGATCAAAGAAATACATTTAAGAAAGTTCAGAGCACTTTCTCTGACTTTATCCTCCAGTAAGATTTTCTCTTTTAAGTACTCAGTTGTCAAAAAACAGAAAATAGCAAGTGTTGGTAAGGACGTGGAGAAGTTGGAACTCTTGTTCATTGCTGAGGTGTTATAAAGTGTTGCCAGTGCAGAAAACATTATGGATGGCGTTTCCTTTAAAAACTCAAACACCAAGGGGTGCCTGGGTGGTTCAGTCAGTTGAGCGTCCAACTACTGATTTCAGCTCAGGTCACGGTGCCAGGGTTGTGGGATTGAGCCTCACGTTGGGCTCCATGCTGAGCATGGAGCCTGCTTGAGATTCTTTTTCCCTTTGTCCCTCTCCTCCATTTGCATTCTCTCTCTCTCTCTCTCAAAAAAAAAAAAAAAAATCAAACAAGGGCCCCTGGGTGGCTCAGTCAGTTAAGCGTACGACTTCGGCTCAAGTCATGATCTCACGGTTCGTGGGTTCAAGCCCCGTGTCGGGCTCTGTGCTGACAGCTAGCTCAGAGCCTGGAGCCTGTTTCAGATTCTGTATCTCCCTCTCTCTCTGACCCTCCCCTGCTCACGCTGTCTCTCTCTCTCTCTCTCAGAATAAAACATTAAAAAATTTTTTTAAAAATCAAACATAGAAAAATAATAAAAAATAAAAATAAATAAATAATTTAAAAAATCAAACACAGAATTACCATATCCTCTGGCAATTCCACCTCTGGGTATCTATGCAGACGAAGTGAAGCAGGGACTTGAGTAGGTATTTGTACGCCTGTGTTCACAGCACCATCAGTCCTCATAGCTAAGAGGTAGAAACAACTCAAATGTCCATCGGCAGATCAATGGGTGAACCAAGTGTGGTATATCCATAGACGGGAATATTATTCCGCCTTAGAAAAGGAAATCCTGACATATACTACAACATGGATGAACCCTGAGGCTATGATGCCGAGTAAAATAAACTGGTCCCCAAAGGGCGAATACACTGATTCCACTTAAATGAGGCAGCTAGAGACAGTCAAATTCGCAGAGACAGAAAGTAGAACAGTGTTATCAGGACTGGGCATACGGGGAAACGGGGCTTCCTGTTTAATGGGAAGAGTTTCAGTTTGGGAAGATGAAGTTCTCGAGACGGACAGTGGTGATGGCTGTCCAACCATACGGATGGCTTAATGCCACTGAAATGTACACTTAAAGATGGTTAAAATGGTAAATGTTGTCATAATCTTTCAATTTTACCCTCAAAACAACAACAACAACAACAACAAAAAGCACTTGTTAGATCCTTAGCTCCTCTGGAGAACAAAGAGATTTCAATTGATTTCAGCTAAAAATTTCTGGACTGGACAAACTGTCTAAGGAATACCTAGTTATTTCTGGAGGTATTTCTTGAGAATCTTCTACTCTGAGCCAGGCAGTGTGCTAAAGGCTAGGGACACAGTGGCAAATAGAAAGTCATAGATCCCTACCTCCTCAGGGCCCGTGGTGTGGCTCAGTGGTTCCCTAGCCCTGCCTGGCATCAGACTTCCCTGGAGGGCTTGTTAATTGCAAATCAGAAGGCTCAACTCTCAAAATTTCTGATTCAGGAGGTCTTGGCTGAGGGCTGAGAATCTGCATTCCTAGCAAGCTCCTAGGTGATGCTAACACTGTGTGCAGTCCAGGGACCACACTTTGAGAAGCTCTAGTAGAAGGGTAGAGATGCGTACGTAAATAAGCGATTTCAATCCCGTGTGGTGGGGGCTATGATGCAGATCTACCATGGATGCCTACCAGCAAGAGCACCTATCGGTCCTAGGAAGGACCAAGGAAGCCTTTCCTAGAGGAGGCGCTGGAGGAATGGACATCTAAACTGAGACCCATGGAACTTATAGGAGAGAGGCAGGGGACTGAACGGGAAAGGGCATTCCAGGCAGAGGGTGCACAGTATTTGCAAAGGTCTAGAGGGAAGAAGGCACACGGCCTGTTCCGGGAACCCCAGACTTCCCCTGTGATGGGGAGTTGGAGGGTGATAGGAAAGTGACATGGGAGGGTGTGAGAGGCAAGCAGAGTATAACCAGCATTAAGGACCTTAGAGCCTTTTCTCAAGGCAACATGAGGCCTCAGGAAGGGCTTCCAGCATTAAAGGCTTTAACTCTAAGAACTCAGGGCAGATCGTTCCCTCTCCGGGAGGACTCAAGTCCAGCACAGACATTGCCTGGGCGGGTTAGGGAGGAGACAGTGGCACATGTCCCTCTGAGACTAGCTTCATCCCACCTGATCCCAGCTCTAGCTGTTCAGAAAGCCAGCTGCCGCCTGAGTTACAGGCTGTTCAGGCAAAAGAAGCCCAGGTCTGCTGTCCGAGGCCCCACACAAGGAACCACTAGTCGTGCGAGGCTACTTAATTAACCAAAATGAAAGCCAGTTCCTCAGTTGCACTGGTCACATTTCAAGTACTCAAGAGCCACATGTGGCTTGTGGTGAGATACAGACCGTTTTTCTCATCACTGAACGTTCTATTGGACAGCACTGGTCTGGGAGATAGAAAGCAGGACTGGCTTTAAGACTCGCCTGGATGGCTCAGCAGGTTAAGTGTCCGACTTTGGCTCAGGTCATGATCTCATGGTTCGGGAGTTCAAGCCTCGTGTTGGGCTCTGTGCTGTCAGTGTAGAGCCTGCTTAGGATCATCTGTCTCCCTCGCTCTCTGCCCCTCCCACCTCAAAAAAAAAAAAAAAAAGACTCGCCAGGTATCTCAATTTTACTGCATTAAACCAGCATGTAACTGGTTTGAGCCTTTGTGAATGAAAATACACAAACGTACAGGGAGGTCTAAACTGATTTTTTAAAACTACCGAGGAAAAACCCAGAGAGTTGGCAGCTCCTCACAATGTTATGTCCACACTGTAAATACCCTGGACACACATCATATACTTATATAAGGAAATAGAAGGAATATGTTTTCCAAGTCACTAAGAACAATCCTAGAATCACTCTCCAAATCCACTTCTAAATCCTCAAAGTAACCACCCAGGGGAACTGAAGGAGGATAACACACTCTAGATTAAAATTCGACAAGGCCATTTTACTGCTTACATGCCAAAAAAAGCTAAGCTTCGAAGGCTCTTTCTCTATCATGTATTCCACCCCATTCAATACGCAGGATTCATAATATTACATTGCTAATCCTTACTCTAAGTTCTAAAAATAAAAGGCAAGAGACCTCCCATGCCAAGTTGGTAACAAACTCTGAGCCAGGACAACTGGAAACTGATGCAGGGAGGAAATGAGTGATGCTGTAAAATGAAACACACGCCCAGGAGGGAAGCTTAACCCTTGGGCTGACCGTACCCGCCATGGTTCTTCAGCTGATTAAAAAGCCAAGGAGCCGGAGGTGGGTGAGGACTTCTACAAAGAAAAATCCAAATCCAGAGAGGTTTTTCTTTTCCCAGCCGCTCTGAANCCTGATGCCAAGGGACAGAGGGCTTTGGGAAGAGTACTGAGGCAGATCACATGTTGTTTCTTTGTTCAATATTCTCCCGCCCTCCTCCCCCGCCCCTCCCGCATGTTACTGGGAGGGACGTCTCAGAAAGAAACAAGAGCTGAGTGAGTGTCTGCACTGCTCAAAAGCTAGAGCCCAGCACAGCCCAGCTCCCATTGCCCCAGCTCGTTTTCTGTCTGTCTGTCTGTCTGTCTGTCTGTCCTTCAGCTGCCTGCTCCTCTGGCCAGAGCTGCCCTACAGGGCTGGAAATGAAGATCTAATTGGCTCCCTCCTCCGCGCTTCCTCGGGTCAAAGCCAGTCTCTCTAGAGCCTTTCCAGGGACATCCATGGCCTTTCCACTCCCAACCACCACAAGTGGAAGGCCATTGATTCACCAATTCCTGGACTGGTTAAAATCAGTGATGACTAGCAAGAAACTCTGCGCTGGGCCCCTCGGGGTGCCAGGGTAAAGCAGGAAGCAGTGAGCCTGCGCATTGTCTCAAGCGGCAGGAAACACCAAAGGGGACCCCGCAGTAATGGAGACGGGAGCTGGAGAACTGGCACCAGGCCAAGAGCATTCCAGGCGCACAGCAAATGACATCAAGTCTCCGAGAACGGTTTGCTTGTTGTTCTGATTTAATAACGTAGTAACACTAGCCTGCAGCAGGTTTTGAGCTGTTACTATGTGCCAGGGACTCTTCCAAGCACCTCACACACGTAAATGCATTTGGAGCTCACGAGGGCCCAGTGAGGTTAGGTTCTGTTGTTCCCCTTTTGCAGATGAAGACACTGAGGCCCAGACACTCTCCCGGGATCCCACAACCAGCATGTCGTAGAGCCTAGATTCCAATCTACTCGCTCTAGTCCCAGCAGCCTGCTCACAACCCGTCATGCCCGGAACTCCTTTTTCTTGCTCTCAGGACGATGGGGTAACCCCAGCTCGGCAGGCCTTACAGGGGTCCCCCTCCCCCAAGATGCCGACGGGGATTCAAAGACTGGAGTTTGCTATGTGAAGATCAGAATGGCCCTCTTTCCAGGGTCGTCCACCCAATGCTCCTTTGCCTTGAGAGGCCTGTGTTCTACGCGAAATGGGACCTTGGGATTTAGTCACCATTGCGGTAATGTCTCTTTCTGTTCAGAGCGGACTGGCAGAAGCCCTCTCCCTGCTCTTCATCTTGCTCATTGTGTGGCCTGCGTGAGGCACAAAGCCCCTTCTACTAGTTCCGGGGCCGTGGAACTCACTGGAACCCGCTGTGAGATTAAGCTTCAAGGGCTGCGGCAAAGGCCTGGAGAAGAGACACGCGGGATGGGGACCTCGAGCCAACCAGCAGAGTGGCTTGTCCATGGGGCAGACCACACACAAGTTCAGGTGCGCTGGCGCCTGCCTCCTGCGGCAGGTTTCAAGTGCATGGTGATATACCTACAGGCACAAACATCTCAGCATGGCTGCTGTCTGGTTGTTTTTTAATGTTTATGTTTGAGAGACAGACAGATCACGAGCGAGGGAGGGGCAGAGAGAGAGGGAGACACAGAATCCAAAGCAGGCTCCAGGCTCTGAGCTCTCAGCACAGAACCCACTGTGGGGCTCGAACTCATGAACCCCGAGATCATGACCCCGAGATCATGGTCTGAGCCAAGGTCGGACGCTCAACCAGCTGAGCCACCCAGGCTCCCCTCAGCAGGCCCTACTGTTAAATTAGAACAGGAAGAACAGAAAAGGGACAGTCAGACAAAGGTTATCTAATGCCCCCTCTCCAATAGAGATCTGGACTTTAATTTTTATCAAGAGGAAATTGGATTTAGTTCCAATACAGCTGTTGGGAAAATTAAAACGGTCATTTTTTTTCCCCCACCACCACTTAAACTCAAAATAGAGCCATTTCTCTTGGGGACAAGCCCCCTACTTTCGAGGATAGGTTAGTAGTCCTTTGCGGATGCTGATGGCTTTAGTGGGCGTCATAGAGCCCGCCCCCAACCCGCCAGCAGTGGGGTTTGTGCATCTCATATTGCAAGATAATCCCCTCCTCTGCTTTGCTTCTGACCCTTCAATTCACCTTCTTCCTCATCCCTAAGTGATCGGAGATGACCAGGTTTCCCTTACTAAGCTTCTAAAAACCAGGCTGAGTAGCAGCTTTTAGGCATCTGCCCTTTAAAAGTCTGTCGCGGTGTTCCCTTTGTGATAAGTGAGTGACCAGCCTTAGGAGTCACTCACTCAGGCCACACCCACAGCAGCTCTGGGGTGCTGCCTCAGGTCTAAATTCTCCTACAGTCCTTGATGCTGGAGACCAACGATCTGATCAGGACACATCCGGTTTCCAAAGATCCAAGTAGTGTCAAACAAGGGAATTTGGGTTTTCAGTAACGTCAAGGGGCACCCTCGGCATTCTTCAGGAAAACCGCATTCAGGAGGAAGCACAGCCTGTGGGCCAGAAACTCATGAAAAATACCTGAGAGGAAACAGGGAGGCTCGCCCTTTAGCTTTGAGACAAACAAGCCACATGGTAAAGCCCTGAGTTCCCACCACAGGAAGCCTTCCCGCACAGAGGTCAAGCCTGTGATTCTGTTAACGTCGGTGTGTTACAAACATAGGGAACGAGCCTCCAAAATTGTAAAAGTCCACCATTTCCTCTCTTAACCCCCAAATCACGTGATCGACAAATTAGAGATAGATACCAAGTATATTAAAGTTATTTGCAGACACATAAAGATAAAATACATATAAATGCGAAACATATAGAGGTATCTCAAGTATACAGTGACACATAAAATAGGAGCCTTATCTTCCTAGGCTTACAGCCTATGCAGCAACAGGAAGAAATACACATGTCACCATAATTGGGTGTGATAGGTGCGGAAAAGGAGAAGCCACAGAAGAGAGCAGGGACTCCAGGAAAGGACGGAGAGAGGAGGAAAGTTATTTGAGTCGGGCCCTGAAGGTCAAGTTGAGCAGTGATCAGGGTGGGAGGTGGGAAGGGAGAGAAGAGAGGCATTTCAGGAAATGAAACCTTGGAGGCCAGGATTAGTCACTGCAGTGTAGGCAGGGGTTGGAAGAAGGGGCCGGAGAGGTAGACTGAGGCAAGCCCGGGAAGGCCTCACAGGGGACAGGCATTTGGAGTTTGTAGGCTCAGGAAGCAGAGGCCATGAGAAGCTTCTCGTGCTTTGGACAAATGTCCCCAAGCCTTCCAACATGTACTCGGTCAGCTGCTGGGAGGGAAGTCATGGCTCCTGTCCTTCTGAAGCTTCAGTCTCGGGGGAGACAGACAGGAATAGGAGTCCAGAGCAGGACCTATACTGTGACAGAGAGGAATTGGGGACAAGGAGGACATGGGAAGTGGCAAGGACGTCCCGGACAAGTGAGGATGGCTCTGGGGTTTAAAGCATAAGCAGAGCACGGAAGGAGGGGAGCTGCCTGTGTGAAGAGCCTGGGGCCTCTTCTACAGGAACTGGCCTAATCAGATACGCAGTTTAGAAACGATAACCCTGACCAGAGACTCCAAGGAGAGATGATGTCAATCTGTAGGCGGAGGCGAGCCCCTACGGTCCTCTGGCGTGCGGATGGTCAAGACAGAGGCAACGGCAACACGGGCACGGGGCTCGCGGGAAACCTTTCAGAGAGAGAAGCGACAGCTTTCGCTAGATGCTGGGGATACCTCTGAACAAAAGAAACAAAACTCCCTTCCCTCAGGGAGTGGACATTCCTGGGAGAGATGGACAGAAATAAGCATGCGATGGAATCTGCTGGAAGGTGAGAAGTGGTGTGGAAAGCGATGTGGAGGAGGACCAGGGGCACCAGGTGGTGAGGCTGCACAGTTTAAATGCAGTGGTGTCTGGGCACCGAGAGCACAGCCCAACACACAGTAGGTATCTCATAGATGTTTGTGGGGAAACGCAGCCCAACACACATTAGGTATCTAATAGATGTTTGTGGGGAAATGCAGCCCAACACACAGTAGGTATCTCATAGATGTTTTTGGGGAAATGCAGCCCAACACACAGTAGGCATCTCACTGACATTTATGGATAAACGCAGCCCAACACACAGTAGGTATCTCACTGACATTTATGGATCAACGCAGCCCAGCACACAGTAGGTATCTCATAGATGTTTGTGGATAACCGCTTACCTGGTGGCCTCCCCAGTCACCCAAGCTGAACAGTAAACCTTCATGATCAGTCTTTATCCCCTTGTCCCAACTTATTTTTTTTTTCCATTGTATTTATCACCAGCCCGCAAACGCTTGTTAGTGCGTTTATTCTCTGCCTCTCCATGTGAGAATGAAGTTCCAGGCAGGCAGGGACACTGTCTTTTTCTCTCTGAAGAATTCAGAACATCTAGAACAGTGCCTGGCACATAGCAGGCACTCAAGCATTTGGTGGAAGGAAGGAAGGAGAGGGAGGGAGGAAGGAGGAAGGAGGAAGGAATTCTCAGTCCGTATCATCAGGGTCACGGAGGAGTGGCCTAAAGTAAAGGAACATTAACTGGTTCTCAGATCTCTACATATAGAAAGAGATCTTGTCAGAGAGCAGTGAAATCAGCAAGCATTCACTTGAAATCTACCCACTCATGTGTTGTTTAGTCAGAATAAAAAATATCTCCTGGGGCGCCTGGGTGGCTCTGTCGGTTAAGCGTCTGACTTCGGCCCAGGGCATGATCTCACAGTTTGTGGGTTCGAGCCTTGTGTCAAGCTCTTAATTTTCAGTGCAGAGTCTGCTTAGAATCCTTTGTCTCTCTCTCTCTACCTCTGCCCTACTTTCTCTCTCTGAAAAATAAATAAGTAAACATAAAGAAAAAAGAAATATCGACTAACCAGGCCAGAACAAGGAACAGACCACACATTGGACTCTNTAATTTTCAGTGCAGAGTCTGCTTAGAATCCTTTGTCTCTCTCTCTCTACCTCTGCCCTACTTTCTCTCTCTGAAAAATAAATAAGTAAACATATCGACTAAAGAAGAAAGAAAAAAGAAATTTCGACTAACCAGGCCAGAACAAGGAACAGACCACACATTGGACTCANGGGCTCTGTGCTGACAGCTCAGAGCATGGAGCCTGCTTCGGATTCTGTGTCTCCCTCTCTCTCTGCCCCTCCCCCCTTTCACTCTCTCTCAAAAATAAATAAATGTTTAAAAAAATTAAAATCAAAGTGGTATCAGCCCTGGTCTAATACATTTGCCTTTTTATTTTAGCAACACTAAACGTAGTGCTTATATCTCATTTGGGGGGACTGATGATCACTTCTTAACCTGTGTTATGCAATAAGAGAAATAAAACATTCAGGTAATCATATTAAACATTCTCTTTTTGCTGAGCCCACTGCAAATCACTTGGGTATATAAATACCCAAGTTCAAAAGCCGGATAAACCAACTGACCTTTAAGTCCACGTTTCTGATCCTCCTATTTGATTATTAGGAATCTCATAGTCACAAGTTTGTCTGCATATGCACAGCTGTCTTGGAAAGGCCAATAAGTATACAGAATATTTTTTAATTTGAAGTTGGAAAAAGATAGAGCAAACAAGGTCATTTAGTCTTTTACTCACTTCAGTAAACCCTTGAAAGGATTGCAAAATATTTAACTTGTCAATTTCTTTAAAAAGTCCTTTTACAATGAAAATGCCGGAGTTCGCGATGCCTGAAAACCTAACTGAAGGTTTTCCAGGATTTCCTCCATACATGGCTCCCTCTGGCCTGGCTCCCAATCACGATGTGCAGCTGTAAGGCACACCCTGTTGCATGTTGACATACATTAACAGCGTCGGGAATTTAACAATTAGGAGTCAGATCTTATCATACTGCTGAGCGTTGGTAGGCTGGCTTCCAGTCAGAGCTGGGGTGGGGGTGGGGGGAAAGACCTAGAAAAAGAAAACTTCTCAGAAGGTGTTTGTCAGGGCAGGAAAGTACAATTATCCTGACAATGTGGATTTTCTTTTTTTCTTCTCTCTTTTTTTTTTTAAACTCATTTAGTCAAGTCTTTTTATTATATGGATGCATTTTTGGAGGTGGTGACTAAGAGTGGAGTTGATGATTGCAGTCTTGGTTGTATATTTAACTATTATTTTTCTGTGGGTAATTTTAAATAAAAGAGAAAGAATATTAATGCTTTTGAACGGAGTTAAATTCAGAAATAGAAAGCAGCATGAGCCGAGCAAAGGAAACCCAGAATTATATGCCTATGACTCCAAAAAATGAGAAATTTAAATAAATACCAATATTTTTATGCTCACATTACAAAATTATTCATTTTAATCTTCACTGGGAAACAGAAGAATGCAATTAATACAATTTTAAGTTAGTTTGATAACCACTTCATAATCATGATGGGAATGATCCCTATGGTAAACTGATGGAAAGAATAGCCCCATTCTTCACTCATTCCTATATGAAAATCTGCAGCCTGACCCCTTGAAGTGGGACCAGCCTTGTGACCTGCTTTGGCCAAAAGAATGCAGTGGAACTGATATTATGTCAGTAATGAGCCTAGATCTCAAAAGGCCATGCGTGCATGGGAATTCTGACTTGCGGTCATGAAAATAAGCCTGAGCTGACCTGCTAGATGATGAGAAACAGATAACGGAGGGCCCTCTCAGCTGAGACCATCCTACACCAACCCGCCACTCGCCAGCTTGTCTGCAGATGACAGACACATGAGTGAAAACAGGTCCTTTCCCCTGAACGTCTCACATATGCCTCCATTACGGTACTTTTTTGGCAATGTGGATTCTCGATCATCTGCCAGTCATACTCAAGGCCAGAGAAATTCTCATTTAAACTCTCCGACAGGGGCTTCTCAGTGGCTCAGTCGGTTAAGCGTCCAGCTTTGGCTCAGGTCATGATCTCATGACTCAGGAGTTTGAGCCCCGCGTCAGGCTCTGCACTGACAGCTTGGAGCCCAGACCCTGCTTTGAATTCTGTCTCCTTTCTCTAACTCTCCCCCACTTGCACTCTGTCTCTCTCTCTCTCAAAAATGAATACACATTTAAAAAATTTTTTTAAATTCTCTCTCCCCCACTTCTGTCCCTCCCCTGCTCACATGCTCTCTCTAAAAAAGAAAAAAATCATTTTTTTCAACCAAAAAGCTGTCAGGTATATTTGGCTAGCTCTTCCGTTTTACAACCTCAACGTCTCTTAATTGGCTTTAGCCAAAGGGGTTACCTGATGAAAATAAGATTGTACACAATATGTGAACAACTTATTTTTTCCGCGAATAGTTTTACCTCAAGAGGAGGAAGACGCGGTTTCACATTTCCTTTTCTGTTTGCCTGCACCCGCCCCTCCTCCTCACCCTGACTCGGAAGTGATTTCTATGTGGGCAAGAGCTGGATCTCAGTACGTTACATCCCTGACTCCATCACAACCTGGACAGAAGTCACCTTGTCTAATATGTGCACAGTGTATGCAGCTGGCCCACACTGGCTGCCCAAGCAGGGCTGCTCTGGGGCCAGCCAGCTGTTCAAAATTCATAAAAACAGTCCTGAAGTCCATTCATAAAACCACTGCTGGTCAGACGGGAGCAATCTCCATGACAGCCAACAGGGCCCTGAAACACCGCTGGGTCTACTTCAAAATCATTTGGGGAATGTCACAAAAAGGGGTGCAACCCAGGACTCTCTACTTTCTCAGCCTCCCAAGGTGATTCTGACACACGCCAGTCAGGACCGGGTCACTGGTCCAGGTTGAAGTGAAATATGAACTCCCCATTCCTGCCAATCGGTGAGTTACCTTGATCATACGTTTCCCCTTTATTCTGGAGACTAGAGAGCTTTGTTGAGGTTTGGCAACAAATAGTTAAAATTATAAAACAGAACCACCTAGTTTAGGGATATTAGAGAAAATTTCCAAAGTCTTCATTTTTACAAGAGGAGTCTGGGCCTCAGAAAGGTTAGGGGAGGTGAGCACTGAACCGAATTGCATCTCCCAGAGCCCAGGACCCCGCTAGAAAAGTAATGATGGACGGATTGATTAAATCATCAGTTGCTGACTGCCTAAGCTAGGCATAGAATATGCCCTCAAGGGGACAGAAGCCATAACAGATCATGACAGTTCAATACGTAAGTATCAGGAAAGGACCACATGCCCTAGCTATGGGGGAGCCTGGTTCACAACGCAGCCTGGGAAGTGCCTGGGGTGGGGGTGGGGGAGCTCCAGGCCAGAAGAACACTGAAGCAGCTGAATCTTAAATGATAAAGAATCATGTTCCTTGAAGAAAGGGCAGAGCGGGAACAGGTGACCTGTCCCCTCTTTAGAATTCTTGTGAAAATAAGATATTGCACGTGAAGGTGCTTTGTCGTCAGCACATCACTACGCAGATGTGCAGATGTGAGCTATGAGGTTGTGGACTCGATCAAGACCTCCCACAGCTAATGCATTATAGAACCCAGTCAGGGGGTAGCGCCTGGGTGGCTCAGGCGGTTAAGCGTCTGACTTCGGCTCAGGTCATGATATCGCGGTTCTTGGGTTTGAGCCCTGCGTCGGGTTCTGTGCTGGCAGGTCAGAGCCTGGAGCCTGTTTCAGATTCTGTGTCTCTCACTCTCTCTGACCCTCCCCCGCTCATGCTCTGTCTCAAAAATAAACTATTAAAAAAAAAAAGAACCCAGTCAGGTGTCTGCATTATACTGCTCATTTATTTCAATCATCTCCCTCATAGGCATTTCCAGAAACCTGGGTGAATGTGTGACACACTAAAAGACATCCCACAGACTCCTATGGCATCTTCTCTCCAGGCAATTTTCAGCCTTGACAATGGGTCGTAATCCTAAGCAGGACTCCCCTGCTCAGGAGACTCCCCCTCCACAGCACCCCCCAACACACAGGGGACGTGGGCATCAGGAAGTATGGCTGATGCTCCCCAAGTGTTTTCAATGTGCAGCCAAGTTCAAGAACCTCACTATCGCCAGGCCAAGAAGACTGAACACTCCCCCCACACAGACAATTCCTCAGTCATTTCTGGTTTATCCATCTTAAGGAAGATTCCAGATGATGTGAAATCCATTTGTTTGAGTCTGGACTGTAATGTGGTTCTTTCAGGAAAACAGCTTTGCCCCCTGAAGGATGACTGGCCCAGATGAATTCTAGTTTGTCTTTTCGAAAGATATACAGGCTGATAGGNTGGCACAGCACAGACTGTCCCAGCCACAAACATGCTGCAGAGAAACCATAAAAGAAACAGTATGCAGATTACAGGAGGGCGCACCTGGAAGGAGGCAGGACAGGTAACATGTAGGTGGATTTATATTTAACAAAGTCCTGACATGCCCGCTGTGGCCCTTTGACGACAGACCTATAGCAGGGTAGACGCAAGGGCTCACCAGCAACTTTTTAGGTTCCGTTGATAACATAGGAAGGCCTGTGTAAAATAAGAACTTTAAAGTTGTCAAACACTCCCCTGGGAGACGCTGCCTAAAATGACGCTCTCAGATGCCTGTGTTTCACGAGAAAATCAAGAAGAAAACTAAATCTTGGCAAAAACACGGAAGTCCTGTCTTCTATCGTTTATCAAAGGGCACATGAGGACAGCACTATTCTTCCTTCAACAGGACGGGTCTGCGGCACCTGGGTGGCTCAGTCAGTTAAGCATCCGACTTCAGCTCAGGTCATGATCTCACGCTCTGTGAGTTTGGGCCCCACATCGGGCTCTGTGCTGACAGATCAGAGCCTGGAGCCTGCTTCGGATTCTGTGTCTCCCTCTTTCTCTGCACCTCCCCTGCTCACACACTGTCTTTCTCTCTGTCTCAAAAATAAACATTAAAACATTATTAGAGAAAAAAACAACAGGGCCGGTCGTCCTCATCCTCGGTGTCCTGCGTACCAGCAGCACGTGCATCATCTAGATGAGATGGTGAGAATCGCAGGATTCACCTTCCACCAAACCCTGAATCTACATTTTAACAAGATTCCCCAGGAGATCCACATGCACATTGATGTTAGAGAAGACAGCGGTCTACACGGTGGAAGCAGCCACTTTCTGGACGGTCTGTCGCATCCACGTGTGGACATATCAGAGGCCAGAATTTCTTTAAGCTCCATTTAATTTCAAGAGTTTCCCCCACCCCAGCTGAATTTTTTTTTTTTTTTTTTTTTTTTTTTTTTTTTTATCATTTCTTGAATCTGGGGAACGCCTAATCCTACTTCAAGGTTGTCCTCCGGCTTCTTGGGAAGCTTCCTGAACACCCCTGACCTGAGTTAATAACTCCCTTCTCAGATGAGCACTGGGTGTTGTATGGAAGCCAATCTGACAATAAATTATATTAAAAAATAAAAATAAAACAAATAACTCCCTTCTCTGTGATCCCACAGCCTGACACTTCCTACTTCCCTCCCTCCCTCCCCCCTGCAGGCTAATTTCCTTTCCTTCACTCAGCAGGCCACCCAGGCAGCAACCGCTCCCACTAATATCCCACAAATTGTGCTCCAAGAACAAAGCGTCAGGCATTCTGTCAGCCACTGAGCTGTAGAGAGCGCGACAGAGGCGGTTCCTTCTCAGGAAGCTTCCAGACTCGGGGGGACCGCACTCCAAAAATCCCACAAGTAAATAAAGGGACAAGAAAGAGCAAGGGGCATGCCTGGGAGAGATGGACCTTAACTGGGGGTGGTGGTCAGAGAGTGCTGGAGGGAAGGACACCTGAGCCAAAAAGCAAAAGATGAGGAGTCCTTGAGGGGAAGAGCTTTTCAGGTGAGAAAGCAAGTGCAGGTCCCGGGGCAGGAAAGGGCTCGTCATGGTNAAGGTGAGCTACAAAAAAGCTTGCAGCCGGACACACAGATGTGCCCCAGGACCTGAGCGGCTGCTCTGGGCTGGGAGTGGAGACATCAGTTAGGGGACTCCTGGGGGGAGGGGNTAAGGGGGTGGCAGCGGAGCTAATCAGGTGAACTCAAGATCTCGTGGAGTAGAAGGAGCAGATCTGACGATTGGAAACAGAGGTCCGGGTGGGGCGATCTGGGGGAGACCAGGGGTCGAGGTTCAAGTCCAGGCATCTGGCTTAAGCACCAGCTGGGNGGGGGGGGGGTGGGCTGGGGGGGGGGGGGGGGGGGGGGGGGGGGGGGCGGTCAGTGCTGGAGGCACTGTGACCGCGCTGCCCTGGAGACATGAGTGGAAATTACAGGCTGGCAGGGAGCAAGGAACGGCTGCAACGGAAACGCATCAGGAACCGACTGTCAATGGTACAGCCACCGAAACGGAGGAGATAATGTCACAGAAGGAGAAGCGCGTCTGGGACTGAGTCCTGGGGGACACTCCTGTCCATGGTGTCGGGAAAGACTGCCCAACCCCCGCCCCACTGTACACTGTGGGTGGGACCCTTTGTCGTGGGAGCGGCCCTGCGCCCTGAAGGACGGTTAGCAGCCTTCATGGGGTGTCGTAAACACTAGCAGCATCCCCTGAGTTGTGACACCCTAAAATGTCCCCTGCGACATCCCAAAGCGCCTCTGGTTGATTAGGTTAGGGATGCTTTTGCAAAGTCTTTAATAAAGCTCGTATCTGACTTCCGTCTTAAAAGTTCACAACCGGGGTGCCTGGGTGGCTCAGTCGGTTAAGCGTCCGACTTCAGCTCAGGTCATGATCTCATGGTTTGTGAGTTCGAGCCCGCATCAGGCTCTGTGCTGACAGCTCAGAGCCTGGAGCCTGCTTCAGATTCTGTGTCTCCCTCTCTCTCTGACCCTCCCCTGCTCACACGGTCTCTCTCTCTCTCTCAGAAATAAATAAGCCATTAAAAATTTTAAAAAAAAGTTCACAACCAACCTAGGGTAAGAATCCCACAAATCCCTTCAACTTTCTCATGTTCTGGCTTTGTGGACAAGCACCTAGAATTGATTGAATAAAACCAGACCTTGTGTTAAGCTTGACCCTGCTCTATTTAATGAGAAACAAATGTAGTGGTACTAACCTCACTGTAGTCTAAAGATCTTGAAAACTGTATTTAGTCTTTTGATAACATAGACCCAAACCAAAACAGTGAGTGAATATCGGTGTTAGCTGTTTTTCCCTTGTACACAAATATTTTATAGCTTAGAGTTATGGAATGGTCGAGAAGCTTCTGAGGATCATTAGGAAAAAGACCTCTTGCCCAGACCAAGATGTCACAAGAGTCTGCTTTTCCCAAGTAAGAGCTAACTAAAAGTAATCCCTGGTATTTTGTGGCATTTGCAAAGGATGGCGATATGTACCAGAAGCTGATGCTAAAAAATCTTAAAATATCAAATTTTGTGTGTGACTATTTTAATAAAGCAATAAGGTCCCAGAATGTGGCTAGTGTCCTCTGGCATCTCACCAAAGGAATGAAAGCCATAAAGTTTGCTTGATCAGACCACGCTTGGTTCTTTTAATCCCAGCCTTGACACCTTTTCTCCGAGGACCTTTTCTAATAATGACAGCTAATTCCAGTGACCCTACGTGTGGAAAAGGGCATCTGTCTGACGGCACGGCGTACCATGTCATTGTACAACAGCTACTACAACGTAAGCACTGTGCTGGGGGCTGGGGTGCATTAGGGAGCCCCAAACAGGACTCTTCTCACCGAGATGACAGCCGAGTGACTGAAATAGACCAGCAACTACAATGTAGTCCAGGGATGGCACAGCCCTGGGTCCACGTGTGTCCTGCTTCTCACCTGCTCAAGGTGATATCATTAAGGACTCCTAATACACCCTTCCCTGCCATGGACATGACCATGGACGTGACCTCAGAATCCTCCTCACCCAAAATTTCTAGGCCAGTGGACCTCAACGTGGAGCAGGCATCAGAATCATCTGAAAGTTGTGTTCCGACCCAGCTGGGTCCTACTTCCCAAGTGTCTAATTCAGTGAGTCTGCTGCTGCTGCTGCTCTGGGACTGTCTTTGAAAACCAGTGTGTAGGTAACTAGTGCTAAATCAAGCCGAGTTGGCACAGGAAATAAAAGTTAGCTACCTTCTCTGAAATGGTGAGATCTGGGTCAAGAATGTACAGAGGGTGACCAGGACAGAGGAGGGGGCCCTCACTTGGACCTGGGAGGGTGAAGAATCAGGAAGTTGTCAAGGAGGAAATAGCACCTGGTCAGCAGGTAGTGGGGGGAGGCGAGTCACAGGCAAAGAACTCAGCGCAGGTAGAGATCTGAGACACAGTGTGATCTGGCCCATTAGAATTCAATGACACTTCACACCAGGTGAAGTTAGTAGAAGCAACTGCTCCTAAAAGAAAACATTCTTTTCCTATTGAAAGCATTATGATGATCAAATAGGTCACTGTCATTCTTTTTCTTTTTGTATTAAATGCTTTCCTCCTTAAGCAATAGCCTGGGCCTTATCAGAGCCTATCACAGGGGTGTCTGGCTGGCTCACTTAGTGGAGACGGCGACTCTTGATCTCGAGGTTGTGAGTTCAAACCCCATGCTAGGTGTCGAGGTTACTTTAAAAAAATAAAATCTTTGAAAAAAAAAATCTATCACAATGCTTTATTATGAAATACTAGTAACTCTGCCATTTAAATATCACTACCAAGGATATGAGCAAACATAGTATGCTTAGAGTCAATGTAAAGATTGCGCCTGTCTAGAAAATAAGCAAAGAAATAAAGTAAAAATCTCAGGATGACCTATTAAGTGGAGACCAATGAGGGCAGAGAAAGGGGAGGGAAGGATTCAGTAGTAAATTTAACATAAATAGCGATTTAGAGCTGGGAGTTTCACTGGGTAGGTATCTTCTAACCTAAGAGTCTTCATTTCAATAATAAATGTGGTTATCTAAAGGTTCATGAAAACCAGCAACTCTAAAAAATGTTAAAGGAAGTTTTTAAAAAATCAAGATTCGCTTGAATACAAAGGAGAGAGTAAATTTTTACTCTCTTTGTCTAATAAGAGAGTAAAAATACAGCCAGATATGGGAGATAACATGGACTCTGAACACTTTGGGACAGAAAAATGATTACTAACAACTCAGAGCTTAGATGAATTCTGAAGTTTACAAGGACTGGCCATAGAATGCTGGAATAAAAATATTTCAAAGATATGAAGTATTCAAATATAAAATCTGAAGACAGTGAACTTTGTGATATTAATAAATTCTAAGGGTACTCTGGACAGAAAACCATCATACCATTCCTAAGGCAAAGTAGCAAACAAAATTTTACTTTAAAATCAAATGCACTTTAGTTCTTGCAATGGTCACCAAAATGTATGCTCCCTTAGTCCTCTGACAAGTGCAATTAAAGCCATATTATGCCTGATTTCCTTATAACATGGGCAAAAAAAAAAAAAATTATGGGTAAGTTACAGCTTCATCTGATAAAAAGCAAGCATAAGGCCAGAACACTGATGCTTGGTTAGCACAGGACACACTACAGATTTCCGTTTGTTATTCTGGCTTGGTCCATGTTAGAAGATGCTTTCTCAAAACTGGGTTAGTGCCTCATTGATTGCATAGCTTTACTGATTTTTAACTTTTTTTTAAATGTTTTAACTGATTTTTAACCTTTAAAAAATGAGTCTTTTTGGGGTGCCTGAGTGGCTCAGTTGGCTAAGTGTCTGACTCTTGACCTCCACTCAGGTCATGATCTCGTGGTTCATGGGATCAAGCCTCGCGTTGGGCTCTGCACTGACAGTGTGGAGCCTGCTTGGGTCTCTCTCTCTCGGTCTCTGCCCTCCCCTGCTCACTGTGTGGGCCCTCTCTCAAAAAAAAAAAAAAAAACTTAAAAGAAAAAAGTCTTTTCATTTAAAAATGCTCCAAATTTTGTCAAACCTCAGTGGCAGGTACATGAATGTTGGCATTATTTTATTTGTCTGAAGATTTAAATCTCAAAATACAGAAAAAAACTTTTAAAGCCAAAAGGTCTCATTTAAAATTTAATAAACCTGAGCTCCTGGGTGTCTCAGTAGGTGAAGCGTCCAACTTCAGCTCAGGTCTTGATCTCATGGTTCGTAAGTCTNTATGAAATATATTAACAAATTTATGTAAAAAATGAAATTTAATAAGCGTGCTAAAGGAATCTGTAGTGTTCACTGTGTAGACATGAACAAATCAAAAACGTGAATATGGAATGAACAAACCAGAATTGCACGTACCTGCCATCAGCAAAAGCATGGTTTTTTTTCTTTCTTTGTGGGAAAACCATTACTTCCTTGTACTTTAGTTAGATGTGTTTTTGTCTGATTCCCCCACTATAAATATTAAATGTCTGAATGGCAAGGACTATTTCGAACACAGCTATAGTTCTCTAAGTCAGCATTAAAAGTGAAATCAGGGGCTCCTGGGTGGCTCAGTTGGTTAAGCATCCAACTCCTGGTTTCGGCTCAGGCCATGATCTCACGGTTTGTGGGTTCGAGACCCGCATCGGGCTCCATGTGGTTGGTGCAGAGCCTGCTTGGCATTCTCTCCCATTCCTTCTCTCTCACTGCCCCTCCCCCGCTCGCTCACTGTCTCAAAATAAATGAATATACATAAAAAAAGTTAAAAGTGGCATCAGTGACCTCCAAAGCTGTCATCAAGAATAGGGTCTGTTATAATCACTCACTCCACATGTACTTTTTAAGTTCCTACTGTGTGCCGTGAACTGTGGTTAGCACCAACTGTATACAGCAAATGTATATTCTAAGAGAAACATGAAAAGAAGTCCGAAAAATCAAGAATATGTACTATCCACATCAGGGAACAGAACTATTGGAGGTATCCACTGGGACCCGTACACTTTAAGCATCAGGATTTCAAGAGTCCCAATAAGCATCACTGCTATGATGACAGCGCCTCATGTAAGAAACCAGACTTGCTATCATGACACAGTGGCCCCTTCTGCCTGTCAAATACTACTGACAAGATCATACACCAACATACAGGGAGCCTGCCCAGATCGGCCAGTGCCGTGTGTGTTTCACTGTCTTAACCTACAACTTGCAATTATTTCCACCACGTTAATTTTAAAACCTGGAATCATAGGGCTCAGGAGACTGTGCAGAGAGTCCTGGAATTACATTGGAGGATATCCAATAAAACACAGGGGTGTGGCAGGAAGCACAAAGAAATGGGAGCTTTGAACATGAACTGATGCCGCTGAACTGAAAGTTAGGAAGAAGGTCCGAGTCCAGCTCGAGCCAGGGACCACCTACCCAGACCTTGCTTTCCCTTGTGCTGCTCGTCTGGCCCATGGGGATACCACCTGTCCTAATAACTGCCACATGAGAAGACTTTAAAGTCATGAAATGGCCTAAAAACAAAGTATGTTATTACTAGTCAAGGTCAAAGAACCGGTCAGTGACTTGGCCAGATGGGACATCTCCTGAACCCAACACGTGTTCCCCAATACCAGGCTGCTGTTTATTACAAATAATGAATATTCATCCACGCCCAGGCAAGTAACACAACATAGCCATTTGGAGTGACTAGGAGGATTAATCCCCCTTCCACTCGATCCCCCCCTCCCCAAAAATGTATGGAAAATCCAGAAATCGATCACAAACATCTTCACGTTCCAAAAGTTCAATTCTGGGTAATGTCTCCAAATAAAACACAGGACATGCAGTTTCATTCGAGTTTTAGATAAGACAATATCATTCTTTTGGTATAAGTATATGCGCGATACAGCATGGGACACACTTATGTTTAAAAAAATTGTTCACTGTTTATCTGAGATTCAAATTTTAACTGGGTGCCCTGTATTTTTATTTGCTAACCAATTTCTGGGTTATTTCACGTGCTTTTCCAACTCTCAGCTGGGAGGTTCTGGAAAGAACTCTCACTTTGGGAGTTGAGAAAGCAGAGTTTGATTTCTGGTTTCTGAGATCTCAGGCAAGTTACAGTTCCTTCACTGAGACAAAGAGGCCGATCAAGACACACACCACACACTTTCAATGCCCTAGTGTCCATGAGAAAGTCCCGGACTTTGTCGAGTTCCCATTCAAAACAAACTGGCCGCTTCCTGCATCTGATAAGCATCTGGATGTGTGCGGTCGTCCTGCCTATTAGACGATACTGCACTGGCCTTTCCCTCTCCTCCTCATCCATAAAGCAGGGCCTCTGCATATGCATAAGGGCTTTTTATACTCAAATGTAAATGCTTTATTGCTCCAAAAATAGTTGAATGTATGATTTCACAAAAATCTATCAAAATTAAGAGGACTCCCAAGGATTGAAATCACTGGTCTCATTAGTTTTCCCACGTCCCTGTGGGTCTCCAGAAACCCACCTCTGCACGGCCAAGTTCCCAAATTCAGTGTCTCCGGCTGAGACTTCCGAAACTCTGGAAACTTGAGCTCTGGCCACTCCTGGGTGTCCCAGCAACGGGAACTGGATGTGGCCAAAGCTAAATGGTTCCACTTCCAGCATGTTCCTCTGACCCCTTTAATTTTAGTTCCTTACATTAGAAATCTGAGAATCACCTGACTCTTCTGTTTTAGGAGACCCTCAGATCTGATCCACACCAAGACCAAGGTTCCACATCTCAAACACAGCTGCTACCCTCCGCACGTCATCTCCATTCCCATCATCCTGGCCCCCACCAAACCCTGTCACCTCACTGACACTGAAGCAGCCCCCCGCAACTGGTTTCCTGCCCAAGTCCATTCTGTACATCGTAGTCTGAGTTACCTCATCCCGTGCTTCTTTCTGGGTCCCACGTGACTTTCCCCAGCTATTCTGGCCTTCCCACAGCTCCTAGAACACAGACCAACCAAGCTCTCACCACAGGGTCTTTACACATGCCATTCCCATTGACTGGACCAGCGGAAGCCTTGATTGGTGCCTTCTCAAGTATAATCTCTTCCAAAAGACCCTCCTAGGCTAACTTGTTTATTGTGATAAAATATATATAACATGGGGCGCCTAGGCGGTTCAGTCGGTTAAGTGGCCAACTTTGGCTCAGGTCATGGCCTCGCAGTTTGTGGGTTCGAGCCCCGCATCAGGGTCTGTGCTGACAGCTCGGAGCCTTGAAGCCTGTTTTGGATTCTGTGTTTCCCTCTCTCTCTGCCCCTCCCCTGCTTGAACTCTGTCTCTCTCGCTCTCAAAAATAAGTAAACATTTAAAAAATGTTCTAAATATATGTTTTAAACATAACAAAAATTTACTGTTTTAACCATTTTTAAGAGTACGGTTCAGCAATTCCCACTGTTGTACCATCACCACCACCATCCNCAGCGGAAGCCTTGATTGGTGCCTTCTCAAGTATAATCTCTTCCAAAAGACCCTCCTAGGCTAACTTGTTTATTGTGATAAAATATATATAACATGGGGCGCCTAGGCGGTTCAGTCGGTTAAGTGGCCAACTTTGGCTCAGGTCATGGCCTCGCAGTTTGTGGGTTCGAGCCCCGCATCAGGGTCTGTGCTGACAGCTCGGAGCCTTGAAGCCTGTTTTGGATTCTGTGTTTCCCTCTCTCTCTGCCCCTCCCCTGCTTGAACTCTGTCTCTCTCGCTCTCAAAAATAAGTAAACATTTAAAAAATGTTCTAAATATATGTTTTAAACATAACAAAAATTTACTGTTTTAACCATTTTTAAGAGTACGGTTCAGCAATTCCCACTGTTGTACCATCACCACCACCACCATCTGTTTCCAGAATTCATCATACCAAACTGAAATGCTCATTAAGCAAGAATTCCCATTCCCTCCTCCCCCAGGCCCTCATAAGCACTGTCCTACTTTCTGTCTCTATGAGCTTGACTATTCTAGGTACCTCATAGAATGGAATCATACAATATTTGTTTTGTCCTTTTGTGTCTGGCTTATTTCACCAAGCATAGTGTCTTCAAGTTTCACCCACATTATTGCATGTATTAGAATGTCCTTACTTTTTAAGACTGAATCACATCCCAATGTATGGATCCACCACATCAGTTTATCCATCCATCCATTCATCCATAGCCGTTTGGGTTCCTTGGTGCCATTTTTTTTCTTTCTTTTTTTTTTTAAGGTCTTATTTATTTTTGAGACAGAGACGGAGCACGAGCTGGGGAGGGCAGAGAGAGAGAAGGAGACACAGAATCCGAAGCAGGCTCCAGGCTCTGAGTTGTCAGCACAGAGCCCAACATGGGCCTTGAACTCACAAACTGTGAGATCATGACCTGAGCTGAAGTTGGACACTTAACTGTTGGAGACACCCAGATGCCCCTCTTGGGCCATTTTCAAGCAGGCTCTCGTTACTCTCTTAATAGGGTCTTCTATTCCTTTAAGTGCTTATCATAGGTTGTAATTCTAATATCAGATGGTTTCATATCTCGTTTGTTTAATATCTTAATATTTATTTCTGCCACCGCACCCCCAATGACCCTTGTAAGCTCCATGAAGGAGAGGGCATTGCTTTGTGCATCCTTCCATTAACCACCACTACCTGGCTCAGGCCTGGAGTGTAGTGGGGATTTGATAGGTAATTGCTGAATCACTGAATGAAAGAAAATCATTAGGACACCAGAAATCCACTGGTCTTCAGAGGCACACACTGATTCCATGCACTTATTCAAAGAGAACAAATTAATGCAAGTGTGCATACGTGCACGCATGCGCACACACACACACACACAGCTCTCTGGACACAAACGATTCCCTTTGTAACATGTAAGTTAATCTTGTTTGTGACTAATGCACATTTTCTGTATTGTTTTTTTTTCCAAGAATGCATCACGTGCAAAAGTAACCTGTGTGTTCAGCAAGGAAAAGAAACTAAGTACTGACAAACCCTATGGCAGGGATGAGCATCGTAGGTAAAACCTTACAAGAACATTCTGCTAAGTAGGAGTCAATCACAAAAGAACAGATGTCGTATGATTCCATTTATGCAAAATGTCCAGATAGACAAACACGTAGAGCTGGAAAGCACACTGGAGGTCGCCAGGAGCTGAGGGGAGGAAGGAGTAGGAAAAACCACTAACAGATACAGGATCTCTTTTCTTGGCTGATGAAAAGGATTAGGGTGATGGTTACACAATTCTGTAAATCCCTAAAAAGCCCTGGATTGGACACTTCAAAAGGATGAATTGTATGGTTCGTGAATTGTAGCTCCATGCAGCTGTTTCAAAAAAGAGATCATGTGTGGATGGAGATGGAGGTGCCTGCCTGCATCTGAGGGCTGGGAAGAGCTTGCCTTCCCAAGTAGGCAATGCCCAGCAAGGCGGCGGCACCTCGGGCAGCAGCCCGGGAGGGGCAGCCAGCTTCCTCCTGCCCCAATGGCCTCCCTGCCCCACAAACCGTCTGGATTACAGACCATCTTCCTTCCGGTACAGTGAAGGCCTCTGCTTTATGCAAATCATTTCCTTTTTCTAACACCAGCCCTCTCTGCCCCGCCCCCCATGCCAAAGGTGGGAAGACATGCTCTGAAGATAAACAAAGGTAAAGTTCTCGGGACCAAAACTTGACATAAATATGCACATTTCTAAAGAGACTCTTTATAACTTACTGCGAGCGACCTGAACACAGCCCATTGAGTTTACAGCATCTTGAAAGTCAGATTTCCGCTGGCGACCCAGGCTCAGTCAAGAAAGTTATCTTTGGCTCCTCTTTCTCTAACACCCCCTTATCCAATGCATCCGGAAATCCTGCTGGCTCTACCTTTTAAGTACATCCACAACTTTCTCTTTCTCAGACAGCTCACCCAGGTCCAAGCCTCCACCAGGGCTCACCTGGGTTGGCCTCCTTCCTGGTGCCCTTGCCAGGGACAACCTCAGTCAGAATGACCCTTTTAACGTGCAACCAGACCACAGATCACATTGCTCCAATGGGCAACATCCTGCACCAGCTGCCCACCGCATCCTGCACAAAGTCAAAGCCGAGGTCCTTATGCACTTAGGAAGCCTTACATGGTGGGGCTCCCCTACCCTCCGCTCTGACATCTAATCACTTAAGAAAGGCTTCTGGTTTTTATTTTGCCGCATATATAAGCAACATCAGATCATTCCACCATTCTATAGTCTATAACCGACCTTTGGCCTTGAAGCTTCTTTTGAAAACCATGGATTCCATCCCAAGGTAGAAAACAATCTATCAGGTATTCAATTTTTCAACCATTTAAATATCACATTCTAACCCTCCTTCCACCAAAAACTACATTTGTTTTAATCCAAGTCAATTCTGCAGGAAAGTTAAAGATGTTTTCTTTCTACTACAGAACATCCTGGAAGATAGCTGTGCTCTGCAGAAGGCTCCAGATTGTGGAGCCAGGTCTCCTAAGCTTTTACACGTGCCCTGGCACAGGGCAGTGTCAGCCACACCGCGGAGCAGCTTGGTCAGAGCAGCTGCAGGTGAAAAGGAGAAGCGTGTCACATCCTTCACCTGCCCTCCATGCATCCAACCTCCGGCAGCCCCAAGCACTCTTATCTACAGGCTTTGGGGGAGGAAGGTAACGTGCAAGAAGTCATTCCTGCCCATCTTAAGTCACTTTCTTTTTTATTATTTTTTAATGTATATTTATTTTTGAGAGAGACAGAGAGCAAGTGGGGATGGGGCAAAGAGAAGGGGAGATACAAAATCCAAAGCAGGCTCTAGGCTCTGAGCCATCAGCACAGAGCCTGATGCAGGGCTCAGACTCAGAAACTATGAGATCATGACCCAAGCTGAAGTCAGACTGAGCCACCCAGGCACCCCTTAAGCCACTTTCTATAAAAGATAAATCTCACAAAGCCAAATAAGATCTCAAAAACTCCTGTGAACAGATAGTCACTTGCCCATATTCAGAGCGACATTATTCACAACAGTGAAAGGTGGACAAGATGCAAGTGTCTGTCGATGAATGAATGGGTAAACAAAATATGGTATGCGCACGCACACACACGCACACACACACTGATTACTCAGACCTGAAAAGGAAGAAGGAAATTCTGACATCTGCTACCACACGGATGAACCATGAGGATATTATGCTGTGTGAAATAAGCTAGTCACGAAAGGACAAATATTGCGTGATTGCACTTACATGAGGAACTTAGCCAAATTGATAGAGACAAAAAAGGATAGAGATTATTGGGGGCTTTGGTGGGGGGGGGTAGAAATAGGAAGCTACTGTTTAACAGATATAATCTTTCAGAATGGATGATGGAAGAATTCTGGAGATGGACAGTGGCAATAGCTGCCTGACAGCACGAATGTGCTTAATGACACTGAATTCACTTTCAAAGTGGCAAATTTTATAAATATGTGGCCACAGTTAAAGCAAAACTCCCATGAAATAAACTGCACTAAGGTGAGAGCATATGGTTCTGATGCAAATAACAGAATGCAGGTTTTCACGTAATCCTCACAATCTCTTCCTTCTGATGAACCCCACGCACTCACCTTGTTTGTGTTATAAGCCTCCAGAATTTTTGCTATAGCATTAGCTAGTGCCTGGCTTAGAAGCCCACAAGCTTATTCCCAGTATGGCGGTAAGGCCAATATTTCCCAGCATGAAATGTACAAAATCTGACCCATCTTCCCACAGACATGAATATTTAAACCATCCAAGACAAATGGTTACCTATTTTCTTTTTTTAAATGTTTATTTATTTGTGAAGGAGAGAGACAGAGACAGATCAAGAGTGGGGGAGAGACAGAGAGTGAGAGGGAGACACAGAATCTGAAGCAGGCTCCAGGCTCTGAGCTGTTAGCACAGATCCCGATGCGGGGCTCAAACTCACCAGCCGTGAGATCGTGACCTGAGCCGAAGTTGGACACACCAACTGAGCCACCCAGGCACCCCAGTTATCTGTTCTCTTATAGAGAACATTAAATGTTTCTTTTGGATCCACAGATCATATACACATCTCAGAGAATGGTCTCGGTACTCTCTCGCATCCCAAGAAAATACAGTAAGAACCTGTGTACAAGTCACATCATACTTTATAAAATAAATAACGCAGCCAATGCATGGGAGCTTCCTTAACCACGAGAATGGACAGTTGGAGACGATGTAAGAAAAACACTTGGTGCCTGAGGAGTTCCAAGGAGGATATTCCAGTCAATGTGAGAAAAGGTTAGCCAACTGATTTCAACCACTGCCTGTTCTAAATCAAACAAACCTCAACTCTGGCGGAACAAAAGCCACTCAGCAAAGAGACAAAGCCATCAACTGATGGCCCTGTAAATAAAGCCCAGAGCTACCAGCCAAAGGTCAGACTATACATGTACTCAACCCAGAAGTGACAGGAGTCTCAGTCACACCAAGGGGAGGTGGCCATCGGAAAGGCTGTCCCAGGACAAGGGTGGCCTCAGCCGCCCAAGGAGTCAGTGCCCTTTCCCAGATGGAGAGCCAGCTTCCGGGCCCCGCTCTGCAAGTTCACTGGCTTGGAGACCGATAATGAACCTGGAGCCTCCGAGCCAGAAGTGAGCGGGGCCATCCTCCAGGGTCCTGGGCAAACATCTCTCCTTGCAAAGAGGGACAACGTCCAGAGCAGAGAGAAAGACAACACGGGGGTCCGCTTTCTCACCGAGGAAGGAAAGAAAAAACTAAAACCCCACAACTCAGGCCCCTCTGCGAACGTCACAGGCCTCCGTGAAGCCGGGACTCAATCCCTAGATGTTCAAGGTATTTTCACAACGAATCAATGCACAGGACTGTACCAGGGGTCTCCGTTATTAGCAATGCTCTCTGGACACCCCAAATGAGAAACGGTTACAGCTTGTGAGTGTTGAACAGGGAAAAGCATTTATTTATTTATTTATTTATTTATTTATGAAACACAGAGGCTGAGGGAGAGGAAAGAGACAGGAAGTGGGGGGTAAAGCAGACACAGAAGTGCTCTGGATGTCCCAAGGGCCTCCACTGTGCAGAAGGAACACCCCACACCTCCTGGCTGTGACTGAGTAGCCCTGACCCCAGGCCACCGAGGACCCTCAAATGCCATGCTGTCCCTGGACACCTGTGGCCCAGAACTCAAGCCCTGCATGCAGAGGTTCGGAATCTCGCCCGTACCCTCGGGAACTCTCTCTTGCCAGTGCTCGGTGCACACAGGTACGTATGTTTGCTAAATAAATACAAACACGCAGACTGATTCCTGCTTCCTGCACAGTCAAAGAGAAAGGAAAATGCTGGATGAGCAATAAATATTTACTGAGCGATATCAATGACAACGCAACGGTGATATTAATGGCTACTTTTTATGGAGGCCTAGGCCGAGCTGAATTTAGCGAAATTCTCTCATTTGGAACTCATCACACAACCCTGTGAGGTACTGTTATTGTTCCATTTTACACATTAAAAAAAATTTTAAAAAAAACAACCCTGTCAGCTAAAAGGATTAAGTAACTTGCCATAGGTTGTACAGCTAAGAAGACAGTGAGGCCTGGGTTGCAAGCTGGGTCAAAGGACTCAAAAGCGTGTGTCACCAACCTCTATTTTACTGCTGCCTCTGGGCTCCGTGGGCCTGGGACAAGTTATCAAACATACTTCCCATGGGGGATGTTTTGGAAACAAGTTATTAAAAAAAAATTTTTTTTAATGTTTATTTTTCAGAGAGAGACAGAGAGACAGCAGGGAAGGGGCAGAGAGAGAGAGGGAGACACAGAACCCGAAGCAGGCTCCAGGCTCCAAGCTGTCAGCACAGATCCTAATACGGGGCTCAAATCCATGAACCACGAGATCGTGACCTGAGCTGAAGTTGGATACTTAACCGACTGAACCTCCCAGTTGCCCCTGGACACTATTTAAAAGTACACGCATTTCAGAGTATTAGGAAAAGTACTAATGCATTCCTAGATGATCAGATGAGAATTCCTCTGTTTTCTAAGAGTAAGAACAAGAAACAAGACTGTTTTATATATATAAGCTTTCTAGATTCTTCCTCCATCATGCCAGGTGTTCCGTAACACAGAACCTCAAAAGATCTTAGCCTGGGTGTTCTTTTTAGCCAGGCACAGGGCTGGGATTCAGGAGTAACTTGGTGAACAAAATAAAGGATAAGCGATCTTTTCGTGTTATTAAAACTCTACGGCAGCAAATTAATTTTTACTTCTGTTAATAAGTAACAAAACACAGATGAATACAATTAGTCTCATTGAATGATGCCAACAAACACCTGAAAACTCACAAACCCTCTCCCCCCACACACATATATACGCACAATGAAACTTCCCAGGAGACAAATCTAGGAGCAAATATAGAAACAACTCTAAAATTCTGTGCTTTAGACATAACGTGACATGAAGGGACCCCACAAAGCTTGTCCTGGTAACTAGAAAGCAAGTTCCTCTGCATTCACAAGAGCACAGGTTTCTTTTACAACGATGAAACTAATGAGTAAAGGTAAGTAATAGATTCGAATCTCCCGAGAGCTATAAGGATCACCTGGATTTCATGAATGTTGCTTATGAAAAACTAAAAAGGAATTCAAAACTAGCAAGGCAATACTAAAAATACACTAAACATCTGGGCATTATACTATCTTTAAAATATCAGTTTAATGAAGAAAATAAGAACACATAGGAACACCTGCTGTGTATAAGGGACATTCACCTGTTCTGCCATTTAATTCTCTCAATAACCAAAGGAAGTTGATAATCTGTTTTTTGTTTTTTTAATAAGTTGAGGTTCAGAAAATTTAGGAATTCATCTAAGGTTAGACAATTAAAAAAGTAAATATTAGGGTGCCTGGGTGGCGCTGTCAGGTGAAGCTTTCAACTCTAGGTCTTGGCTCAGGTCATGATCTCACAGTTCTCGAGCCCTGTGTCCAGCCCTGGGCTGACAGCGAGGAACCTGCTTGGCATTCTCTCTCTAGCGCTCTGTCTGCCCCTCCCCCAGCTCATATGCGCACATGCTCCCTCAAAATAAACTTAAAAAAAAAGTAAGTATATATAATAAAAATAAATTCTAGAAGTCAAATACAATTTAAAATAAGTAAAATAAATGAAACTTGAGGGACTCTAAATCCACTGCTCCTTGCTTTAGAAGGAAGAGAAAGAAAGGAAAGAAGAAAGGAAGGCCGCAGGAAGAAACGGAGAGCCAGATCTGGTCAGCGGCATGAACGCCAAGGACTCAATCCTGGTGGAACACGGAACCGGTACTAAGATTGCCTTACCGCACAGACTTTCCTTTGTTAAGCCATTTGCTTTACCAAATTATTATTTTAAAGCCTCAATTTAAAAACTTAAAATTAGGGGCTCTTGGGTGGCTTACTTGGTTGAGCATCCGACTTCGGCTCAGGTCATCATCTCATGGTTCATGGGTTCGAGCCCAGCACCAGGCTCAAAGCCTGGCGCCAGCTTCAGACTCTCCCGCATTCGCGCTCTCTCTCTCTCTCTCTCTCTCTCTCTCTCTCTCTCTCTCTCTCTCTCAAAATAAACATTAGGGGTGCCTGGGTGGCTCAGTTGGTTAAGCGTCTGACTTCAGCTCAGGTCATGATCTCATGGGTTCAAGCCCCGGTTGGGCTCTGTGCTGAATGACAGCTCAGAGCCCAGAGCCTGCTTCAGATTCTGTGTCTCCCTCTCTCTCTGACCCTCCCTGCTCGCGCTGTCTCTCTCTCTCTCAGAAATAAATAAAACCTTAAAAAAAAACATTAAAAAAATTTTAACTAACTAAATAAAAACGATATAAAAAAAAATCTCCTAGCTCTGTCACTGTCAAGAACTGCACACTGGCATTTTCCTTAAAATAAAAACCAGAAGGAAAGCTTGAAGGTAGCCAGAGCGGCCCTCACACAAATGGCATTGGTGTTGAAAAATTTTAAGCCACATGAGTCTTGTTTGGCTGGCAGTAACAGACGCAATCCCCAAGTATTACCAAAGCACAGCCACCCGAAAATAACAAATGAAGAACATGGTGAAGGTTTCTTGCCTAAAATGAGCACAAGGACATACTGTAAGTCATTAAGAAAATTCAGAGAGTAATTGCAGGCAGACTCCGCCCCCCCAGAAAGTAATCGTCTAATAAACATTAATTATCTTTTGCACCGTGTAACGATTTATAATGGGTTCAAACGAGGCCTATCCCAATAGGTCCAGGATTAATGAATGGCATTTTAGGTCTAACACAATTGTACCCCCGAGACGATGAAAACTAGAACGTTACTTCACAGCCCGTGTTTCCTCTTTTTTAAGTGCGCTTGTATTTAGATCGCTGGAGATTTTATCACACGTGTTTTAGGTTTTGTTCCTAAAAGCAGTCAGCCTCCGTCCATAACCTACTGTGTGCTCGGTGATCCTCAAGCACTTGGCCTGTGTTGTCTCATCCAGCTCTCAAGGGGCAGAGGCAGAAATCTGGAGACCAGGAAGATGCGAGAGAATCTTTTCTGGAGCCAACAGGGAGAGCAGTTTCCGGGAAAGGAGCTCGGGCGGCGTCC
Organism: Crocuta crocuta; assembly: GCF_008692635.1. NCBI lineage: Eukaryota > Metazoa > Chordata > Mammalia > Carnivora > Hyaenidae > Crocuta > Crocuta crocuta. The sequence goes on along the minus strand of NW_027532203.1, from coordinate 8,605,331 downwards.
GGAGCAACCCAAGAAGGACTCGGAGCCCGCCGGGCGNCGGGTTCCGCATCCCCTACAGCGGTCTCGAACTCGAGTTCCGAGCCGCGTTCCAGGACCAGGCGCGCACACCCCCGTCGGAGAAGTTGGGCTGACAGCTGAAGGCTCCTCCTTCACTTGGGGACGTGATGGGTGACAACCCTCGCGGTTCCCCGCAGCCTTCCCCCGCCCCGCCCCAACGCGCTGCCCCCTGCGCGCACGCCGCAGAGCCTCAGCGCGGTGGGCATCCCACCCGGCCGGGGAAGGAGACGGCCTGTGGCGGAGCCGCGGGGGCCGGCGGGCACGGCCCTGCCGTCGCCGGGGGGACTGCCCCTCTGCCGCATCACCTCCCAGCCCGAGAGAAAGCTCGCGGAAGGCGGCTGGAGGGTGCCCGGTCCTGCAGCAGCCACGGCGGAGGCGGTCTCGCCCTCCATCCCTCCCCGCAGGTGCGCCTGGGTACCTGACGCCCTAAGGTCTTTTCCAGACACGTCGGCATCGGCTCCCAAAGGGGGGGCCAGCAGAACCCGGCCAGGGAGACTTCCAGAGGGGCGGCGGACCCTGCAGGGAAGCCGGCGGCACTCCCCAAGGACCCGCAAGTCTTTCGAGGCTTGCCCCTCAAGGCTTACCCCCGGACATGTGCGTGGCAAACCCAAACGATCCAAACGCCACCTGCGAGTTCCCTCGCCGCCCCGCAGGTGTAACCCCCACGGACGTCTCCGCGGCGCTGCCTGCCCGGCCAGCGGTGCCTCCCCATCCCGGAGGCTGGGAAGGCTCCCGGGACCCCCGCTCAAATCCCACCGGGGAGGGCTCCGGAGCCCGAGGGCGCGGACAGCTGCGCCACCGCATCCCCGATCCTGGGAGTCCGCCCGCTGCGGGGCGGCCAGGGGACCCGTGGGACACTGCGGGGCCGCGCCCCTCCTTACCTGGCGCTCGCCCGCCCCTGCTGGGACATCCGTCGGGTGCGCGCCCCTCCGCGCGCTCGCTGCGCACCTGGCCGTGGTCGCCTCCCCGCGCGGCCCCAGCCTTGGCTGCCGCGCTAGCGCTTCATGGCGCACGGGGCTGGCCCGGGGCCCCGGGAAGCGTGTCCAGTTGGCGGCGGCTCCTCCGGCTCTCGCCTCTCGCCAATGGCTCCCCGCCTTCCCCCGCCCCGCAGCCGAGCTCGCGTCCTCAGCGGCCGCCCTTTTCCCTCCGCTCTCCGGGACCGGCCGAACTGGTTTCTCCGCTCCGGGGTGGTGCCTCCAGTCTCCCTCTGGCAGCTGCGGCTGGGGCTGGGGCTGGGGGCGGGCCCCGCCGTCTGCCCTCCCTTTGTCCCTCCCGGGGGCGGAGAGGGGCTGGACGGCGAGCCCCAGGGCGGGCACAGCGGCCCAGGGCCAGCCCGCAGCCTCCCTGCGCCCTGGCGGCAGGTGGGCCACCCTGGAGGTGCCCCCGAGCGCGTCCCCTGCCTCGCTGCGCCTGCCACTTGGCAGCTGCGGTCGCTGNGGCCCCCCGCCTCACCAGCCTCGCGTCACTTTCCCGCCGCCCTCGGCTGGCCTGGCCGCCGCCCGGGGTCTGTGACCTCGCCAGCCCGGAAAGCTGGCCGAGCCGCGGCTCGCCGGGGACCTGACCCCCCTCGGTAAGGGGAGCTGTACCCTTTCGACGCCAAGTCACGTTCCAGGACGGGTCACCGAACGCGCGTCACGGTTCACCGCGCGGAGGGTGGGGAAAGGGACTGCGCCAAAAGATTTGGAGAAACTTACCTGTAGTCGCGGCAAGCAGGCTTTCTGCTGAGACCTAACTCCTTCGCCTTTGGGGGTTTGGGGTCAAAGGCAGCCAAGGTGCAGCAGGTGAACGTCACGGAGTAGGTGGAAATTTTGGACTCGCGTGCGTGGTTGCTAGCTGGTGTCTGGGCTTGAAAATCGTGCCTTCTTGACAGTATGTACGCATCACACTCTGTACACCGGGAACTCTCTTCTTTGCAGAATTTTACTGCTCACCCACTAGAAAAAGTCACTAAGGAGAATGGAGGAAAGTCAAAGATGTATCAAAAGGTTTGCTTAAAATGTAGTAGGGGAGATAGAACTCATAAATGAGTATCTAGTTACCCGCAGATCAGAGAGGTTCAGGTCATGGACCTGAGAGTTTAGACACCCAACTGGGGGCTTAAGGAGGGCCCCAGTTGGGTACCCTTTCTGAGGAGGCCATGCTTAAGATGGGCCTCAGAGATCCACACTTTTAGGACTCAGAGTTATATGGAGAAGATATTCAAAGAGTAGTCTACTAATTTGATCTCCAGGTATATGAAAGAGTCAAGTGATCTTGTTAAAGCCTAAACTATCCCGCATTTCTTTTTCATTAGTTACTCTTGGCTTTAAAAAAAAAATCTCTACACCCAATGTGAGGCTCGAACTCAGAACCCCCAGACCAAGAGTCTCTCGCTCTACCAGGTAAGGCAGCCAAGCACCCCTACACACTTGATTTTTGCCTAGGTGGACTGGTCAGTCATTCTATCTCGCTGGGCCTCAGTTTTCTCATCTACAAATGAGACAGGACCAGATTATCTCCAATGGGTCCTTCCATTTTCTGAACCCAACACCAGAGCAAAGGTACAAAAGCCAGAAAACATAGAGGCACCTGGGTGGCTCAGTCAAGTAAGCATCCGACTTCAGCTCAGGTCATGATTTCACGGTTTGTGAATTGGAGCCCCACATCCAGCTCTCTGCTGTCGGCGCAGAGCCTGCTTTGGATCCTCTGTCTCCTTCTGTCTCTGCCTCTCTCTCTCTTTAAGAAAAATAAACATTTTTAAAAAAATTAAAAGAAGCCAGAAGACATAGGACCCAGTTAGTTACAATGGGGAAGACCACTTGGCTGACAGTTCAGTGGTAATACATAAGGCTGGAGAGAGAATTAGGGCCTCAAAGGCTTTGAAGGCAGGTTAAGGAGTTTAGACTTCCTATTTTTTTTTTAATNGATCATGACCTAAGCGAAAGTCGGACGCTTAACCGACTAAGCCACCCAGGCGCCCCTTATTTATTTCTGAGAGAGAAAGAGACAGAGAGAGAACAGGGGAGGGTCAGAGAGAGAGGGAGACACAGAATTGGAAGCAGGCTCCAGGCTCTGAGCTGGCAGCACAGAGCCTGACATGGGGCTCGAACCCACAAACTGTGAGATCATGGGCTGAAGGTCCTGTGAGCCTCGAGCCCAAGCCGGAAGCTTAACCAACTGAGCCACCCAGGCGCCCCAACCTTTAACCTATTTTAATACTCTATAAGCTGCTTTGAATCTTCCTAAATTGCATATTGAACATTTTTCAAAGAATTAAATATTCTCCCAAATGGTAGATAGAATTCTAAGATGCCCCTGGAGTTCTACATCTTGTTCTGGGAGATGGTTAGAGGAGTGAATACATACATAAGAGTTCATCGACCTGCACACTTAAGATTTGTACATTAAAAAATAATACAGATCGAGCAGGATTAAGGGATTAGGAGTGGGAGAATGATTTGCAATTTTAAACAAGTGGCCAAGGTAGGCTTCATGAAGAGATTTGGATTTGAAAAAGACTTGTAAGAAGGTGAAAGAGTTTCCCCTATCTGAGGGGAAAGAAATTCTTTGAAAACTCATTTCACCTAGGACCCACCAGACAAAGGCATGTTCAAACCTTGTCCTATTGAGCTTCCCTCCCCTAATGCCTTCTGGGTCACTGAGAAGGTGACTCTCAGAGCATGTCGGCTGCTGCTGCTGGTAAAGGAAGTAGCTCAACTCCAAGTCCTGACTTTTGTCCTCTCTGAGAGATCCATGCCAAATTTCAGGGTGTCTTGTCAGGTCAATCCCTGAAAGTGTTTCATGCATGCAACAAGAACTGATTTGGAAATGTATCTTACATGAGTCACCTCTTTGCCCCAGCGGCAGCTCTGATTCCTCCAGCCTCTGGGATTCTTTCCCTGAGAACCCCAATGGGATTGCATAACATTCTGGGTTTTTTAAAAATTCTTTACTGTTTATTTATTTTTGAGAGGAGGGGGGATGGGCAGAGAGAGAAGGAGACACAGCATCTGAATCAGGCTCCAGGCTCTGAGCTGTCAGCACAGAGCCCAATGCGGGGCTCAAACTCATGAACTGGGAGACCATGACCTGAGTTGAAGTCAGATGCTGAATCCACTGGGCCACCCAGGCGCCCCGGCATTCTGGTTTTATTTAGAAGCCTCTCCCACTCAGCAACCAACATCTTTACCTTGCAAGGGGAAAATAATTCCACGCTGGGGAAAATAACAGAAACAGTCATTTCTAAATAAAGATGATGATGCTTTTCAGATTTTGTCATTCTCAATCTCCTTTATTTCTTTTTGTTTCTTTTTTCTTTTTTCTCTTTTCCTGGCAATACTCCTATGCATTTCCATGATGTGGGTAGGAAGGCTGGTGTGGTTGCCAAAAGATCTAGCTCAATTTTACTGAAAATTCGTGTCCTAGAATTTTTTTTTCTACACGATATGAGCTAAAGAATAAAAGCTGTATTTAAAGGGAGGTGATACTGTCTGTATTCAGTTCTTTCCTAAGCTCAGTGGTCATTTAAGCTAAAGCATTTAATGCCAGTGGAAAGGTATTCATGCTGCACTAGGTGCTATTGTAACCCATGCCTGGCAGTCAAGATTAATAGTCGGAAGATAAATTCTTCCCAGCCATTTTCTAGACGAGCTCCAGAATTTTAAACATGATAAGAAGGTGCCTCTTAGGCGAGCCTGTCTTTGCAATAAGCGAAATTGGAAGCTTCAAATAATCTGCCCCACTTTTTAAGAATGGTATTTAAAAGAGCAGATATAGATGATATAATCTGTTGTCTCTGCATAAATGATTTTCCAAATTCCTTTGGATTTATAGGCTTTCCACCTCCTTTACTACTTAATTGACTTCTTTTTTCTGACTAACACTTCAATAAAAAATTTGAGTGCAAAAGAAACCTTGAACATCAGGTAACTAAGTGTGTCTCAGTTTTTTTGTTACTACTCATGTTCAACGTGCAAGAGGTGTTAGGGGCATATTATCCCTCAGCACATTATTCAAGTTCATTTCTCTTTCATGTTCATGAGTGTGTAACTATATAGCATTAGTCCATAGTTATTTTTTTCTACAAAGAGTTAAATTACCTATGATCTCTCTATATGAAAATGTGATTGATGAACATCACATTGAACTGAGTTGATAACACCAGTTAAACTTAATTCATATAATTAATCAACCATTTCCCAAATTGCCTTGTGACCATTGTTAGTATAGGTAACCATGTTTTTATGTAATCATACAAAGATTGTATGTATTATCTTATGCTGTTTTCATCATTTACCATCTGTGTCACAAAAACAGTTCACTTTCCCGACTGCATCCCTCATCCTTTGCGGCCAAAACTCCTTCTATTGCAAGTTGCTGGCCGTTCGCTGAATTCTAAGTAGCACTTGATGTTGCCTCTGCTCAACTGAGTCTGGCTGACTCAGTCGGCTGAGTGTCCAACTCTTGATCTCAACTCAGGTCTTGATCTCAGGGTCATGAATTCAGGCCCTGTGCTGGGTATGGAGACTACTTTAAAAAAAAAAAAAAAAATGTCTTCCTCATTCATTTCAT
>NW_027532203.1:8596954-8599587 GCF_008692635.1 Crocuta crocuta | reverse complement strand
CAGTAGTTTCCATAGCATAAGGAAGCCTTTATCCCATTGTATTTTAACTGTTTACCTGTAATCATTCCCCACGGCACTGTGAGCCCTTTGAGATCCAAGACTGGGTCCTATTCTTCTTGGTCTCTCTTGGCATCGAACACTGCCCTGGCACCCTGTGTGCCTATTAATTCTTGTGGAACGGTCTGCAGAGTCGTCATTCTCAATAGTTGTATTTTCTTCTGCTGATGATTTATTTAATCATTGCTACTGTTGAATATTTATTATCCGGAGATTGGCTTCCAGAAATATCTGGCCACTATATGACAATCCGCCACTATTTTAAAGTCTTCTAAACAACTTACATCTCTCTGGTTCTAATTATTTAGTAGGTTGTGATTTGCCCCCCCTTCACTTACTTCTAGAACTGCTGTGCTTCCAGTACAAGAAAAGTTTGTGTTTTATTAGAGCTAGGACATGATGAAGCCTTTGTAGCCATCACTGGAGCAATAGAAAGAACGGTGTTCAAATTCTTCCATAAAGTTATAGCAGCCTATGTGGTGTATCAGTACTGCCTTTTGAATTTTACTAAACTGCCAACCAGCAAGAACTGAGAGTTGTTCCTCTCAATTAAAGAAAAGTTAATTAAATGCAAAAACAAAACAGTAAGGAACAATTTTTCACTGATCACACTGGCAAAGACAAAAAAAAGTCTGGAATTGCACTGCATTGACAGCATTTATGGGGAAACAGGCATTCAAAAGTTGTCTGTGGTTTTACACAAGGTGCAACTTGTTTGGGAGGAAATTCAGAAACATGTATCAAAACATACGTGCCTTGTGCCCCAAGAACCCGTGTCTAGGGATTTATCCCAGAGATATATTTCAGCATTACACCAAAGGTAAGTGTATATAAATATTCATTGCAATGTGTTTTTCACTGCAGACGGACCAGAGGTGGCCTCAATGTCCATTAAGAAAGACTGCATCCTTATAACGGGATAATAATCAGACTTTTTCATTAACAAATTAGGGAGATCTAGGTGCACCTGGGTAACTCAGTCGGCTAAGCATTTGACTTCAGATCAGGTCATGATCTCACAGTTTGTGCGTTTGAACCCCACGTCTGACTCTCTGCTGTCAGTACAAGCCCGCTTAGGATCCTCTGTCTCCCTCTCTCTCTGCCCCTCCCCCATGTGTGTGCATGCTCTCTCTCTCTTTCAAAAATAAATAAACATTAAAACATTTTTTTAATTAGGGAGAGCTACTTGTGCTGCTGTTTGGAATATCTCCAAAACATATCATTATACAAAACAGCAAGGTACAGTGCTCCCGCTCTCTCTCAAAATAAATAAACTTTAAAATGGGTTCATATTTTCTTGCTCTTCAAATCATATTTCCTAATCAGCTTCTTTCTTTCTTTTTTTAAATGTTTTATTTCTAGGAGAGAGAGAGAGACAGCATGAGCAAGGGGCCAGAGAGAGAGGAAGTCACAGACTGAAATAGGCTCCAGGCTCTGAGCTGGCAGTCAGCACAGAGCCCGACGCGGGGCTCGAACCCACCAACCGCGAGATCATGACCTAAGTGAAAGTCGGACGCTTAACCAACTGAGCCACCCAGGTGCCCCACTTTCTTTCTTTTTCTTTCTTTCTTCCTTCTTTCCTTCCTCCCTCCCACTCTCTCTCCCTCTCTCCCCCTTTCTTCCTTCCTCTTTTCTTTCTTTTTCTTTCTTCTTCCTTCCTTCCTTTCCTTCCTTCCTTCCTTCCTTCCTTCCTTCCTTTCTCTTTCATATTAGATCCCTGATGCATTTGGAATTTATGCCTTGTGTATGACATCAAGTATTACTCTAATTTTATTTTTTTCAAATGACTAACCCAACATCCCAGCATCATTTATTTAAAAGCCAACATTTGCCTCAATGATTTGAGATGACACTTCTATCAAATACTAATCAGACAGTTGCCTCTGTCTCTCTTCTGTTGCCCTGTTTGCCTCTGTGCACCAGCACCATACTGTGTGAATCAGAAAGCCTTTCTAGTTTTTTTTTTTAATTTTTTTTAATGTTTTTTATTTATTTCTAGGAGAGAGAGAGAGAGAGAGAGACAGCGTGAGCAGGGGAGGGTCAGAGAGAGAGGGAGTCACAGACTGAAACAGGCTCCAGGCTCTGAGCTGGCAGTCAGCACAGAGCCTGACGCGGGGCTCGAACCCACGAACCGCGAGATCATGACCTGAGTGAAAGCCGGACGCTTAACCAACTAAGCCACCCGGGCGCCGCGAGAAAGCCTTTCTAGTTTTATCTGACATCTGTTGGAGCCCGTCCTCTCTCACAGCTTGGCTTTACTTTCTCCCCCAGCCTTTTGGAGATATAATGGACATCTAACATTGTATACATTTCAGCTGTACAATGTGATGATTTGATACACATATATATTGTGAATTGTTTACCACAATGAGGTCAACTAACACATATTTCTCCTTTTTCAATTTTTTTAAAGTTGGGTATCTACGTACATATAAAACATGCTCCATACCTTTATTCAAAGACACTACACATGTTGGTGATACAAAACACATTCTTCTTCTCACCGTACCAACAGGGCCAGAGAGTATTTGTCATACACGTCACAGTGACTTATACTCTGATGCCTCCGATACATC
>NW_027532203.1:8515075-8596944 GCF_008692635.1 Crocuta crocuta | reverse complement strand
CGTGTACCAGGATCTGTTCTTTGAAAGGCCCTCCGGCAGAGCTCCACCTCCCGATTAGCACAGGACTAAAGCTTTGGTTTTGTGGTAGATGTCCTTTCCGCGTTTCCTTGCGGAACAGGATTTGACTAGTACCGTGGAAACGGCACCTGAGGTGACAGACAAAACATCTAGCATGTGTTTCCCCAGGGTGACTCTCACCTGCTATTGCAGAATTCCACAGATTCCTCCTAGAACACGGGCAGCTCCCAGAGGTCAGCTCATGAGACCTCATAGATCAGGTGAAGTACTAGGAACACCCCCATTTCTTTCTTGCTACCGCCCGCCACTGGCTGGAAATCTACTGCACCCGCCAAGAACCACTGTCTTCTATCAGAAGCACTGTCACCCCCAACACCCTGGAATTCAGAGCAAAAACACCTGTCCCTGGGTCTCTAGAAAGTGAAGGAGGAATATGATCACAGGGGAAATGCCTCTTCTCCCTCTGTCTTATTCTGCTTTCAGAAGGGTTGGGGCACTGACTGGTGGACCCCAGTATCTCACAGCATTTTTATTATTTTTTTCCTAATAGCATTTAAAAATTTTTTAACGCTTATTTTTGAGAGAGAGAGAGAGTGGGGGAGGGGCAGAGAAAGACAGAGACACAGAATCTGAAGCAGGCTCCAGGCTCTGAGCTGTCAGCACAGAACCCGATGCAGGGCTTGAACCCATGAGCCATGAGATCACAACCTGGGTTGAAGTCGGACGTTTAACTCACTGAGCCACCCAGGCGCCCCACTAACAGCATTTTGAGAACCCAGGACAATCCATAAGGACAAGGGATAGAGTTAAATGATGAAACTCATACTACCCTCAGGACAACTTTACCTTCTCCGTTATTAGGGACTTGATAGTACATAAAGCTTGCTGTTCCCACCTCTCTTTCCTTAGGATGAGGACATTCCCAAGGTGCTCCTCACATTCTCATGCACTGAGAATTCTGGCTGACTTCCCTTCCCCCAGGCACTAGTGAAAATAAATGCCAGTATTTAGAACAGATACTAAGATATATATATATTATATGGTTTTTTGAGGTATGCTTCACTTAAAAGTAGTTTTTAAACCTCTGTGCGTTAAAATCGAAATAATCTATGGTATTTGATTTGTAGGGCACCTGATTAAAAAAAATCACTCAAATTCCATCTTGTGAGTCAAACGTTACTGTGCTTTTCCGTGTCCCAGGACTTAAGTCCTGTACAAATGAATAGGTGTCCTCTGACTCACTTAAAATAAATTAATTTCTCAAAAATTAAATGTTGGCAGGTGATTTTTTAGGCCTGCTATGCCGGCAGGTCCTAGGCAGTGCCGAGTGACAGCAAGTGCAGAGCAGTGGGTTTCAAGCTTTTGTTTTTTTGTTTTTTTTTTTTACAAAGTTTTCTCTCTTTTTTAAAAAAAATCATAATACCTTAAGGCAGGAATGCTGTGTGAGGAGCTGACCGTGGCGGGGTTACCATGAAGCTAATGGCGCTCAGACTTCAGGGACCCTCAAAGGCTTTGTGCCTAATTTTGTATTTTTACTTTTGTAGTTTTGTTTTTTTTTTTTTAAATAGAACCCACCCCTCCACCCACTGTATAAACTTTAGCCCCAGAAAACCTGGTCCCACTCCTGAGCAAACCCGAGATCTCATCCCTTTCTCTTTCCCTTACAGCCTGCAGCCACAGAATCCCCAAACCTCTGAAGAACAAATAAAAAACAATTTGGGGGCACCTGGGCGGCTCAGTCGGCTGAGGACGACTTTGGCTCAGGTCATGATCTCATGGTTCATGGGTTCGAGCCCCATGTCAGGCTCTGTGCTGACAGCTCAGAGCCTGGAGCCTGCTTCAGGTTCTGTGTCTCCCTCTCTCTGCCCCTCCCCACTCTCCCTCTCTCAAAATTAAAATAAACGTAAAAAAATATTTAAAATACAATACAATAAATAACAACTTGTAAGTACAATTCCTGGACTAGGAATCAGGAAAGAGGGTCTGTGGCCTGCACCTGCCACAGGCCATTTGTGTGCCTCAGGTCACCTGACCTTTCTCAGACTGGGTTTCATCACATGTCAAATGGGTGTGTGTGACGAGATGATCATCAAGGTCCCTTTCAAAACTAAAAGTTTTTTTAAATAAAATTTTTAGGTTTATTTCTTTATTTTGACAGAGCAACCGGAAGCAGGGGAGGGACAGATAGAAGGAGAGGGGATCCCAAGCCGGCTCTGCTTTGTCAGTACAGAGCCCAACTTAGGGCTTGAATCCACGCACCATGAGATCGTGACCTAAGCTGAAATTGAGAGTTGGCCACTCAACTGACTGGGCCACCCGGGAGCCCCCAAACTAAAGTTTTTGATCCAAAGTCCACGTATATCGTCTCACACAGGCTTCCATTTCCAGGCTTGTTCTTCTCTAAGGAGCTAGGAAACCTCACCCCAAGCCTCCGACATCCTGGGCTCTGCTCAGGCTCCAGGCCCATCTTCTTCAAGCAAGGTCTTCAGTGACCATAATAGGACAACTCTTTTCCCCACAATTCAACATAGCCTCTCATGCTAGATGTCATTTGAAAGAGAAAGGAGATTATAGCCACGTGTGTTAACCCTTCCAAGGATTTCTTCATTTTCAATAGAAATTAATGTTTTGTCTCAGTGACATAACTGTTTGGTGGTGAAATTTTTAGGCAGCAGCTACAGCCAAGCCTGAAGAAAAGAGACTCTTCAGGAGCCCCTGGAGGAGGTATTCTTTCAGAACCTCTCAAGTCACAAGGGACCACTGCCCGTTGTTCTGGAAGCAAGAGACCAACCCAGGTTGAAGACACAAGAGTCCTGTCAATGTGGATACAAGGGTAACTTCATCTCTCTTACAATGTCATTTGCACTAACAGAATTGTTGGGTTAAACAGAAGTGTGGTGGAGACTTCACTTGCTGAGCCCAACATCCACTCTCCACCTTCTCCCTCGTCACAGAACCTGACATTATTTGGGGCAGCAATGTGTTTGGCAAAAGGACCACATATCCCAGGATCCTTTCAGCTAAATATGGTCATGTGACTAAGTTCCTGCCAATGAGGGGCAGGCAGGATGTTGGATGAGATTTCTGGGAAGGCTGTAAAAGCAAACCCTTCGTTTTGCTCAGTCTTCTTATCTGCAGACTGGTCATGATAATTGATGAGCTGGTCACCATCTTGGATCAAAGGGGAATTCGAACATGGAAGCCATTTGCTGAGGACGGTGGTCCAGAAAGACACAAGGAGCCTGGGGCTCTGATGACAACACGATGCCACTCAGTTGCCCAGGCTGCCTCCATTTAGAGTACTTGTTATGTGAGAAAATAACACTTTGTGTGTTTACACCATTACTTTTCAGTTCTCTGTCACTCATAGCTAAATACAACTCTTCTGTGTGGTAAGAGTAAATAGGAAAACTAAACTTTCCATGTTTTTAAGAAAGAAGTCAGCAAAAGCTAAAATAGAACGTATTCTATGAGAAATAGAGACAACCTTAAAACTTTCAACCAACCAGCCATTGTATGCAGTGGGAAAACTGAGGCCCTGAGGGGAGGGCACAGCAGAGCCCAGTAAAATGAAGTTTCAGTGGCCCCAGCACAGTTTGATTGACCTTAAAAAAATTTTTTTTAATGTTTATTTATTTTTGAGAGGGAGAAAGAATGTGAGCTGGGGAGGGGCAGAGAGAGAGGGAGACACAGAATCCTAAGCAGGTTGCAGGCTCCCAGCTGTCAGCACAGAGCACAACGCAGGGCTCCAACTCATGAACTGTGAGATCATGACCTGAGCCAAAGTCGGATGCTCAACTGACTGAGCCTCCCAGGTGCCCCTTGATTGACCTTTTAAAGTAAAGGTAGTTGCAACCTGTCCCAATTAAATGTGAATGCTTTTAGCTACTATAAAGTCAAATCATATTTTGTTGAAGATGTTGGCCATTTTGGGGCACCTGGGTGGCTCAGTTGGTTAAGCATCTGACTCTTTTTTTTTTTTTTATGTTTTATTTATTTCTGAGAGAGAGAGAGAGAGAGTGTGTGTGTGAGAGCAGGGGAGGGTCAGAGAGAGGGAGACACAGAATCCAAAACAGTCTCCAGGCTCTGAGCTAGCTGTCAGCACAGAGCCTGACACGGGGCTCAAACCCACAGACTGTGAGATCATGACCTGAGCTGAAGCCGGACGCTTAACTTACTGAGCCACCCAGGCGCCCCAAGCATCTGGCTCTTGATTTCAGCTTAGGTCATGATCTCATGGTTCATGGATTCAACCCCTGCATGGAGTTCTGTGCTGACAGCACAGAGCCTGCTTGGTATTCTCTGTCTCTCTCCCTTTCTCTCTGCCCGTCCCCTGCTCACACTGTCTCTGTCTCTCTCAAAATAAATAAATAAACTTAAAATAATTTTTTAAAACAGACGGTGAGCGTCTTGAACGTTTGTAGCTTTAAAGAAGCCAAAACAGGTTAGTATATATCCATTTTCCTAGGTAATGTTTCATGGGAGACTCACTCAAGGAAACATGAATTTAAACCTAGAATCCCAGAACTCCAGACAGCGTATTGAAAGCAAAAGAAAAAAAAATGGAAACACCTTTGTCTACTGGTGGATTATTGCTCCTTCCCCACGGGGGGGAGATGAGAAGTTGGTCAGTCCAGTCAAGTGTCACCTGTGTTACATTACAACCTGGGATTGTTTTGGAAGGAAGAGAGATTCCCAAAGCTTGAGCAATGCGAAAGTGATCCTTGCTCTGGGGAAGCATGAGGTCATCTGCACGCTCTGATTCATGTTCTCTCGCTCCCCAAGGATCTGGCTCCCAAGTACTTCCTGCAAACTAATTTGTTTCGGCTGCTGTGGCTGCAAAATCATTCCTGCACTAAGACTTCATGAACCATCTTAGACAGCTGGGTTTTCACCTTCTTTGTGAATGGACTCAGGGCTGCGTCTGTTTCATTTATTCCCTGAAAACTCACTGAGCACATCCTATGCACAAGCCCCTAGAGCTGAGCTGGCGGTACAAGTAGCAGATAAGCTCCACGCCTGCCCTGAAGGAGGTGATGGCTCAGTGGGAACATGGGTGAAGAAGCAAGCACATATAACCCTGTAGATGGGCGCCCTCAAGAGGGTGGGCAAGTTGGAAGGCAGGAGTGGTCCTGGCTCATGCTTGGAAGTCACAGAGGTCTTCTTGGAGAAGGTGACACCCAAATAGAGACGTAGAGGATGAGTAGGAGTTTCTGTCCTCTCCTTAGTCAGTGCTCAGTGATACCTGCTGTCATGTGACAGTTCTTCACTCCAGATCTATAGAGCAGAGCAGGTAACAGCAAGGTGGCTTATTAAATGCCTCTCTCTTCCTTTCCTCGAGGTCTGCAAACGGTGCCACTTCATTTGCTCTGGAAGGAGCCAGAAGCCAGGGCAAGAGTGGAGCATCCCTAAGGACCAGGGATGCTTTCTTCTCCTGAGGACACTGGCTGAGGAAGTGTCACCCTTAGCACCTTGGAGTTCATGCCCATTGGACTATTCTGGCAACAGGCAGCAATGCTGATGACTTTGGGCCTTCTTCTGCCCCCTCTCACTCCCATGGATATTTGTGTGTTTGTGTATATATAGTTTACGTATATGTGAATATATAAATGTATATTTATTTGAATATGTTATGTGCAAATATAAATATATTTATGTGAATATATAAAATATATAGCATATATTCATATATAAATATTCACATAAATATTTGTGTATATAACATGTATATTTGTGTATAAATATGATATGAATAAAATAAGTATAAAAATATTAATAAAATTAATATAACTATATTATATAAATATATAAATTGTAAATGTAATCTATAATAAATATAAATATATATTTGCATATAAGTATTCACATAGTTACATTCACATATATATGTGTGTGTCTGTGTATGTGTATGTAACAGCCTTATTGACATATAACTTACAAGCCACTTAAAGTGTATGGTTTTGTGGGTTTTGATACCCTCAGAGTACTCAACCACCTCCTTAATTATAGAACACCTCAGGAAGAAACCTTGAACCTTTAGCTGTAACCCCTCAATCCCCCCCCATTTCTCTCAGCCCCTGGCAGCCACTGACAACTTCATCTCCGTAGTTTTTGCTATCATTTCTTTTCTTCTTTTTGTTTTGTTTTGTTTTGTTTTGTTTTGTTTTGTTTTCTAGAGGAGCCATTGTGGCCACAGATAAAGGCAAAGAGCTCCAGCCAGGTGGGTCCCCAAGGCCTTTTCATTTTTTAAAAAGTTTTTACTTATTTATTTATTTAAGTAATCTCTCCACTCAACGTGGGACTCAAACTCATGACCCTGTGATCAAGAGTTGAACACTGTGACTGAGCCAGCAAGATGCCCCAGTTTTTGCTATTCTTAATATTTCAAACATTTCATCTAAATGGAAGCATGCAATTTACGGTCTTTCGTGACTGGCTTCTGCACTTTGCACTCAGCAGAATGTTTTCAAGGTTCACCTGTGTGGCAGCACTTTGCTCTTTTTATAGTCAAATTATGCACACGTGTCAGGTTTCATGTGCTTCAGACTAGCGTCTGGGCCAATCATCAATCCTGTCCAAAAAATGCCACTGATTCATTGATTTGTTCTATAAACATGTACAGAGCAAATACCATGTGGTGCCTAGGGCTTTATGTGCCCAGAAGTGTTCCAATTCATCTCCGTGTCGCCATCTTCATCGCCACCATCCCAGTCTACCACCATGTGCCTCCTGGACCAGGGAACTTTCCCAGAGTGAAATGTTAGCCTTCAGCAGTGGCCTCCTCACCCTCAATGACTTCCCCCCGTCTCAGAATAAAGATCAATCTCCTGTGTGTGACCAAGAACTACCCCGCAGTCTGGGTCTCCCCCACTGCCTTCCCAGCTTCTTCCTGTGGGCTCCAGCTGTCCAGTCTTCCCTCAAACCTTCTTATTTGCCAGGGACTCTCCATCTGGAGAAGAGCCTTGTCCTGCCCAATGCCTGCTCATCCTTCACATCCCAGGCCAGCCATCCCTTCCAAGAGAAGCCTTCCTGACAGTCACATGCACACCCTCATAATTCATTCTGCCAGCATTCTGTGTCTTTCCTTTGCCACAGAGCTTAACCCAGGTTCAACTGGACATTGGCGGTTGCTTGGTTATGACCTGCCTCCCCTCTAGACTTTAAGTTCTTTGAGGGTGGGTCATTGTCTAGTTTTGCTCACCCTTGAATCCCTGCTACCTAACAGTGCCTGGATTATAAACACAGAAAGGATGTAGGTACCAATATTTATAGAGTGCCCCCTATAAACAGACACTTTTACCAACTCTGTCTTATGAATCCTTATCCTAATCCTATGTGGAAGGTATCATTAGCGTTGTTTTACCAATGAGATCAATGAAGCTCAAACAGTAAAAATAAATAAGCTGTGCCAAGCCGGTAAGTGGCAGAGGAGGACCCTCTCCTAGGCTTATGGAATTTTCAGTTCTAAGATCTTTCCACTAATACCAGGCTGTTTCTGGAATCAAGACTACAAATGCCTTCCATTCAGGAATTATTAGATAAGCCTCCGTTCACAAATGCCAGTGAAACACCAAAAGAGAGCACCAAGGCAAAATGTACCCTCCAAGGAAAGCATAAACCAAAGGTTGCAGAGATCACAGCCAAGATTATTCTGGGCCTTCAGGGGGTAAGCTTCCGGATACAAAAGAACCTCCCCACTGTTGTCAGTTTCATTCTGATTGGCTTGCTGGAAGTTCTCGCATTTCTAAATGGAGACAGTATTTCCTCTGGAATTTTCTTACATTGTTTTATTTTTGGGTGTCAACCTTTCTCATTTCAGTCCTGCAAAGAACTGACCGTTCATTTCCTTTGGGGGATTTTTTTTTCTTTCTTTTTCTGGGGAAGCATTACCTCCACCAGAAAAACTGGTTACCAGAGCCAGCCCCAGAGGCCTTTGCACAGCCGTCACGGAGGCATTACCCTGTAAAGGTTCTCCGTCATTTTGAGGTCGCCTCGTAGCACGTGAGCCAAGACTTTTCAGTGACCTCACCCTTCTGGACCCAGTTCAGCAGCTGCAAACTTTGTCATTATAACGCAAGTGGCTGACTTCTTGCTAACATAGTTATGTCCTTAATAATATCTTTCAGACCAGGAATTCCCCCAATTAATATTCAATGGGAAGAGGATGAGAAGTCAGGGCCCCTGGCGATGAGCCATCTTCATATTACAAGGGACAGCCCATTTAAGGGAGTGACTTTTGCCCGATGTAATAGATTCCTTTTGCTCTGAGGCATGCTCTGGGTATGTTCTTCTGCAATCCAAACTGCTGTTGGTTTCCAACAGACATAAATTTACTAAAAACTATCATTCAGTCTTAAAAAGGAAGGAAATTCTGGCACATGCTACAACATGGATGAAACTTGAGGATATGATCAGTGAAATAAATTGTTCACAAAAGGACAGCTATTGGGGGCGCCTGGCTGGCTCAGTTGGTACAGTGTGCGACTCTTGATCTCAGGGTCATGAGTTTGAGCCCCATGTTGGGGTTTGAGTTTACTAAAAAAAAACCCAAAATGACAAATATTATATAATTCCGTTTATAGAGGTTCCCAGTGGTATCCAATTCACAGAAACAGAAAGTGGAATGGCGGTTGCCTGAGGCTAAGGGGGGGAGGGGAAATGGGAAGTCAGTGTTTAGTGGGTACAGATTTTCAATTTGGGAAGATGAAGAAGTTCTAGGGGCACCTGGGTGGCTCAATGGGTTAAGAGTCTGACTTCGGCTCAGGTCATAATCTCACGGTTCGTGAGTTTGAGCCCTACGTCGGGCTCCGTGCTGACAGCTCAGAGCCTGGAGCCTGCTTTCAGATTATTCTGTGTCTCCCCTCTCTCTGCCCCTCCCCTGCTCACTCTCTGTCTCTCTCTCTCTCAAAATAAAGACATAAAAAATTAAAAAAAAAAGTTCTAGAGATGGATGGTGTGATAGTTGCACAACAATGTGAATGTACTTAATGTCATTCAACTGTACACTTAAAAATAATAAAAATGAGGGGCACCTGAGTGGCTTAGTTGGTTGAACGTCTGACTTGGGATTTCAGCTCAAGTCATGATCTCTCGGTTCATGAGTTTGAGCCCCATGCTGGGCTCTATGCTGACAGCACAGAGCCTACTCGGGAATCTCTCTCTCTCTCTCTCTCTCTCTCTCTCGCTCTCGCTCTCGCTCTCGCTCTTTCTCTGCCCCTCCCCTGCTTATGCGTGTGTGCTCTCTTTCTCTCAAAATAAATAAATAAACTCTTAAAAATGATAAATATGATAATTTTTTTAATGTTTTATTTCTAGGAGAGAGAGAGATAGACAGCGTGAGCAGGGGAGGGTCAGAGAGAGAGGGAGTCACAGACTGAAATAGGCTCTAGGCTCTGAGCTGGCAGTCAGCACAGAGCCCGACGCGGGGCTCGAACCCGCGAACCGCGAGATCATGACCTAAGTGAAAGTCGGACGCTTTCACCCAGGCATCCCCAAAATGATAAATTTTATGTTCTGTATATTTTACTGCAAAAGACAAGGTGTCTGAGAAGTTTTTTTAAAGTCTTACCTGCTGTCCTTCTAATTGTTCATTAGTTGCACTTTGGTATAGCATGCCACCTACTGCCTTGAGCCTTGTTTCTCAAAGTGTGGTCCCTGGACCAGCAGCATCACCACCAGGTGGGAGCTCAGGTCCCCCACCCCAGACCGACTGAACTGGAATTGGCATTTAACAAGATCCGTAGGGTTTTGAGAAACAGTGCTGTAGCATTCAGGCTTGACTGCACATTGGAATCACCTGGGGAGCTTACAAATCCTGATTTCATTGTGGAGTGTGGCCAAATATCAGGATTTGCAACCGCTCACCCAGGAATTCTAACTTGCAGCCAGAGCCTGAATCTACGCATCCAGACTATCTGCCAGGACTCAGCATGTCAGCCTGTGATTTTCTCATCTCAGCTCTGGGACATTTTTTTTAAGCGTTTATTTATTTTTGAGACAGAGCATACATGGGGAAGGGGCAGAGGAGGGGGAGACACAGAATCTGAAGAAGGCTCCAGGCTCTGAGTTGTCAGCACAGAGCCCAACGCGGGCCTTGAACTCATGGTTGTGAGATCATGACCTGAGCACAGTCAGACACTTAACCGACTGTGAGCCACCCCGGTTCCCCTGTGACATCATTTCTGATGGGAACACTATGAAGTTTTGTTTGAAAAGTCTCATCATCTTGGTATGTTTCATAATGTAAATTCATATGACAGAGACACCTTGTGACCTCTTTTCTAATTGAGCTTACCGGTGGGGCATGACAGATTTGATACTGCTCACTGCTCTGGATAACCGAAAACTGACCCCTTTGGTGACAAACGGTTTTTAAACATTTTAAATCTTTGCATGTAAATATTTCTAAGTGAAGCCGTGTTTCCCTGATTCAATTATTTTCCCTTATTCAATCATTTGTGGCTATGTGCAGGTCTCTTTCTGTATTTCCCAGTTGTGATTTTTCATTATTAGCATTCCTAGGGCTCTGAATATCAGGGCAAGTGTTAAAACAGAGCTGAACTAACAGTACTAATTAATAAAAAATATTTGGTAACAGATGTCTAATATTTGAGGGGGAGACTTTGTCTGGATGCAGAAAAAAATCCTGGCAACTTTTAGTTAGCCAGAACCCTCTGCCTCACTTGTGCCTGACAGCTGAGTTTTCCAGGAAAACACATACAGACCGTCTACTCCAGGCACTGTTCAAGATCCAGGGGTATGACGGTGAATTCGGGAAGTCCTTATCTTTGCCGAGCCTCACTCTAGTCAGAGAGGTGGGCAATAAACAAGTTATTGATTAGGGATCAGTACATACAGGTGTTGGGTATTAGGAAGAACCATGAAAGGGACGCCTGGGTGGGTCAGTTGGTTAAACACCCGACTTCGGCTCATGTCATGATCTCACAGTCCATGGGTTCGAGCCCCGCATCAGGCTCTGTGCTGACAGCTAGCTCAGAGCCTGGAGCCTGCTTCCGATTCTGTGTCTCCCTCTCTCCCTGCCCCTTTCCCACTCCCTCTCTGCCTCTGGCTCTCAAAATAAAAAAAATAAAGGACATTAAAAAAAAAAAAAGGAAGAACCATGAAAGAAAATAAACCAAATTAGAACAGGCTTGAGAGCTGCCCACAATCAGGGTGTCTCAAACTGTCTGGGATAAAGGGCTGGTTTTCTTTCTTCCAATGTGCTTTGGACCAATACTTTAAAAAGTCCAATATAGGAGCTCCTGGGTGGCTCAGTCGGCTGAGCATATGACCTGGGCTCAGGCCATGATCTCACGGTTTGTGAGTTCGAGCCCCGCGTCGGGTTCTCCACTGTCAGTGCAGAGCTGGCTTCTGATCCCGTCTCCCTCTCTCTCTGTTCCGGCTCGTGCTTTCTCTCTGTCTCAAAAATAAATAAAAGCATCAAAATATTTTTAATAAAATTAAAAGTACAGTAAAGATCAATTCCTAGAAAAATTAAAAGTGGGAAAATCAAAGACATCTAAAGCACAAGCTCAAAAATCTCATTAGGGTCAGACAGAAAATATCTTAAATAAAATCAGAATGTGACATAGGAAAAGAATTACAATTGCTCCTTGAAAGTGTGTGAATAGGCACACTTGGAGAATATAGAGAATCTCTATAGTTTTTTTTTTTTTTAATTTATTTCGAGAGAGAGTGGGTGCAAGTGGGGGGGAGGGCAAAGAGAGAGGGACAGAGAGCTTCCCAAGCAGGCTCCAAACTGTAAGCACAGAGCCCCACTCAGAGCACAAACTCACGAATCGGGAGATCATGACCTGAGCTGAAATCAAGAGTCAGACACTTAACAGACCAAGCCACCCAGGCTTCCCTGCTCCAATTCATTCTTTAAAAATTTAGGACCACACTGGTTACACATCTTGCAAAGGTATAGAATTTGTTTCTCAACTCAAAGATTCTTGATATAGCTCCTCCCCTTGATAAATATCGTACTTGAGCATGCAGTAATAGTCATCTATAATCAGCTTTTACATCCTTAATAAAAAGAATAATCTCAGTTTTAACATATCGTATCTTATTTAATTAATAATTTTCACTATGACACTAGATACACCGTTTTGTTTACCTGACCATTTTGGCTTTTTTGTAGAAAGACTTTTTTGACGAGGGAAGCAGTATGTTGATTTATTTACATTCTAGGGTAAAGCCCCTTTATCTGTATAACTACTCCAGGAAACTTCCCAGTCATTATAGCTACACCATCAAAACACATTCCTACATAAATCTTAAACTCCAAGCTCCATCTAATTGCCAATATAATCCCTCAGAGGTTCATATAGTTCAGAGCTACTAGTGTCTGTAGCCAATGAACCGGAAAGAAATAATTCTTCCTTTACCATCATGTTCAAAATATACTTTAAACATTGTCATTAGCGATATCTGTTCATTTCTCCTTTTTTTTCTTTTTTAAAAATTTTTTATGTTTTTCTTTTGAGAGACAGAGTGTGAGTAGGGGCGGGGTGGGGTAGAGAGAGAGAGAGAGAGAGAGAGAGAGAGAGAGAGAGACACAGAATCCGAAGCAGGCTCCAGGATCTGAGCTGTCAGCACAGAGCCTGACATGGGGCTCGAACTCACAGACTTTGAGATCATGACCTGAGCCGAATTCAGACGCTTAACCGACTGAGCCACCCAGGCGCCCCAATATCTGTTCACTTTTCAAGCTACAATGAAAACACAAGCTTTTCAGAGAGCACAGGTGGCTCAGTTGGTTAAGCGTCAGACTCTTAGTCTCAGCTCAAGTCATGATCTCATGGTTGTGAGATCAACCCTCCAGTCTGGCTCTGTGCTAAGGGTGTGGAGCCTGCCTGGGATTCTCTCTCCCCATCTCTTTGCCCCACCCCTGCTCACAGCCACTTGTTCTCTCTATCAAAATAAATAAATAAACTTAAAAAAAATACTAGCTTTATTTGTTGACTTGGTCTACAAGTCAGTTCCTGAATACATTGAGCTACAGTATCCTAGAAAAACAGTGTTGGAGTTATTTTCTTTGTCACAGATTCACCCATTTCCAAGCAAACCTCTTTGACTCGGTCTTCTGCTAGTGTACTTTTTAACCCAAGTAAGCCAAAGTGCTGCTTCATAAGATACCTTCAAAGTACCAATGCTTGTAGGTGAAATATTGAACAGCTACTTCCATCAGCTTTTAAATTCATGACTCCTTCCTTAACAGGATCATTTGGTTTTGAACTGTTCATATTTTGTATACAAGTGTTGCTTAAGTTTGGGTGGCTCCATAAGCTTGTCAGACCATCCATTTCTATAAATAACACATCATAGTTTTAGCATTCTGCCATCAATGATGCCTACAAAATCAAAATCAATATACCAACATAACTGAGCAAAATTAGTATTACTATTTCCATCTTCCTTTCTTTGAAATAACTTCTGTTTTCATCATTTGGTTTCCTACCACTGCCACTTTGGGGAAAAGTGTGTCCTTCCTTTTGACAAAAATGGCCCAGTGAGCTTATCTTACCATTGATAAATTCAAGTTAAGAAATTGTACCCCCACACCAAGATCCTTAACTTACTCACATCTGCAAAGTCCCATTTGCTATTTCACAGGTTGTAGGGATTGGAACATGAGTATCCTTGAGGGCCAGTATTCTATCCACCACAGATAGTCCTGACGCCCAGGCCGTGCACCTTTCATTCTTTCTGCAGAATGAATACAGATGACTCAGTGGGGTCAGGAGCAGTCAGGTTGGATTGTGAGACAAGTAACCATCACACGTCGAAGATTACAGAGGAATCTAGGCAAGAAAGTGACCCCTCGTATGGTGAGGACTGCCTTACTAGCTTAGACTTTGCGTGTCGGAGAAATAAACCCCTGTCTTACGTAGGCCAGCATTATTGGGGCCTTCTCTATTATAGCAGTGGACCTGGTATCCTAACTAATTTCACCATCAAAAGAAAATAATAAAATGAGGAGACGGAAGGGAAGGAACGACAGAGGAACAAAAGTCAGCTTACTCGCTCATAGGTTCTCTCAAAAATAATTTTGAATATATTGGAAAATGTACTACGTAATTATAATTCATACAGAGAAATAAAATTCCTCAAGTGGCAAATGCCTTGCTTTCACTTCTTCTGTTGCCAATTGGTAAAGAGTCAGATCCACATACTAATAGCCGACTCAAGTCAGTGACCTCAGCTCTCTGGTTAAACTTTGGCAGCCTTGGCCTTTGGTCTCTACCCAAGGATAGACTCAACAGCTCAGCTGAGTTTTTCACAGGCTCAACGGCTACAGTTACAGAATTCCCATCTTAGAATGAATCCCCTAAGTCTGTAGTTTGACCATCTTATGAAGCAGATAAGCCTTGTGTTTAGAGCAAGCTTTTCCACATGTGACCTTTCAATTTCACGTCATGGCTGAGTTGAAGGTGAATGACCAAGGCCTTATCTGGTTGGAGTTTGCATTCCATGTGGCATGACAGGCCACAGTGGAGGCTGAGTAATCAGATGTGGTTTTTGACAAGCTGGTTTAAAGACCCGCCTTACTGAGTTCGGCCTGTAGCCTCCTCTCTCCACTCGGTCTGCTGTCCAGAGGGGGAAATGGCAGATACTGCCTTCCTCGCCACTCTGTTCCAAGCTTTCTTGAGGGAAGGATTCCACAAAGTGTCAGTCGTTTCTTAAGTGATGGGTAGAAGGAGCTGCAGGTTCAAGTCTGGCTCTTAAACACTTTGAGGACATAGACTTTTTTTATGTATAAGCTTCTTATCTCTACCCTTCTTTTATTTCTTGTAGCTTTCCTCCTGGAGTTCTTAGCTCAATTAGCTTTAGAAGCAATTATCAAAATAACAATAGTAATAGTAATATCAAAATAAGGTATTTTTTTCACATTCCTAAAAAACTCTGCCATGAATCATTTAAGACATTCGTACAGAGTGAACTGAGCTAAAGCAAACACAGGGGCGGCCATCACTCAGCTGATGTAATAAAATATTGCTACTATTCCTATTTCTTTAGCTTACTCTTAATTTGGAACGTAACATTCCCAGGCATTTCTTTGTATTATATTTTTAATATATCTGCATATATTTCTAAATGATATATTACTTAAATTGTGTATTTTGAATGTAAATAGAATAGAATATGCATTTTACTGCAACTGTTCTTTTTATTCAACATGGAGGGATCTATCAGTTGATACATGAAGCTTTAGTTCCTTAATTTTCACTGCTACTTAAAAATGTATGAATAGGGGCGCCTGGGTGGCTTAGTCGGCTAAGCGTCCGACTTTCACTTAGGTCATGATCTCGCAGTTCGTGGGTTCGAGCCCCGCGTCGGGCTCTGTGCTGACTGCCAGCTCATAGCCTGGAGCCTGTTTCAGAGTCTGTCACTCCCTCTCTCTGACCTTCCCCTGCTCATGCTGTCTCTCTCTCTCTCCTAGAAATAAATTTAAAAAAAAACATTAAAAAAATTTTAAAAAATAAAAATGTATGAATATACGCCACTATGTATTCTCTTGTGGCTATGCATATAAACATGTCTTTTAAAACTAAGCTTCTTGGGGCACCTGGATGGCTCAGTCAGTCAAGCGTCTGACTCGGTTTCGGCTCAGGTCATGATCTCATGGTTTTGTGAGTCTGAGCCCCATGTCAGGCTCCGTGCTGAGAGTGTGGAGCCTGCTTGGGATTCTCGGTCCCCCTGTCTCTCTGTGCCTCCTCCACTCGTGCTATCTCTGTCTCTCCCAAAATAAATAAATAGAATTTAAGTAAATAAATAAGTAAATAAAATAAAATAGGTTTCTTTGGACATGGTGTAAGTTGTGGCACCTGGAACTCTTTCTTCTGGAGCTGCACTGTTCTAGATAGAAGCCACAAGCCATGTGTGAGCACTTGAAATCTACCTAGTCTAACCTGAGATATGATGTGGCTATAAAATAGACACCAGATAGTGAAGAAAAGATACATAAGAAAAGGCAAGTAAAATATCTTATCAATAATTTTATATTAATAAACTCTTGGATGTTGGGCTAAATAAAATATAATTATAACCAATTTCTCCTGTTCCTTTTTCTTTTTTCAAGTTTATTTATTTTGAGAGAGAGAGAACAAATGGGGGAGGGGCAGAGAGAGGGAAAGAGGGAATCCACACCGTCAGTGTAGAGCCCGATGCAGGGCTTGAACCCACAAATTGTGAGATGATGACCTGAGCCAAAATCCAGAGTTGTACACTCAAGCAACGGAGCCATTTGGGTACCCCTCTTTTTACTTTTTAAAATGTGGCTGTTAGAGGGGCACCTGTGTGGCTCAGTTGGTTGAGCATCCAACTTGGGCTTGGGACATGATCTTGCTATTTGTAAATTTGAATCCTACATTGGGGGTCAGCACAGAGCCCGCTTTGGATCCTTGGTCCCCTTCTCTCTACCCCTCCGTTGCTTGTGTGTGCTCTCTCTCTTTGAAAAATAAATAAACAGTTTTTAAAAATGCAGCTAGTAGAAAATAAAAAAAAATTTAAGTTCTTTTTAATGTTTATTTTTGAGAGAGAGACAGAGTATGAGTGGGGAAGGGGCAGAGAGAGAGAGAGGGAGACACAGAATCTGAAACAGGCCCCAGGCTCTGAGCTGTCAGCACAGAGCCTGATGTAGGGCTTAAATTTGTAATGACAAGATCATGACCTAGGTTGACGTCTGACGCCTAACCAACTGAGCCACCCAGGCACCCTAGAAAATTTTACATTACAGGGGCACCTAGGTGGCTCAGTTGGTTGAGTGCCTGACTCTTGATTTTAGCTCAGGTCATGATCCTAGGATCGTGGGACTGAGCCCTGTGTCAGGCTCTGCACTGAGCGTGGAGGCTGCTTAAGATTCTCTCTCTCTCTCTCTCTCTCTCTCTCTCTCTCTCGGATGTTATGCTAGGCGAAATTAGTTGGTCAGAGAAACACAAATATCATATGACTTCACTCATTTGAGGACTTTAAGATACAAAAGAAATGAAAATAAGGGGAGGGAAGCAAAAATAATATAGAAACAGGGAGGGAGACAAAAACATAAGAGACTCTTAAATATGGAGAACAAACAGAGGGTTGATGGAGGGGTGGTGGGAGGGGGATGGGCTAAAGGGTGAGAGGCATTAAGGAATCTACTCCTGAAATCATTGTTGCACTAGATGCTAACTAACTTGGATGTAAATTTTAAAAACAAATAAATATTTAAAAAAAGAAGATTCTCTCTCCCTCTGCCCCTCTCCCACACTCACATGCTCTCTCTCTCAAAAAAAAAGTAAAATAAAATAATAAAATAAAATAAATAACATGTGTCATGTTTCTGGCTCACATTCTATTTCCATTGTCAGCCCTCCTCTAATCAAAGCTTTCTGTGGCCTGGGACCCAATCTGCCTTATTCATCACCTTAAACCCAGTGCCCAGAATAGCAATGGTTCAAGGAGGTGCAGAGGATGCGCCTGCTGAATAAATGAATGAGTCAGCGAATGACCACATGAATGAATGAAGAGCAATGCTTGTATAATTCTGCTTGTTTACCCCTTCACTCTCAAGAAGATGGTACAAAGTTGTCTCAATGAAATTCTTTTAGAAATCTCCACTTGTATGGTTTCGTCGGTTGACTCCCAGGCAGACCACGGATGGACACGAGGCCCTCCCCCTACCCAGGTTGGGGGAGGGCGGCTTCCGTCCCTGGGAGAGGTCTGCCGGCCATAGTGGCCTGGTGCTGCTGTGTTTGCGCTTGTGCTCAAGCCTGATGCCCTGTGGCATCACCAAGGAGTGCCTGAGGTAGGTGAGAAAGTGGCGATGTCTTCTTCCAACCACTAACTTGTCAGAGGACCATCTGCTGGAGTCTGGCGTCATGTTTGTTCTCAAGAATATTTCAGTCAAAAATAATAACTTTCAGGGCACCTGGGTGGCTCAGTCAGTTGAGTGTCCGACTCTTGATTTTGGCTCAGGTCATGATCCTGAGGTTGTGGGATCAAACCCCACATCTGGCTCCTCGCTGAGTGTGGATCCTGCTTGGGATTCTCTCTTTCTCTCCCTACCTCTCTCTCTCTCTCTCTGCCCCGCCCCCCAATGAAATAATAACAATAATAATTTTCCCTTTGCCTGTCCTCAAGTCATACTAAATTTTTTATACTAATTTTTGATGCAACTGTTGGCAAGAAGATCAATTCTGCTGCCCTCTCATAATTCCAGTGTTTTCAGAATAGATGGGGTTCCTGGGGAGCCTGGGTGGCTCAGTTGGTTAAGCGACCGACTCTTGATTTTAGTTCAGATAATGATCTCATGGTTCATGGGATCAAGCCCCGTGTGGGGCTCTGTACTAGTAGCACATGCATGCACACACATGTTCTCTCTCTCTCTGCTTCTCCCCCACACATGTATGTGCACACACGCTCTCTCTCTCTCTCAAAATAAATAAATTTTTAAAAATAGCTATAAAAATAGATGGATTCCTGAGTCACACTTGCAAAGGCCCTCATACTTTCCTTTGGAGTTGAAATTTGGTTCATTTTGGTAGACTAGAGGGGAAGTGTATACCCCATTCTCTAACATTCTCTTATTTTGCAAGCTCTCCAACTCCAAGTGTTCTTACTTCCTATTGCAAGAGGATCAAGTTCAAAAGCAAAAATTCTCTCAAAGAACCCTGGGCAGACTCTCATGTTTAGAACTTTGAAGTAACGACTATTCATTTCAGGTGACTTTTCGATCTGTAAGCAAATAGTCGGTTACCCACCCCAGGAGCCGGCAGCCCTCAGCACATCTGCCTCTCCATCTGTTTCGCAGATGGCAATGTTTCAATACCAGCGATGAAGGATGTGTGGCTGCACAGGTGGCCAGCTGGGCAGTGGTGGACTTGGTATGTGGTGCTAAGGAACATTTGAACTTAACGTTTGAACTTAAATGTACAGTGTAAATCTAAAAAGTATTAGGGGGGAAAAAACGCACAGGAAGTCTGTTGAATCTAAGACTAGGTGAAGTGTTTTTAGAGTTGACATTGAGAGCCAATCCATAAAAGGAAAAATGGATAACCTGGACCTTACCAAAATTCAGAATTTTTGCTTTGTGAAAGAGGGTAAGAAAGCAAACTATGGAATGGCAGAAAATGTTTGCAACCACATATGTATCTGACAAAGGACCGATGTCCAGAATATATGGGAAGTTCTCAAAAAATCCAAACAACCCGATTAGAAAATAAACAGATATTTCACTGGAAAGCATATGCAAATGACAAATTGTTTAAAAACCCAATAATCCGATTAGAAAATAAACAGATATTTCGCTGGAAAGCGTAGGCAAAATGACAAACTGTTTAAAAACCCAAACAATCCAATTAGAAGATAAGCAGACATTTCACTGGAAAGCATGTAGGAAGATAAAGCACACACAATGATGTTGGACATTATTAGCTGTGATGGCGATGGAAATTAAAACCACAGTGAGAGACTGTGACAAGCTTCTCAGAATCACTAAAATAAAAAATACTGATAACACAAAATGCTGGCAAGGATATAGAATCGTTGGATAGGAATGTAAAATGGTTTGGCCACGCTGGAAAATTCTTTGTCAGTTTCTGAAAAAAAACTAAACATGCACTCACCACACGTCCCGGCAATTGCACCCTTTGACATTTGTCCCAAGAAATAAAGACTTAAGTTCATGCAAAACCAGTACACGAGTGCATGTAGCAGTTTTATTCATGAAAGCCCCAGACTAGAAATAGCCCAGACGCCCGTCAGTGGGTTGCATAAACAGTGGGCCATCCATATCACCGAAGGCTACCCAGCAATAATAAGGAATGAACTGTTGATAACCCACTGCAACTCAGATCATGGGAATTAGTCTGAATGATAAAAGACAATCTCAGAGCTTATGTACTGTATGATTTCATTTTCATTTCATTAGAACACTGTTGAAAGAACAAAATTATAGATAAGAACATACTAGTGATTGCCAGGGGGTTAGGGATAGGGGCTGGGAGAATATAAAAGGGAAACATGAGGCAGCCGTGTGGCGATGAAACAGGTCTGTAGCTTAATTGTACTGGTGGTTACATGAAGCTACACCTGTGATAAAATTACATAGACACACACACACACACACACACACACACACACACAGGAGTGCTTATAAAATTGGCAACATCTGAGGGGCGCCTGGGTGGCTTAATCGGTTAAGCGTCCGACTTTCGCTTAGGTCATAATCTCGCGGTTCGTGGGTTCGAGCCCCGCGTCGGGCTCTGTGCTGACTGCCAGCTCAGAGCCTGGAGCCTGTTTCAGTCTGTGACTCCCTCTCTCTCTGACCCTCCCCTGCTCACGCTCTCTCTCTCTCTCCTAGAAATAAATAAAACATTTAAAAACAAAATTGGTAACATCTGAATAGGCACCGTGGATTGCATCAGTGTCCATTTCCTGGTTTTGATATTGTACTTTAGATGTTACCAACTGGAAGAGACTGGACAAATGTCGTTGGACTTCCCAGTGTTGTGATTTGGTTTTTTTGTTTTTGTTTTTCCTGTAACCTCTTGTGAATCTATCATTATTTAAAAATAATTTAAAAAAAACTGCCTTTGGACATGAAGCAATTTTTTAGTTTGGAATTACCTCAGGATCTGTACATTTCAACAATTCTTATTCTGCACCTACTACTAATTTGCCTTGGTAAGTGTATCTACTTGTAAAGCTATCTTGCTATTCAGTGCCCTGTTCTGTTCTGCTAAACATAGTGGTAAACAGCATTTTTGGTATGATGGTTATGGACTGTTCTAGGACTTTCCAGATTTTTGTGAGCGATATCTAAAAATGATATGTGGTCAGTAAGTGGACCAACTTGTTTGAATGAATGTGGTTATTTTTGTAAACACTCATGGTAGATCCTGTTAGAGCACATACAGAGTCTGTGTTTCCCCATGATGGCAATAAACTTGCTCAGTTGGGGGGTTGAAGGGTTATGAGTATTTTTCATAACTATCACTTCCTGAACTTGACCTTTATTATACTTTCCATATTTGCTAATATGCGATATACTTGAAATCTGTCTTTAGAATTACCTGACTTATTTATTTTTTTTAATGTTTATCTATTTTTGAGAGAGAGCAAGAGTGAGAGTGAGTGTATGTGCCAGTGGGGAGGGACAGAGAGAGGGAGACACGGAATCCAAAGCAGGCTCCAGGCTCTGAGCCATCAGCACAGATCCTGACGCTCAAACTCACAAACCGTAAGATCATGACCTGAACCAAATTCAGATGCTTAACTGACTGAGCCACCCAGATGCCCCAAAATTACCTGACTTTTTAAAAGCACACAATACCATTCTGATCTGTTATGTGCCAAATTTTTTGCATATATTTTCTCATTTAGGACTCCTTTTAATCCAATTAAAAACATGTTTTCTTCCTTTCTTAAAACATGAACACGAGAAGTTATCTGCCTGAATAAATAGTCCATGAAACTTGTTATTTCAGCAATACTATTCTTGCTCACGGCACTGTTGAAACTCTCCTTTGGGGCTTTTTTGGGATGGGGTTACTGCAGCATATTCTTTTGACTGCACTCAGTTGTGGAAATTTTTCACCTTTTAAAGTTTAGAACCTTATTTATCTACGTACCTACCTACCTAGATCTCTTGTCAAGAGGAATTCAGCACAAATTAAAACAAAGTCGTTATTTTGGCTTGCCGGCTTATAGAAATTCATCTCCAGTACCAGCAAGAATACTGAGAAACAGGAACCCGCTTCACTGCCAGGGACAGTATGACTTGCTCCAAGCCTTTGGAAAGCAATTCACAATCTGTATGTCCAAACCCTTCAGAAATGGTCAAACATTTTAAGGAGGCATTCCATTCCCGGACATGGATCCTGTGAGAAATAAGCCCACCGGCCCAATCAAAGGAAGGATATGGGGCACATTGAAGAGAAGCTTTAATCAACATTCTTGTAAGAGTGGGTGTCTGACGGACAGGCTCGCTTGGGGCAGTTACAGCAGACAATTTATCTCCAAGCATGCAAATCCCTCCCCTGGGTCCTCATTGGCTGAGTACTACAGAGGTTACAGCCTTACCCAGCCTTCACCTATGCCCACGGAAAGCAAAAAGTAGTCTGATTGGAACAAATGTACATTCCCTGAGGTGATGCAGAGACTTTCAGTCCCTCCTCTCTTTGTTCTTTGGCGCATGCTCATTGCAAAGCCTGTGACAATAAGACTGCCAAACAAAGAGGGAAGAAGACCCAGGTAGTGAAGTGTCTAAGGGTTTGGGGCTCCACTGTTGGTGGGGAGGGGGAGCGGGGTCATATATATTTCCAGTAGGTTGTAAACTGATTGTTAACTAGACACCACAACTTTTTTTTGGTATTTCTGAAAATGAACCATCTCCCTTCTCACAATCCTGTATTTNTGTCAGGTTGCTTCTGTTCTCACCTGGGGAGTCATGGCAGAGCCAGCAAAGGACCCATTAAACCCTGCTGCAGATTGTGGGCTCGAGGAGGTTAGGAAAAGGGCATCAAATCCACCCCACTGCGAAGGGCTACAGTTCCAGTTAGTTTCATTTGCATCTCTAAGTACAAGGTGGATTAGCCGACTTCTGTTTTGCATGTGTAAAGAGCCCAGCATGAGTGCTGCTGTAAGAGTTCCAGAATTCTGACTTCCACCATGTTAATCACAAACGCACTCTCCCGAGGACTACTATTAGTTTTTNTGCTGGGTCCTAGAGGAGTTCTATTGTTAATTTTTTGAGGAACCTCTACACTCTTTTCCGGAGGGGCTGCACCAGTTTACATTCCCACCAACAGTGTAGGAGGGTGCCCGTTTCTCCACATCCTCGCCAGCATCTAGAGTCTCCTGATTTGTTCATTTTAGCCACTCTGACCAGCATGAGGTGGTATCTCAGTGTGGTTTTGATTTGTATTTTCCTGATGATGAGGGACGCTGAGCATTGTTTCATGTGTCTGTTGGCCATCTGGATGGAGTACTACTATTTTGATGTAAGAACCATTTAAGTGTGTATACTCCCCTGTGCTCATTTGCAAATCAATCTTATTCAAAGACTTTCCTTCAACAGCTCAGGTAGCTTTTGCTTTTCCTTTTCAGCTGTTTTTTTAATTTTTATTTTGTTGTTGTTGTTGTTGAAGATTCTACTATTTTCTTCCACCCTGCCCCCAAATCTAGCCTTCTATCTCAAGGGCTTAAAGTATTTATAAATACTCTCAATATCAGGTGCAAATTAATACTTGTACACACTTTAATGGGATCCTGCAATACCTTTCAACATCTATCACCCTACTGTTTATTGCCCCCTGTGAAATGCCCATCCCTGTTCCTTTCTTATTTTGTTACATGTGTGAAACCGTTGCTTCACACCTACAATCCCTTCTTAGAAACTCTTTAGTTCCCACGGGCCAGACAAGCTACCCCTACCTGCCCATTACTGCAATTCGGACCCTTGTGAACTGGACACAGGTGAACATAACCTAAATTGGAAGGCATTCCACTTACCCCAAGAATTTGGAGTTGGGCAGGAAGATTGTCTCTTCTGAATTTGGACATAGGGAATGAGCAAATAATCCACAAAGGATCAGCTAGAATGCCAACAAATCATGGGATTAAATCACCACTTGGAGACAGCANAGAGAGAGACAGAGAGAGACCAAGAGAGAGGGAGGGAGAGAGGAAGGAAGGGAGGGAGGGAAGGATGGAGGGAGGGAGAGGGAGAGAGAGAGAGAAACTGCCTGGAGTTGGTATTCCCAATCTCAAAGCTCAGTTGGGTTCCTGGGGGTCATTTCTTTATATCTCCCTTCACATGAACTACCATAAATGGATTTTAGTTAATGACACCAAATAATCCTTGAATCATATTCTCAGAGTAGGTCTTCAAAACGAAGATTATAAAAACGAATGAATAAATATTAACCATATTAGGAACTAATCCCATTCATTTTTCTTCTCTTTTTCTGTTCCCTTAAAAACCTGTGAAATATGCCATCCATACAGAAGAGTGCCTACAATTTCTATATAAGGTTAAAACTACCTCTGGTTGAAACTATGCTCATGTTTTATGAATTCCTCTGGGCCAGGTAGTAAATATTTCTTGCTTTGCAGGACATACAGTCTCTGCCAGAACTTCTCTGGTCTGTTTGCAGCACTAAAGCACGTAACGAATGTGGTTGTGTTCCAATAAATTTTATTATAAAAACAGGCAGCAGGCTGCCTTTGGCCCGTAGGTCATTGCTGAATGACTATGGCTTGAAGGAGACTTATTATCCCTGGTCTAAAGAATTTGAAAGCAAAGTTCTGCATAACCACCTCCCAGGTCCATAACACAGATAACACTGGAGACGTTTCTGTCTACCCATCCTAGATGATAATTCCTCACTCCCTTAAAAGACACGGTCACCATTCTGACACTTGTGATGGACATTTTCTTGCCTCTCTTTACAGCTCTGTCAGCTATGTATTCATTACTAGACAGGATAGCTTATTTTTACCCATTTTAAAAATATTGATAAATGGAACCCTACTTAATATGTTCTTTTTTTCCCTCCTCATCCAGGCGTGCACAATCTCTTCCAGACAATAATAAGAGGAAGCACTTCCCAAAAGCAGCGTGGTGGGGAGGTTAGGAGGCTGTAGGGAGTGGCCCAGCCTGTCTGGTTGATGAGGTTGGAATATGCCATGAAATTCCTCAGACTTTTCTACTGCAAGTCCCTCTGCAGGTGTGTGACAGTGACACATCAGTGGGGACCGTGTAGCTGCTGCTGGAGCCCAGTCTGGAGCCCTTCACGGTCAGCAGTGCCAACCAGAGCATGCAGAAGGACATTGTGACACAATCTGGAAGGTCTCCTTCCAGGTCAGGGACACCCTGATGCTGGCAGACAAGCCCTCTTGGTGCTGGAGGAAGAAGGCACAACCGTAAAGACAGGGGGGTGTTTCCAAGCCCTGGAAGACAAGACAGTGTTCGTGGACCTCCGGAAGGTGCAAAACTGGCAGTCCCATCAGAGCAGGTGGGGTCCCCCATGCAGGGGGAAACACTGAGAGCCTAGGAGAAGTCCTTGAGAGGTGCCAACCACTTGCTTGTCTTGATGCAGGGGACTAGGTACTAATTTTCCCTCGCCCATAAGATCAAAGTGGCCTGCATCACCTTTGACTTGTACAACATGAACCCACAGGACTTTATTGTTTGTTTGATAGTGAAGGCAACTCATGATGGGACATACTCCATTTCCTACTATATGCACTTCTATGGGGTCAAGTGCATCATGAAGGAAGCTCTTTATTGGCTCCTCTTTGGCATGCAGACCATACGCCACATGCCGCTTGCACCTTCTGCTACATGCAGCAACTCTTGGATGTCACAGAGGGAGGGCAGCCCAAGGGCAAGGCCACATCCCTCTTCCCAACCAGTCTGAAGATTCTGCAATGAAGGTCCAAGTCCTTGGATGCCTTCCCAGCCAAAGACTAGACTGGGGACCCATGTTCAGCTGGTAGCATCCATCTGGCAGCCAGAGAGCTTCTTGCCTGCTCATAACTCCCTCTCCCCAGCAAGATCATGAATGAGGAAGCATGGGGAAGGATCAGAAACCACGTATGGTCTGCCCAAAAGAGAACTAAGGGTTCCTGGCCTGGCCTAGTTTGTTCCTGCCCAACGTAGCTTAGCTGACCAAGGCTATTGCATCATGTCTCCTCCTTAGCAACCTATCTTCACACGCTGTATTTTCAGTGCACACCTGGCCCCCCCATGCAGTACTGCCAAGTGACCGCTTTAGTCCACTAGTGTGACAGTAGAATGTTTACCATAAATTATTTATGCTGGGGGAGAGGACACTTGCCACCTCACTTTATGAGCTTGATATTAACATTTGACAGGACATTATGAGAAAGGATAATTCCAGGCTAATTTCACTCATGAACATTAGATGTAAAAATCCTATACAAAATATTTACAGAGTCCAGCAATACGCAAAAGGTCAATATACATAATGATCAACTTTCTGCCCAGGAAAGCAAGATGTGTTTAACAGTCAAAAATCATCCATTGGAGGGGCGCCTGGGTGGCTCAGTCGGTTAAGCGTCCGATTTTAGCTCAGGTCATGGTCTCACCACTTGTGGGTTCGAGCCCCACGTTGGGCTCTGTGCAGACAGCTCAGCACCTGGAATCTGCTTTGAATTCTGTGTCTCCCTCTCTCTCTGCCCCTTCCTCACTTGCTCTCTCTCTCTCTCAAAAATAAATAAATGTTAAAAAAAATTTTTAAAAAATCATCCATTGGAGTTCTTTATATTAACTGAACAGAGGAGAAAAAATATTTGCATAATCACCTCAGCGGGTGTAGGAAGGTTTTTGCTTAAGTTCAGCATCCATTTATGGTTAAAAAGAAAGCTTTGAGCCATCCAGGAAGTGAAATTCCTTAATCTGATCATGAGCATCCACACAAAGCTTATACTAAACACTGTAATTAATAATTAAATGTTAATATTCTTTTTCTTGTGGCTTTGAGAAAAAAGGCAAAGCGTGTTGTCTAATCCCTGAGAAGCAGATGCCAAGATGGATCTCGAAGTGCAATATATTTGTTGGAGGGGATACCTGTGAAAGATCGAAAGGGAGCAGGATTGGCAGAGGAAGCCACAGGCTTCAGTGTGGCTCTGACGTGTTGGAAGGAGAGGGGAGGAAGAACATGATGAGATGGGAGCAGCCTCTGATCGCAGTGCAGCTCTGGGCATATCTTGACCAACCCAATTGGAAGCTGTGGCTCAAAGATTTCCCATAGAGGAGCCCCAGGCAGCCCAAAGAAGTGACTCCTTCCACCACTGCTATGCTCACTTGTTGGCTGGAGGCTGATCTGGAATTGCATGGCCCCAACTCAGAAGCTGGAGGAGGTCCTAAAGCTGCCCATGGTCGGGCTGTGAGCTAACCACTCCCCAGGTCAGGCTCCTTTCTGAAAAGGGATCTCAGAGGCATGGCTCCATGATGCCTCAAGGATTTCCAGTGTGACTGAGTTGGTTCAACACTGTGCTAGAGGCCCTAGGCAGCCCATAAAGAATAGGGAAATATAAAAAACAAATAGGAAAGAAGAAATAACACTGACATTATTTGACTATTCTATGAATTGCAAATACCAAAGGAATATACAAGTAAATATTTAGAATAATTGAGTTAAGCACGTGTGCTACATACAATGTCTATTTTATTTTTTTCAATGTTTGTTTATTTATTTTGAGAGAGAGACAGAATGCAAGCAAGGGAGGGGCAGAGAGAAAAGGAGACAGAGAATCCCAAGCAGGCTCCATGCTGTCAGCACTGAGCCCCATGCAGGCCTTGATCCTAGGAACTGTGAGATCATGGCCTGAGCTGAAATCAAGAGCCAGACCTTTAATCAACTGAGCCAACAAGGTGTCCCATATACAATGTCTATCTTAAAACTTCTTTGCAGAGGCATCTGAGTGGTTCAGTCGGTTGAGCATCTGACTCTTGGCTTCAGCTAAGGTCATAATCTAACAGCTTGTGGGTTTGAGCCCTGCATTGGGCTCCATGTTGGCAGTGCAGAGCCTGCTTGGGATTCTCTCTCTCCCTCTCTCTCTGCCCCTCCTGCCGTCTCTCACTCTCTCTCTCAAAAGAAATAAACTTTTTTTTAATTTCTGAGAGAGAGACACAGTGAGAGAGAGAGAGAGTGAGCGTGAGCAGGGGAGGGACAGAGAGAGAGAGAGGGAGTTACAGAATCCAAAGCAGACTCCAGGCTCTGAGCTAGCTGTCAGCACAGAGCCTGACGTGGGGCTCGAACCCACGAACCGTGAGATTATGACCTGCACTGAAGTTGGATGCTTAACCAACTGAGCCACCCAGGTGCTCCGAGAAATAAATAAACTTAAAAAAATTTTTTTAAACAAGAAAAATTAATTGCATTCCCACGTCCTAATAACATAAAAATCAAATATTTAGGAATACAATTAACAAAGGACGTGCAAGTGAACAAATGATGTTTGTTACAGATACAGAGAACTGTAACACATTATTGACAGAAATGTACACACGTGCGTGTGTGCACACACACACCACTAAGTATATGGAGAGATAAACCATGTTCACAGATTGGGAAATCAGTCTTGTAAAAATGTCACTTCGCTCCAGTGATGTATGGGATTCAGTGCAACTCTAATCCAAACTCCAAGTGTTTTTCTTTCTTTTATCACAGAATTTAACAAGCCAATTCTAAATATTTTATCAAAATGCAAAGGACTAAGAATAGACAAGGTATTATTGAAAAATTAGATGGGAGGGCATATTTCACTAAATATCAAGACTTACGAAACTATAGTAATGAGGTAGGATGGCATTGGGGTAACAATGGATAGAGGCTACTGGAAGAGACTGAGACCCCAGGAAAGACGGTGTACCATGGACAATGGATTTATGCCAAGGACACCACTTCAGAGCAATAGAAGATGGCCTTTTCAAAAAACCGTGCTGGGCAATTGGACCTTCATATAAAGAAAATGAAACCTGACCTTACCTTACACCATATGCAAAGGTTAATAACAGGCTGATCATAGATTGTGCAAGGCTAAACAACAGTCTTTGTAGAACATAATGTAAACAATAGGGAAGGATTTTCTAAGTGGGACACAATGTTTTAAACATAAAAGGTTTAATAAATTTCCTTGAGCATGCAAAGCAAGCCACAAAGTGGAAGGAAATCTTTGTGACAGACATACCTAGAAGCACATGTATTTGGAATATATGCAGAACACCCATACAATTCAATAGAAGAGACAATAAAGGGGAAATTGGGAAAAGAAGGGATATCCAATTAGCTAAGAAGCATGAAAATGTGTACAACCTCATTAATCATAAGGGAAATGCCAATGAAAACTACAATGTAGGGGCACCGGGGTGGCTTCCTCAGTTAAGCATCCAACTCTTGATTTTGGCTCAGGTCATGATTTCACAATTTGTAGGACTGAGCCCCACATCGGGCTCTGTGCTGGTAGTGAAGAGCCTGCTGGGATTCTGTCTCTCTCCCTCTACCCCTGCCTGGCTTGTTCATGTGCACTCTGTCGCTCTCAAAATAAACAAAACAAAACAAAATAAAATAACATAACATAACATAACATAAAATAAAAAATAAAATAAAACTACAATGTAGAGGTGCCTGTATGACTCAGTTGGAGGAGCATAAGACTCATGATCTCAGGGTTGTGGGTTCAAGCCATGTGTTGGGTGTAGAGATGATTTGAAAATAGAGTCTTTAAGGAAAAAAACACAACTATGATATAAAATGACACTGCGTGCACCAGGAAGACTGAAATTAAAAGAACTAAGAAGAACATAGCATCAGTTATATCATATTCTTCTCAGTTTTTATAACTTGAACCTAATCATAAAGAAACACTAGACAAACGTCAACTGGGGGACATTCTATAAAATAACTATATTTTTCAACATGAAAGACAATAGCTGAGGAATGGTTCCATTTTAAAGAAAACTAAGGGGAGGGAGGCCTGGCTGACTCAGTAGGTGGAAGGTGCAACTCTTGATCTCAGGGTTGTCAGTATGAGCCCCACGTTGGGTAAAGAAATTACTTAAAATAAAATTAAATTTTAAAAACAGGAAAGAAAGAAAAGAAAACTAAGGGGGCATGAAAGCTACGTGCATTGAGTGACCCTGGATTAGATTCCATCCTAGAAAAAAAATTGCTATAGAGGAGAACATTTTTGAGACCGTTGGTGTAATTTGAATAAGAACCACAAACAAGATAATGGAATTATTTCAAGATTATAGTTTTGATTTTAGTAATTAAGTTATGATTACTTAAATGAATGTCCTTGTTCTTAGGAAATAATCATACTTAATCTTTTAGGATTAGAGCCTGATGTCTGCTACTTAGTTTTAAGTATTTAGAAATATGTATCTATAAAATTATTATATGTTTAAATATGTATGTATGTAAATATGTTTAAAATATTTATATATCATGTAATGTATATTATATATGAGAAAGTTAGATAGATACATAATAAAGCAAATGAGGCAAATGCTTTCCATAGACTACGTTGGTCAAAGATACTGGACAAGGCTTTTAAAATATAACCTATAAATTAATATTGATTTATGCAAAGCAGTGCTGTAAAATTCTATTCAATTAAATGAGTGTCCTCAGATATATTGAGAGAAAGAGGGCACGCCACCATTGCCTCTGTAGCAAATTCCCATTTATCTCTTCTATGGCTGGTTACCAATGGACTTTCGACATCTTAGATGTCCAGAGATCTCTCCCAATCAGGCGTCTCACTTTGGTTGGTAGAAAGCACATTACACAGGTTCAATAAACTTTGGCTAATGGCAGTGACATTTGCAAGCAATAAAAGAAGATTGGTTGATGAGTTCATTATACAGATTATACCTGATAGCTGTGTCCTGCTTTGCAAATTTAGTTTAATAGTCCTGAGCCACAATTTAAGGCTGTTCATTTATCATCAAAGGAAGATTAGAAGACACCAGAGTCCACACGAAGGTAATCACTAATTCCTCGTTTTTGCCTGGGAGCTTGTACTTCTCAGCGCACTGGCACATCCTAGTAACAGACGCACATTCTCTTTCTCAGCTGAAGCCCAAAGAACCAAAGTTCAGAGTCACATTTTATTTATTTATTTAAAAAAATTTTAAATGTTTATTTAGTTTTGAGAGAGATAGAGTGAGAGCCTGTGAGGGGCAGAGAGAGAGACACACACAGAATCTGAGCTGTCAGCTCAGAGCCCATCTCAGAGCTCGAACTCACAGACTATCAAATCATGACCTGAGCTAAAGTCAGGTGCTTAACCGACTGAGCCACCCAGGTGCCCCTTTAAGCTTATTTTTGAGAGAGAGAGAGAGAGAAGAGAAGGGGTAGAGAGGTGTGGGGGGAGAATGAGAGAGAGAGAGAGAGAGAGAGAATTCTAAGCAGTTTCCACACTGTCAGCACGGAGCCTGATTGGGGCTTGACCTCACGAACCCTGTGATCATGACCTCAACTGAAACCAAGAGTCAGATGGGGTGCCTGGGTGGCTCAGTCGGTTACGGGTCCGACTTCAGCTCGGGTCATGATCTCACGGTTTATGGGTTCGAGCCCCGCGTCGGGCTCTGTGTTGACAGCTAGCTCAGAGCCTGGAGCCTGTTTCAGATTCTGTGTCTCCCTTTCTCTGATCCTCTCCTGCTCACGCTGTCTGACTGTCTCTCTCTCTCAGAAATAGATAAAAAACATTAAAAAAAAAAAAAAGAAACCAAGAGTCGGACACTTAACTGACTGAGCCACCCAGATGCCCCAGAGTCGTATTTTAAACTAAAGGCAGATCTATTGATGCCTAGCCAAGCACTGGTTAGTCGACTGAGCTCTCTCTACTATTGCTAGAAAATTAAAACCATCTGAGGTTCACTATAATAACTTTTCTTATAACCAAAAGGAAAAAGTCCTGGAAAGAAGATCATTTCTACTAGGTAAAGTGGTCTTTAAATTACCCACAGCTTAAAATATACATGACATCATATATGCTCGTACATGCCTAAAGAAATTCTGGAAGAATGTCCCTGAAACTGACAAACACAATTAGTGGCCTGTGAAGCCTCTGATATGAAAACTGAACAGATGAAGGACACAAAAAGTTTTCACTGAAAAGTGTTTCACACTTTTAAGTTCATGAACTGTGTGAATTATTGATGATTGAGAAAAGAAATCCACAGCTAACTGAGTGGACTCAACAAAGATGCAACCTTGACTTTGGAGTTTTAGAAGGATCGTTTTCTGCCCCTGAATACTTCTTCTGTTTGCCCCAGCCGGTCCTACAGGTATTGGTGATCAAAGGGCACGGAATAAGTTGAAGTTTATGAGATTATGTGCAAATAAAGGACACCTGGTCTCCCCACTGTTCTTCTGCAATCTTCCATCCAAAGATAAACTTGGTACATTACAAACGAAGTCTGTGGCATTGCTCCTGAGAGGTAGGAACAAATGAAATCTCCTCAGTGCCAAATGGATTTTTTAAACTTTAAGTTTAAATCACATGAAAGAAAACTCCAAAATCTCTCTTTTTAAAGAGTATTTGTTGTATTGTTTTTCTGATCACGAGAATGAAATAGAGATTGTTGTAGGAACTTTGGAGTACACAAAAACTAAAGAGGAAAGCTCACTAATATGTAAGTCAGAGTTTAATGGGGGTGAAATTAGCCTTCCCCATTTAGAACACATTTACGAGGCAGAGAATGAATTTCAACTCAGCTGTGACCGGATAGTTTGTTTTTCCCTAATTATGGGACATGATACATCAACCTCTGCATTTTGGTAGGACCCACAGCCTCTTATTAAAACTGGAAATCAGCTGTCTCAATTCATAGACATGTTATGGTCCCAAATCCATCTGGAATGCAAAACGTGCTTTTCTCATAGAACAACATAGAAATGATGGCAAGATTCTGAGGCAAGCAACAGAAGGCCCACATAATTCACAGTGACTCAGAAGGCCAGCAGTGCTGTGTTATAATGAAGGGAAGGGAGTAGCCTTTTGTTTGCCTCAAAAAAAAAAAAGTTTATACACAAAGTATTTTGTTACACTGATATGAGAAATACACAGCAGGATAAACTTCTATCAATTATTTATCTAAATTGATTTGATTTCTTCTTATTTGCTCCAATACGCTTGGCTTCAAGTCTTTTCCTCTCACCCTTTGTTCACCATTACTGCCGTGCCTTCATTTCTAAACGCTTTCCCCATTTTTACTATCTTCATTCTCGTCAGCCCGATCTTTGAATTCAAACAAATCATCTTCAGTTTCCCATGGAATTTCAAGATTTAAAAGATCTTGTGTGGGACCACGTCAAACAAAGAAGCTTCTGAACAGCAAAGTCACTAACAAAATGGAAAGATAACCTACTGCCCGGTAGAAATTATTTGCAAATCATATATCTGATAAGGGGCTAATATCTTAAAAGACATGAAGAATTCATAGAACTCATTAGCAAAACAGCAAACAATTGGTTAAAACCTGGGCAGAGTATCTGTTTGTTTGTTTGTTTTTTATTTCTGAGTGAGAGAGAGAGAGAGATAGCGAGAGAGCAGGGGAGGGTCAGAGAGAGAGGGAGGTACAGACTCTGAAACAGGCTCCAGGCTCTGAGCTGGATGTCAGCACAGAGCCCGACGCGGGGCTCCAACCCACGAACCATGAGATCATGACCTGAGCTGAAGTTGGACGCTTAACCGACTGAGCCAACCAGGCGCCCCTGGGCAGAGTATCTGAACAGACATTTTCCCAAAGACAGCCAGATGGTCAACAGGAACAT
Organism: Crocuta crocuta; assembly: GCF_008692635.1. Lineage (NCBI taxonomy): Eukaryota > Metazoa > Chordata > Mammalia > Carnivora > Hyaenidae > Crocuta > Crocuta crocuta. Next base: position 8,563,624 of record NW_027532203.1, on the reverse strand, counting down.
GAAAAGGTGCTCACCATCACTGATCATCAGGAAAATGCCGATCAAAACCACACCAAACAGACTTTTAAAGACGGGGAACAATTTGATGGTTGCCGGGGGGAGGTGATGGGGAAAGGGTGAAATAGGCAAGGGAATTAAGTACAAAGCTCCAGTTATAAGGTAAGTCAGTCATGGAGATAACAAGTACAGCATAGGGAATATGGTCGATAATATTGTGATCTTGCTGTATAGTGACAGATGGTGACTACACTTACCGTGCTAAGCACTGGCAATGTATAGAATTGTTAAACTGATATGTTGTACTAACATTTTATGTTAATTACACTTCAATGAAAAAAACACAATTAGAGAACACCTCACACCTGTTAGAATGGCTATTCTCCAAAAGACAAAAAATAAATGTGGACGAGGATATGAAGAAAAAGAGAACCTTTTACACTATTGGTGGGAATGTAAATGGGTGCAGTTATGGAGAACGGTATGGAGGCTCCTCCGGAAATTGAAAACAGACCTACCTTATGATTTAGCAATTCCGTTTCTGGGTATTTATCTGAATAAAATGTAACACTAATTCAAAAAAGTATACACACCTCTGTGTCCATTGAGGCATTATTTACAAGAGCCAAAAGGTGGAAACAATCTAAGAGTCCATAGAGATATATATCTAAATATAATATATCTAGTATAGATACAGATATAGATATATAGAATATAATATTATTTAGCCATAAAAAATATGAAAATCCTGCAACTTGTAACAACATGGATGAAACCTGAGGGCATTATACTAAGAGAAATAAGACAGAGAAAGACAAATACCACATGATCTCACCTCTATGTAGAATCTAAAAATGAAAAAAAAAAACCAATAGCATAAAAAGAGCCCATAGATACAGTGAACAGATTGGTGGTTGCCAGAGGTGATGGGGGGGTAGGAGAATGGGTGGAGAGGGTCAAAAGGTATAAACTTCAGTTATAAAAGAAATCCTGGTGATGTAGTGTATAGCGTGGTGAGTGTACTTAACAATACTATATGATATATTTAAAGTTGCTACGAGATCTTTAAAGTTCTCATAACAAAAGAAATTTCTGTAACTGTGTGATGGTGGGTGTTACAAGACTTCTACTGGTGACCATTTTGCAGTGGACACAAATATCGAATCGTTAGATCGTGCATCTGAAACTAATACAATGTTATACGCCAGTTACGCCTCAAAAACAAATCTTGTGTGTGGAGAACAGAGTAGTTACTCTGGCTTTCTCTTGAGGGTGTCTGAACCTTCTAGGCTGTAGAGCGGTCTGAGCAACCCCTTCCTCTCAGAGAGGAGCCTAACCACGGCAGTATGATCACCACCAGCTACAGAAACAGCAGCACTGCCAAAGTGGATGCTGTCATTTGCAGTTCACTTACCTTGTCCCAGGCATGGTTTTTAAAAGGAACTTCTTTCTGTTGGTCTAGATCATGAGAATCACACTCCCCAACACACAGATGAAAGCCAACAACCGTCCTTGGGCCGAGCAGGACTTTGCTAGAGCTGCCATGCAGGATACTGCCCGCTGGGGGGCTTACATAATAGAAATTTATTTCTCCCCGTTCGAGACCGGAAGTCTGCTCTCAAGGTGTCTACAGGGTTGGCTTCTCCCGACACCTCTCTTCGGCTTGCAGATGGCCTGTGTCCTCCGAGGTCGTTCTTGTGGCAGCTCATCCACGGTGTCTTTTCCTCTTCCCAGAAGGACACCAGTCCTATTGGATTAGAGCCCCACCCAAACGAGCTCATTTCACCTTAGTAAAGGCCCTGTCTCCAAATTCAATCACCTTAGGAGCTGGGGCTTGAATCTATGAATTGAGGGTGGTTGAGGACACAAGTTAGCTCATAACAGGCAATATAATCCTGCACTTATCTCTATCCCCTGGCCCAGACCTCTACCGTAGCTGATTAAATGCCTGCCCTGCACTGGGTCTCCTGGGGAGTTTGGAAGCAGGCAAAGATGCTGGCTATCTTTGCTGATTGCTTCTAGGGGAGGGGTGTGAGACTGAGCTGGGGCAAGGAGAGCTGGAGGTCTACACAGCACCAGCACCAGCAGCAGCAGCATCAGAACTTAATATAGTTCTCTGCATTTTATATGTATAAGATTCCTTAATTCTCATAATAATCCTATGAGATGGTATTATTATCTCCGATGTATATCTATGGAAGGAACAGAGAGAAGTTGAATAATATACCCAAAGCCAAATAATAATTTATGTTAGCTTTACATAAAGAGGCAGAGAAAATAGGAGAGAGAGAGAGAGAGATGAAGACTCACAAATCAGAAAGGGCAAAAGCTCATGCAAACAGAAGAAGAAAAAGATGGCTGGGCAGACCTAGGTATTTGGAGGGAGTGGGGGCTCAAAATCATGATAAATTTGGGAAATAATGAGACAAGTGTCCTCAGTCGTACGCACAAGCTGTGGGACCTGGACATGCCTGATGATGTATGTGAAGTGCTTATCACAATGCCCAACATAAAATGAACAATAAGTGGATGACCGTGATACTGACACCATTGTTGAAAGCAAACACATTGGCTTCAACTTGGGAATCAGAAGAGTTAGGCATATAATCATCCATTTGACAAATATTGAGTATGAATGCTTTGCCAGGCCCTGACGTAGGTGGTGCCATAGCCCAGTGAGCGGGACTCACACGTTCTCTGTGTCCCCGGAGCTTAGCATCTGGCCTGGCAAGGACGAGGGGGTGGGCAGGGAAGATGCGCGATGACACCTAGTGTGAGAAGGGCCGTGGTCGCATAAGGTACGTGGGGGCACATAGGTTTGCACCTTCTACACTTTGGGAATGATGGGAAAGCTCCCTAGTGGAAGAAACTTGCAGTATGAGCTTTGCAAGACGTATAGAGTGTCACTCGTTTGTTCCTTCAATTTTTATACGTTTACAAAGGACCTGATAAGTCCAAGACATTATACTAAAGCTAGGAGTACAACAATGACAGAGAAAGATATGACCTTGCCCTCGTGGTACTTACAAGGTGTTGAGGGAGACAAGCATTAAACAATTATACCAAGAGTCGGTGGGAGAGAGAACGCTCCAGTCTGCAGGACCAGCCGAGGCAGGGGTCTAGGGGCAAGAGAGGGTCTGTTGGGAGGTTCCGTTGAGGAGGGAGGAGAGATGAGGCCGGAAGAGCACCAGGGTGAGATCACCAACCACCTCGGGAGTCACGTGGTAAAGCGTGGGCTTCTCGCAGGGAGCCATCAGACCCACATTTTGAAAAGTTCTGTGGGGCTGCTGTGCGGTGGCTGGACTGGAGGAAGCAAGCCCAGAGGGGTCAGTTTGAAAGTCTGTTGCCCCAGGCCAGGTACAAAGTGATGGTGGTTTGGACTAGGGCTAGCGGTGCGGTGCTTCAGAGAGGGGGATGGTTGGGGGTGTGGGAGGGAGCAGCTGAATTCGGGCTCTAGTAGAGAATGAGTGCCCCTATCCATTCTCCTATAAGAAGGGATTCTTCTTCCTTCTTTCCCTCTTCTTCCCCATCCTTCCTTATAGAATTCAAACAAAAAAGGGACTCCCATTCTGCCCAATTCTCTGGAAGCAACAGATTTTGTCCCTTCCTTCCAACCCAGGAGAGGACAGGGTGCTACCTTCCCCTCTGTGCATCGAGAGGAGGTGCTTGTTTTCCTTTAGTGCCCCCTCCCCCTATCAAACAAGGAGAGGGGTAGGAGCCAGTCTTGTGGATTCAACTTTTACTGTAATGAATGGGTGCACTTAGGGAGGGAGGGGAGCAGGCCACAGTTGAGGGACCTGGAGTTTATTTCCAATGGTACCCCCAAGTCTCCTTGAACCCATCCCAACTGCTTTATCCTCTGTTTCCTCTGTGGGAAAGGCAGGAGCTAAGTTAGAACCCTAAAGCCTGTGAGCTAGATTTCAGAATAACATTTGCAGAAAAGAAAGTATTTTCTGAAGCTGTGTTTACTTTGGGGTTTGATAAAAGAACATAAAAGGCTCTGATTGGTGCTATTTAAATATTTGTTCCAGGACTGATATTTGCATTTAGAGTAAAATGAATGGATGCACATTATTAACTCTAAAGTTCAGAGGAAGGGGAGTAACATATGGAGTCCGAAGGCAGTTAGATCAGCCTGGTCATGAGTAAAATAAAGCCCTTGCCATGAACTCTTCCTCTCACTAGCTAACCCTATCTCTATCCAGCTTGTACATTTTCATGTGTCTTCAAAACTTACCTTCACTGCTTTCAAAGGTTTTACAATCCCTAGGGAAAAGAGGGATGCAATTGAACTACACAATAAATAGTAAATACCGACTCCCCCCACCCCCGAAAAGCTAATGGTCTTCAAGAATGGTCTACAACTGATTCCCCTTAACAGCTAATATTTTCCTGTTAATGGTCAATTCACTTTCAGCAGTAAAGACCAGGACAAATGACCTAATTTTTTTTCTAAATAACAAAGGGTAGAATAAATGGACTGCAAATTGCTCCTCTCTGTATAAGCAACATTCTCAGGGGTAAATTTTCAAATTGCTAATGGCCACCATACTGGACAAATGGGGATTTTTCCTATTAAGGGATCAGAGAAGGTGACTGAAGATAATGGCTTTATGAAGAGCGAGCCAGTGGCTTGGGTCTGCGGCAAGATCTGAACTGTGGAGATAGTTGAGATCAGAAAATTGTCTGGCCCTCTCTGCATTAGCGTGGGAAGGCTTTGCTTGCTTGCTGCTTGTTATAATGGTATATTAAGACCAGAATCAGCTACACCACTGTAACCCAAAGTCCTGGATAAATTTAACAAAATCTACCAATCTTCCAGAGGGAATACATTAAAAAATCACCCTTTTTGCACTTTGATCTGTGAAGGGGTACACACATTTACTCCCTTCACATGCCTGACTCCATCACTCTCCCCAAAGTGCTCCATCAACCACCGGGCAACCCTCAGCCCTCATCTAAGTGACAGGTCAGGAGCATTCACGGTCTGCTTCCTGAGCTGTTGCCTTCTGTTGCTTTCATGATGCTTATTGCATAGTCAGATGGATTCGACCAACGACTCATGCTTCCTTTTCCATTAAGAGCTGTTTCTGGGATACAGTTGCTCAACTAGGCACTGCATTTTCCAGACACAACTAGTTCTTGCAATGGAAATGAGCATAAGTAATAAGTATCAGCCCCAGGCTAAGATGTTAAGAAGCACCTTCCTTATCCTGCTCTTCTCCATCTGGCTATGGATGGATGTCCAGAGTGACCACTGCTGCAGGGGACAAAGCCTCTGTCAATTGGGTCCCTGAATCACTGTGTGCAGCGGAGCCCCTATGGTACCAGTCAGTAACACTGCTTTGGATTTGATATGAATGAGACCTCAAAGCTTGAGATGGAAGCAGTTATGTGCGAAGCTTCTGCTCACTGGTCCCTCTTCCCCAACATCCTTTACTGGTCTTCCCCTTCTTTCCAGACTTCCACATGCTGGAGTGCTCCAAGGCTCGAATTTAATATGTACCAAACTTAGGTCTTGATTCTACTTCCCCAAATCGATTCCCCCTCCAGCTTTAGAGGTGGGCATAGGCTGTTGTGGAGCCATGAAGCAGCCCTCCTTAACCCAGGCCATAGGGGTAAGGGAAGGTTTCCTGGGGGAAAAAATGGCACCAGAACTCAGTCTTGAAAGAAGAGAGGGAATTACAGAAAGGAAATGGGGTGGTTGAGGGCATTCCCATCAGAAACCCAGAGGAAAGCAGGAAACTAGGTAGTGTATCGGCAAGTTTGGAGAGTAAGATGTGAGTTTCAGGAGGAAGCTAGTTATTGACGGAGCTTGGGATCATTCCGAACAGGCATATCTAGAAGGCCATACTGAGCCAATAGGAAATGCAAACAACCATTTATTATAGAATTCCTGTTATCCAAGAAATGGTTATTATATAAACTTGAACAAAATTGAAGATAAGAACTCATTTCCTACATCCCTGCCATTCAAGTCAAGCTCCTGGGTGCATAAGAAGTGAGTCCCACCCCGGGTAGGCGGTGAGCCACATCAGTGTTTCGCAAATCAGGCTGCCCATCAGAACCATTTAAGGAGTTTTTCAAAGTTAGACTCTAGATTCTGGGACACTACCCCTGACCTGCCTTCTTATTCCGCACACTGTTTCTTGGGAACCATGAAGCTCTATGCCCCTCCAGCCATGATTCCAACATGCTCCCGACCGTAATTCCATGGCATCGTGGGTCTATCACATACATCCAAGGGTCTGCGAGAATGAAGTTCGCGACTTTTCTTTTCATCCAACAACTGCTACAAGCCCTGAAGGGAACCCAGGAAAAGCTGCACAAGCTTATGCTGCCTCTGCACAGACCCTGCCCTTGTGTGTGTATGTGTCTCACTTTGTCTAACCCCTTTTTTCTTGTCTAACTGGGAGCTTGCAGCAAGAGTGGCTGCATACAGGCATGCGTTTGTGTGTGTGTGGCCTCTTTTCCCCAACTCCCACCCCAGTCTATACCGCCACGCTGCAGGGCCCAGCATGGAGGATCCCAGATGGCTTATTCATTACCACTCTCCTCCTCCCTCTCCTGGCTTCAGTCCCCAACCAAGAAGCCAGAGGGACATGGTTCTCATTGAGAGCTCAGAAAGCACATACAGAGAGGGAGCCGTGGGCAAAGGGGCGAGCAAGTTCTGCATTTCAGGATTATCAAGTGTACAATAGGACGCTTGGCCCAAATGCTTTCTAAGGAAACTTCAAGAACTAAACTCTATGGGTCAGTGTTTTTTCTTGTTTTGTTTTTGTTTTTAAACGATGGCATCTGGTAATATTGTGCAGCTATCCAAAACAAAGCCCTTGTATATTCTGCCATACCTTTGAAAAGCACTTGGAAAAAGATGTGAAATTTGAAGTATCACCAAACTGTGTACAGACTGAGGACAGTTATGTAAACTTAGGTATTTCCATTCAAAATGCTAAAGGTACATGAAGCTATGGAGAGTTTTTGTATTGGGCAATGAAAGTGTGGGTGAAGATAAGTTAAATTATGGAACTTGTTCTGAAAGTTGTTTTAATAATACATATTTAAACAAATTAAAATGATAGCGGTTTAGATGAACAATGCTATACCAGTTTTTTCTGGATACACAGAGTATGAGGGGAGAGACTGAGAAGTGTACGTTTCTGTTACTCATTAACTCTGACTGGAGCCCAATATCATCAATACTGTTTGAGGAAAAAAAGGTTTTGAAACATGCATATCTATTCTAATTCTCTCTTTTCTTTTTAAAAAAATTTTTTAATCTGAAAGAGGGAGTGCGCATGTGCATGTGAGCATGGGGTGGGGCAGGGAGGGTCAGAGGGAGAGAGAGAGAGAGAGAGAGAATCCCAAGCAGGCTCCATACTCAGTGCAGAGCCCCACTGGAGGCTCGGTCCCACGACTCTGCGATCATGACCTGAGTCAAAATCAAGAGTTGGACACTCAACCTACTGAGCCACCCGGGCGCCCCTCTCTGTCTTTTTTTAAAGCTGAATTTTCCTTTTTCCCATCTTCCATTCTCAAGATTTCTTTTAATAGTAATATTCCTCTTAATATTCTTTTAAAATTGTCAAGGAAAATTGGTACTGATTGTAGAATGAAGATAGATGCTCTGAAATGCTGAATTACTTTTTAATTAGTTAGGAGTCAGGATTTACCCAAGTTCATTTGGAAAGCGTTTGCATCATTTCCATGCTCCCCAAGGTCCATCATTTTGAAAAAACTGGGGATATTTTGAAATGGGCTTCTAATCAAGCAGGAAGAGACCTAGTTCTTGAGGATACTTGGCACATTTTCATGTTCTCAGTCATCAGAAAAACAAATGGCTCAGTCAATATTTGTTGAATGAATGAATGAACATATGCAGCATGCACATAAATACATGTGAATGAATATATGGAAATACATATGGGATGCATCTATGGAAATGTACTTATCTAGTTTCTGACAGACCTTTGGAGCTTTGTGATCATTGGCAAAATGTTCATTCTTTTCCTAATCCCACTTTCACGTGTACGTGGGGAAAACAGAATATCCATCACTGATGGAGTTCCCATTAAAGAGGATGCAGTGCCTGGCTTGTTGTCTGACACACGGCCATGACGCAAGAGATAAGAAAGAACTCCTTTTCCTGCCCATCCACAACTTAAAACTATATCTTTCTATAAGAGAAGGGGATCTAATTTTCTGTTTGTCCCTAACCAACTGTCACATCAACTTCTATAAAAATGTGGGTATTTTGGTAGGAATTTTAAAAAATTGTGTCATTAATGCAAATCTCACAGTAATGTAGAACTCCATCTTTCCTGTGAGCCTGGTTTGTGTTAAAACCCAATAATCTTGAACCATTTGAGAATGATCTATCCTTAGCTTTCTGTACTGAATCAGAATGTGGGGGGCTGGGAGAAGAAGACAGTGTTGTGTCCCTAGCTCTCTGGGGGATACAGAGGCATAGCTGTGTTTGGAAACTCCTGGCCCGGCTTTTCAGTTCACAGATGGGGGACTGGAAGTAGTTGTCCACAAGCAGTCAAAGCTGAGAGCGGTTTCTTGCTGCCCTTTGGTCTTCTGCGAGATTCAACTGATCACTTTAATGCAGATTGTAATCCTGTCTCTTGTACTTTCTTGTGATTTTGTCTCTGGGGCTGTTGTAGGAAGTCTGTACCAGGGTGGAGAGACAGTCCTCATAGCTCTGAGGGCCACAGGTGGCATTTGCTTGGGGCTGGTCTCTGGACTATGCAAATTCAGCTGCTGACTCCAAGCCAGTAAAGTCTATGAAAACAAGCCAGCATCTACACACTATCTGCGAAAGTTGGGCAAGACCCTTCCTCTGCCTATTGAAGCAGGTGACCTTAGAACTCCTGAGCCACAGGTTAGTCAGAAGGCACTGGGAAGGCTCTGGGGACCCTGAGGCAGCACTGGGTGGGGGTTAAGTGCCTGCGCTTTGGAACTGGACCCCTGAGCCCATATTCCAGCCCCTATTTACTCTCAGTACTCTCTTGGGCAAGTTTTCTTCTCTGTAAAATGGGGTTATAACATTACCCACCTTCTACGGTTGTTGTGAGGATTAAATGGGCCAATATTTATAAGGGCCTTAGAGCAGTGAGTGCCCAGCATTTAGTAAGTACTCGGTAAATGCTGGGTAAGTGATTTATTAGATTCTTTTCAAAGCACTTTCCACTTTCTTGATATGGGGTCCCCGATATCCCTTAGAGGAATGGTGGATTAGACCCTGTCAAAACACATGCTGCTTTGAAACACGACTTTCTTTGTTGGGTCCCTAGATGGCCCATTTCTCTTTCACCCACAGTGACTTCCTGACCAAGGGGCTGGTCTTCCTCTAGTGAGACAAGATGGGATCCAGCTTTCTTTGAGGACACCTAAGCTGTTATATGGATCACACACACCCTTTTCTGTGCTCAGCTCGTACTAAATGGTGCTTGATTCAGGAGAAACTTGAGTCTTAATGCTGCCGTTTACTGGAGAGGCTCCATGTCTAATGCCCTGGGTGCCAAAATGACAAGAATGAAGCTCACATATTCTGCAAGTCAGTGCTGCTGAGTAAAGTCCTCACATCCACGGAGAAAAGAATCTAATTCAGGCTCCACCTCCGAAACTAGAAAATTAATGTTTAATCAGACCAATACATCAGCGGTTATTACATCTGACCTTCCCTAAAGTCCTTTACGACAATGAGAACAATTGTCATGGGGAAATGGAAATCCTAATTTGTACTGGCCTTTTACCAACTTACCACTTCAAACAATGGTAACCACTATTCTGAATCTTAGGCTAATCATTGTTTTTCTTTTCCTCATAGCTTTATCTTAGATAATATACCTGGGCATATATGTTTTTTAGTTCTTTGTATGTTTTTGAATTTTCTATAAGTGGAATCATCGTGTGTGTGCTCTTTTGTGTCTGGCTTCCTTATGTCAACATATTGTTTTAGATTATTTTAGCATGGGTGGATGCAGTAGTATGTTCGCTGCCATGTAGCGTTCCATTGCGGGCTACCTTACTATCTATCTACTCTACTGTCAACAGAAATTAGGATTGTTCCCATTGTTTGCTTGTTTTTTGTTACAGATCATGGTGCATGTGCATAGATCATGACTGCTGCCCTTGTGTAAGTTGAATAACTGTAATTTTTATAAAGACAGAATCTACCAAGTGGCTGCACTTACATTCCTTCATTTGGACCTCAACACACCTCTGTGTGATGGCTCTTCTCCCACTGAGTATGCTGAGTGCTGCAAAGAACACTGTTCTCGCTGTAACGATAGCAACTAAGTAGCTGGAATTCCAAGGAGGGAAAGGATCCTCCGAGTCAAGATGGAAATATGGACTGTTTTACCTGTGGCAGAGCATGGGAGGAAGAGGCACTAGCCACCCTACACGCAGGTCAGATGAAATCAGCTAGGGGGCACCTGGTTGGGCTCAGTCAGCGGAGCATGTGACTCTTGATCTCAGGGCTGTGAGTTTGAGTCTCACACTGGACATAGAGATGGCTTAAAAATAAAATCTTTGAAAAAAAAAAAGAAGAAATCAGCTAAAATTTTAACAAATTGCTAAAGGTTGAGGATGTACTAGCATGACAGTATAGACTCCCTGAGAAACCCAAACACAAGGAAAGTTGTAGCTCTTTTCCAGAGGCTTCCACCAGGTGCTCACAAGAACTTTGGAGGCAGGGTGGGAGATAGAGAGAGATACCCTCACTGGTGTGGGCCTGTGGGAGGGGTTTGGCCACTACTATCACATGGCATAAAACTTCCCTGCCTAGACTCTTGCGTACAGAGCAAAAGTTTTAAGCTGCTGGGGAAAGGGCAATAAATATCTACCTCCAAGACCTAGATAAGGGCCTATTGCTTCTGCGGAAAGGAAAGAAGAAGAAATCTACCCCTGGGAGAGGAAGAGGAAAGAGCCCTGTGTCCAAATCCTATGCTGTATCATTCAATGTCTCTCTCTCCCCCATTCCTTCATCAACCCCCTATCTGTACAGACATGGGAAAAAAAGACCATGTGAGGTCACAGGGAGAGGGCAGTCATCTGTAAGCCAGGAAGAGAGCCCTCATCAGAAATCGACCCCAGCCAGATCTTAATCTTGGACTTTCAGCTTCCAGAACTGTGAGAAATCAATGTCTGCTGTGGAAGCCTCTCAGTCTGTGGTATTTGTCATGGCAACTTGAGCAGACTAATACAAACTGTGAATGAACTTGATGCCACCGACTATACACTTAAAAAGGGTTAAGATGGTAAATGTTATGCTATTTGTATTTTATCAGTGTGGTAATAGCTGCCAGCTGGACCACAGAGCCGAGCTGGACACGCAACAGTGTGAAAGCAGGTACCCTCTCCTGCCAGTGAGAAGTGAGACATGGAGCATATCATCAAACCAAAGCCAAAGGAAAATCTTTCGCTTCCTGCAAATATGCAAGAATTATGCCTAATGGGTAGGTATGTAAGAAAACACACTAAGGTAAGTAAAGTTCTGCTCAACAAACACACAGTACATAGAGCTGGCCTAATAATATGATAACTATATATTTTTATAGGCAATGTGAGTCATTGTTACATATTATTTGCAATGATTGTTGGCATGCTTGGGTCTTTTATTTTTTTTTTATTTTTTTTTATATTTTTATTTATTTCTAGGAGAGAGAGAGACAGCGTGAGCAGGGGAGGGTCAGAGAGAGAGGGAGTCACAGGCTGAAACAGGCTCCAGGCTCCGAGCTGGCAGTCAGCACAGAGCCCGACGCGGGGCTCGAACCCACGAACCGCGAGATCATGACCTAAGCGAAAGTCGGACGCTCAACCGACTAAGCCACCCAGGCGCCCCGCTTGGGTCTTTTAATTCCTTCATGTGTATACCTCCAGGGTTGAGGAGCCTGTGAGACATCCAAGTGGTGATACCAGGTAGACAGTTGGATGTGAGTCTGGTGCCTGTGGGACTGGAGCTATAAGTTTGACAACAATCAATTTAATTTNAACCCATGAACCATGAGATCTGACCTGAGCCGAAGTCGGACGCTTAACCAACTGAGCCACCCAGGTGCCCCGAAGACAGATGTTCTTAAGATCATCAATACTTAGAGGCTGGGGAGCTGAGGAGAAAGCAGTTAAGGAGAGGCCAGTGCAGTGGAGGAGAGCCACAGAGTATTTGAAAGTAAAGGAGAAGTCAATTGTGTCAATTGCTGCTAAAAGATCGAGGCAGGTGAAGATTGAGAACTGACAATTGCCTTTGACACAGGTCACCACAGGACAGGACGATGATCATCAGGAGTGTCATTTTACTAGAATGGCAGACATAGATCAAGCCCAAATAGAGCAAGTTCGAGATCTAATGAGAGGTGGGAAAGGGAGCGGGTAAGAAAGGGAGTAGCTGGAGTGGGACTTAGAGTAGTCAAGAGAGAACATTTTTTGAAAGACGTGTGTTACCCAATGTAAATGATCTGGTTGAGGGACAAGTCAACACGGTAGGAGAGGAGGGGATGATTGCAGGACCAGAGCCATTGGCAACAGGAAGGTATTGAAAGCAAACCACGAGTGGAGGGGTTGGCCTCAGGTAAAAGCAGGGAACTTCCTCATCTCTAGCACGAGGGCAGGTGCAATATGCAGGAACAAGCACAGGCCAGTTGATAGACTGGGTGGTAGAGACAGAGCAGCTCCTTCTAACTGCCTCCACCCTTATTGGGCAAACACCATTGACTGAGGGGTTGGGCGAGGGAGGGTGACTTGAAGAGAGAGAAGAAAGTAGGAGATAAACTACTACAGAAAGTAAAGAAGGGAATGTTTCAGGGAGAGTGATAGGCATTCCTAGATGCCACACGACAGTTGTGGTCATAATTTTCAAATAAATCAATTCAACTTGGCTTGTGAAAAAAATTGTTTAAGGATTCAGCTGTGTACGTGTAGGTATATACTCAAAAATCAGTTGCGTTGGCTCAGGGTTTGGTTTTTCCCAGGTGTACCAGCCAGGATGTTTTTGTTTGCCAGTAACAGAAAACCTCTCTCAAGCTAGCTTAAACAATAAGAAAATGAATTATTTAACTTAAAGGAAGGTTCAGAGGTAGGTCAAGCTCGAGGGATGGTTGGTTTTGTATCCCATTGATTTCCTTAGGGATCCAGGTTCTTTTTTTTTTCTTCCCTCTCCTCTGCTGTTCACATATTGGTTCCTTCTTATGGCTTGCGTCTTGCAGTTGTGACATGACAGCTGCTGGTAGTTAGGGTCCACTTGCTTCCTTGTTCCTGAAGAGCGGGAGAGAGAGAATAGTTTCATCAGTCAAAGAGCACAGGGTATGTTCTTCAGATCCTGACAGTTATTGTGAGAGGAGGCCAGGGGATTTCTAGGATGGATTTAGATCTGTGGTTCTCAAAGTGGAATTTTTGGACCAGCAGCAGTAGCATCTTCTGAGAACTTATTTATAAAGTAAATTCTTGAGCCTCTATGGAGACCTGTTGAATCAGAATAGGTGTGGAAGCCCATCAATCTGCACTTTTTTTTTTTAGTTAAATTTTTTATATTAGAGAGAAAGCACACACAAGCAGGGGAAAGGGACAAAGGGAGAGAGAAAATCCCAAGAAGCCTCTGCGCTGAGCACAGAGCCTATCCAGGGCTCAGTCCCACGACCCTGAGATCATGACCTGAGCCAAAAACAAGTCAGATGCCTAACTGACTGAGCCATCCAGACACCCCGGCAATTTTGCTTTAACGNTTTGTGTGAGTGAGCATTTGAGGGACAGAGAAGGGAGTTGTATCCATAGTTTGCATTATTTCTCAAAAGTTAGTGACTTCAAAAAAAATTTATATATATATATATTTATATATAAAGAGTAAGCTATTTCTTTTCAAGAGAAAAGTATTCAAACCAGACTGTAGAGAGTAAAGATCTGGCCTGTAAAAACTTTNATCCAGGGCTCAGTCCCACGACCCTGAGATCATGACCTGAGCCAAAAACAAGTCAGATGCCTAACTGACTGAGCCATCCAGACACCCCGGCAATTTGTGCTTTAACGAGCCTTTCAAGTGATTCTGAGGCACAGCAAAGTTTGAGAACCATTGGCTTAGGACAGCGTGGCAAACTCCATGAATAAGGTGAGGGTTCCACTAGGAAGAAGGATGTGGGAATAGACATCGACTAGTGTCTACTGGACCAGATGAGTATCTCAGAGTGAGACCGGGTTAGTGGGCTTAGGGGTATTTATAAGAAAGTGATTCTAGGGATGGGCCCTGACATCTAAATTGCTTGAGAAGGGAAGTGAGGACACAGAAGAATGATGGATAGTGGGAAAGAGAAGTTAGCAAACTTGAGAGCCAAGGAGGCTGGAGAATTGAAATGAGCTGGTGGGATAGAAGGAGTGATGGCCATGAGATCATACACATAGACCTCCAGCTACAGGGAGTGTAAGTGACCAATGGCCTTGTGTTTGCCCCCAGACCACACTTGCCGCGGGATGTTCCCACTACCAGACAAGAGTGGCGAGGATGCTAAGTCTGGGCCATTCACGGGGCACATGCTTCTTAGAAGGCTGACTTCAGCTAGAGGACCTCCCCACCTCAGCTTTGATGAAGCTTCCTTAGATGGCATTATGATCCAAGAATCTCCCACCCAACCTTCTCTTCTGTTCTTCTTCACTCATCTTAGCTTTGTATCGCATCTTACAGCTTTATCCAACTCCTGATTTTCCCTCACACAGGCACTTCTGCTGTTAAAATCCTTCCAGTTTAATCCCATTTTGGCATCTGCTTCTTGGAGGACCTGGACCAATACAGAAGGTGATGGCTCTTGAGTTGAGTTTGAACCTATTATGTGAGATCAGTGAGACACGCAGAGTCCTAGCTGAGCACTGCAGGTCGGCACCGGGACAGTCCCAGCCACCCTGGAGTTGACTTGGGCATCCTTCAAGGTAGAGGGGAAGATGGCACTTTTGCTAGGCTGGACTTTCCACCAGCTGAAAACACCCCCGTTGGCTTAGAGACAAGTCTGGTGTTTGGCTGCCAGCCTCTTAGGGTTCCCCACAAGTGCCTGGGTAAGTAGAGCTCAGCTCCTCCGCTGAATGAGCACAGCTTTCATGGATGTCACCTCCCCAAGGCATTATAAGACAATACCCCCCCTTGTGTCCCTTCACTGTAGCCATGAGTAAACAGCTTCATGGGTAAGGAGAAGAGGGGCAAATATTTTATAAAGATTTGATTACGACAATCTGTCTGCATTGCACCCATATTTCCCTTGGTGGCTGTCGCCCTGCATTGAGTGGTGTTACTGATCTCACCAGACGGTTGGAAGGGGTCAAGAGAAAATGCTCGTGAGCTACTGTGAAAACAGTAAGCTGCTCTAACATGCACAGGGCTCTACCTCACTTCGGCTGCACACAGCTGAGGAGAGCGGGGAGCTGTGTCCTAAATAGGCACCGCTCCATCTAGAGGGGCGCCATGTTGGGCCCCTTTTGGATTCTTAACCTGGAATTCAGGGTCCATGAATGGCTTTTAGGGAGACTGAATTTCCTGGAGCCGTGTGTGTATTTTGTGTGAGTGAGCATTTGAGGGACAGAGAAGGGAGTTGTATCCATAGTTTGCATTATTTCTCAAAAGTTAGTGACTTCAAAAAAAATTTATATATATATATATTTATATATAAAGAGTAAGCTATTTCTTTTCAAGAGAAAAGTATTCAAACCAGACTGTAGAGAGTAAAGATCTGGCCTGTAAAAACTTTGCCATCTGGGGCGCCTGGGTGGCTTAGTCGGTTAAGCGTCCGACTTTCGCTTAGGTCACGATCTCACGGTTCGTGGGTTTGAGCCCCGCGTTGGGCTCTGTGCTTACTGCCAGCTCAGAGCCTGGAGCCTGTTTCAGAGTCTGTGTCTCCCTCTCTCTCTGACCCTCTCCTGTTCACGCTGTCTCTCTCTATCCTAGAAATAAAAAAAAAAACAAAAAAAACAAAAAAAAAAACAAAAAACTTTGCCATCTGAGCAGATGTATTGCTATAGTTCTCCACCTTTTGGTGAGGAAGGTCGCTCTCACCAGCTCTGTGGTAATACAGGCAATATTATGGACTCTATGGGATGGCAATGAGAGAGGAATGGCTTATGGAACAAAGGAACTGGTTTTTCTCCTTGATAAATCCTATGTCGTAAGAGGCTGTTTAAAAAGTTTATTTCTTTATTTTGAGAAAGAGAGCGTGCACACACAGCAGGGGAGAGGCAGAGAGAGAGGGAGACAGAGAATCCCAAGCAGGCTCCTTGCTGTCAGTGCTGAGCCCAGCTGGGGCCTCGATCTCACGAACCAAGAGATCATGACGTGAGCCAAAACCAAGAGTCAGAAGCTTAACTAACTGAGCCACCCAGGCGCCCCCAGAAAAGCCTTTTTATCTCATAGAACGCCATCTTGGGAAGCTGAAAACTAAAAACAAAAAAGTATCATAGTTTCTATTTTCTTTCTTTCTTTTTTTTTTTTTCAGATGGTTCATCTAAGTAATCCTAGATGTTTTCATATTAGCACGTGAAGGGTTTCAGTAGAATGTTATAGACACAGCTGCTGGAAATTGCATGACAAACCTAACTGTGTTAGAGAAATGCAAAAAACAGTTTTCACAACCTGTTTTTTTGACCCGAGAAGGGAACCCCCATCCAACACTAGAGGGCGCTACACACCGCAGAGCCAGCTCCCTGCACTGTCAGAATCCCTTACTGTAATGGTCGGCTCTCTTTGGGTATTTTACATTAACTGCATGGAAATAAGCGAAAACACGGAAGAAGAATGCCTCGTTCCATTTGTACACCTGTCATGAGGGACCCGGCACACCCTTCCAGGCGTCTGTTCGGGTCTGGAGGCTGCAGCCGACCCCAGACGGAGCTCCTGAGCACACCTGGCAGGCAGCCTGGTCCTGACGCCTTCCTCCTACTGTGCTTTTTCAAAATGAAAAGCCAACCTCAGTTCCTTCCTAGATAGACAACGAAGCTGGTAGATTCATAGATTAACAGTTTATGAGCACACTAAGGCATTGATGAGATCGGTTATGATCTGGTCGATCAGAGGGAAATGATGATGTACATGGGAGATTAACATCAGATTCATTTGCTTACTTGTGTTCACAATTTCCTACCGCCCACTCTGTGCTGCAGCCTGAATAGTGTGTATTCGAAGTGTCCTGATCCAGGCATTGATGATAACTAGAGAAAGGTCTTTAGAGCCAGACTTTGGGTTTGGTTTTTTTTAATTGTCGTAAAACATAGCATAAAATTTGCTAACTTCTGGGTTATGCAAAAGAGACAAATTTAACCAGAATAGATTTCATCTGTATAAAGTATTTGCACTTGAGTAATCAGGAAATCAAGGACACAGTAAAGAACTGGGGATCCCTTGACTTAGTTGAAAAAGATGTAATTCTTAGCAGAATTATTGTGATGAATGAGCCTAGCAAAAATTGATTGTAATATTAGACCACATTAACAGGAACAAGCATCTAGAACATTGCTTCTAAGTCTTGGCTGTGCATTAGAATCACCGAGAAGCTTAAAAACATATTGATGTCAAATTCTTGAGGAAGCTAATGTAAATGGTCTGGGATATGATTTTCTAAAAGCTCCCAGGCGATTCCAGTGTGCAGACCAGGCCGAGCCCCTGGGACATTCCTGTTCTGCTGGGCACAGGCCCAGTCCCACCTGCTGTTACATCCATGCGCTCCACTTAAGGGAAATAAAGACAAGCCAGTTCTTATTCAAGGAGGAGTCAGAATCCAACCGAGAAAGTGCAAACATGAGGACACCAGAGAGACGGTCAGGAGGGAGGGAGGTTAGAGCTGGCTTTCAGCATCTGAGAGCTTTCTCATGGTAGAGACTTCTGTGGGTTTGTAATTTTTTATTAAAAATTTTTAAAATATTTTTTTAATGTTTTTTTTATTTCTAGGAGAGAGAGAGAGAGACAGCGTGAGCAGGGGAGGGTCAGAGAGAGAGGGAGTCACAGACTGAAACAGGCTCCAGGCTCTGAGCTGGCAGTCAGCACAGAGCCCGACGTGGGGCTCGAACCCACGAACCACGAGATCATGACCTAAGTGAAAGTCGGACACTTAACCGAGTAAGCCACCCAGGCGCCCCAAAAAATTTTTAATGTTTATTTATATTTGAGAGAGAGACACACACACACAAAACTCCAGGCTCCAGGCTTTTAGCTGTTAGCACAAAGCCCAATTCAGGGCTCAAACCCACAGACTTCGAGATCATGACCTGAGCTAAAGTCAGATGCTTAACCCACTGAGCCCCGAGACTTCTTTGTATCACAGGCCCTGGGAAGAAGAACTGGGAACAAGGAATAGAAGTAGCACATACTGGGGCGCCTGGGAGGCTCAGCTGGTTAAGCATCCAACTTCGGCTCAGGTCATGATCTCGCGGTTCATGAGTTCAAGCCCTGCATCGCACTCTGTGCTGACAGCTTGGAGTCTGAAGGCTGCTTTGGATCCTATCTCTCTCTCTCTTTCTGTCCCTCCTCCCCGTCTTTCTCTCTCTCAAGAATAAACATAAAAAAGCAGCACTTATTATGATTACTTTTTATAAAATTAATGTTGAAAAACAGCACAAGCCAAAGAGGGCTGCTGTCCAGGGAAGCAGTGAGTGCTCTTTTGAGGATATGCCAATGGGTCCCTCTACCAGGCTACAGGCAGGGATGTCACAGAGAGGTTCTGCAAGTGGAACGGCTGACAGTTACAGTCAAAATGACCCAGTCCCAGCACGAGCATTGACTGGCACTTTCTGGTGCCAGAAAGTGCATGGTGCTAAGATCCTGCATTCCCTTAGTTTCCAGTTCACGCTATTCCCACAGGGAGGGAGCTCTTATTTTTCCAGTTCATCCTGGAGGAAGTGAAGGCTCCAAGCCCTGACCAGTGTCACATGTAATCCGCAGGCACCCTGATCGATGGTCTTCCAGTCTGGGCTTCTCTGACTCTAGAACATACAATGTGTCAATAACCAGCAATATAGGCAAAGTTTTAGCAATAATGAAGCAGTATTTAAAAGAACCTCCCTGGCACTGACCTAGGCAGATGAAAGGCAGTATTTGGAAGCTTTATCCTTAGACTCTCAAATGTTAGCGCTTCAAAGAAGGTGAGAGGTGACCTAATCCACTCCCTCCATCCTCAGTTCAGAGATGAGGAGGCTCAGGCTCAGAGAAAGTCCTGAGTCTTGTCCTGAGTTACGCATTTAATATTCAGATCCTCTGACACCAAGAAAAAGAGCTGTGTTGCCCTTGCTGCCCTAATCGAACGCCCCTCCCTTTTCTGGAAAACTTCCGGGAGCTCAGGTCCTCCCAGGGAATTGCTTTCAGGGCCAATTGAGCCAGCCTGCAGGAGAATCAATCTCTTCACTTTATTGATACACTTGGACTTGGATTCAAAACAGCCTTACGGCGCCTGTGCTCTGTGCTCCAGACTTGACTCTGAATGACTCATGGCTCATTTGCAAGAATTAAATCAGCCCCCAAAGAACGCACATTGCCACCACCGAAGGATTTACAAGGAGAGATCTTTTGTTCCCAAATCTCTTTCAAAGTAATTTCCAATGAAGGGTTGCCAAACGTATGGAGCAACGTCAGCATCGCTGACCTAGGGCCTACCTGCCTGGGGACACTCCACTGCCGAGCCTAGCGGTCGCTGCTGGCCACATCTTGTGCTTCTTGCCTCAGAATGACGACCGTGCTAGCTGCCACCTAACAGAGCAGCCGCCCTCTGGGAAGAGGCTGCCAAGCGAGGGTGACATTTCTCAGCCCCCACCCTTGCGGACCCTCCCCAACCTCACCGCTACATCTGCACCAGTGTATACAGAGGTGTGTGTCACTTCTGGGCAAAGGTGACCAGGAGAAAAGAGTGCCTTCCCGGCCCTGGTTCATTTCCTATCAGGCAGCTGAGTGTCAGTGACTCTCACGCCCCAGGGGAAGTTGGTCCACAGGAGGGAAAGAACCTGGGTCAGAACTGGTTCTACATTTTAACTGAACCGGAAATAAACGTGTATCGGTTAAGCTGTTAAAATATATAGAGATGTTATCTGTTACAGCAGCCAGCACAGCCCTAAGAGAGGTGACAAAGTCAGGCTTCACCAAAATCTAAATATATAAACACAGAGCCCATCACATTGATTGGTACGCGATAGGCACTACGTTCGTGTGTATTAAAGTGTCCGATTAATGGTATTCTTTGTTGAATGGAAGCTAGGAAATGCTAATAAACAACTTTTAGGATGTAGAGGGTGTTTTGTTTTTTAAATATGATTCATTGTCTATTGTCAAGTTAACGAACATACACTGTATGCACTGTGCTCTTGGCTTTGGGAATAGAATCCCATGATTCATCGCTTACATACAACACCCAGTGCTCATCCCAACAAGTGCCCTCCTCAGTGCCCATCACCCATTTCCCCCCCTTCATGCCCCCAACCCCATCCACCCTCAGTTTGTTCTCTGTATTTAAGAGCCTCTTATGGTTTGCCTCCCTCTGTGTAACTATTTTTTCCCCTTCCTTTCCCCCATGGTCTTCTGCTAAGTTTCTCAAATTCCACATATGAGTGAAAACATATGATATCTGTCTTTTTCGGATTTGTTTCACTTAGCATAATACCCTCCAGTTCCATCCACGTTGTTGCAAATGCCAAGATTTTATTCTTTCTCATCATCAAGTAGTATTCCATTGTGTGTATATATATATATACCACATCTTCTTTATCCATTCATCAATTGATGGACATTTCGGCTGTTTCCATAATTTGCCTATTGCTGATAGTGCTGCTATAAACATTGGGGTACACGTGCCCCTATGAATCAGCACTCCTGTGTACTTTGGATGAATTCCTAGGAGTACTATTAATGCATTGTAGGGTAATTCTACTTTGAATTCTTTGGGGAACCTCCACTGTTTTCCAGAAGGATATGGAGGGTGTTTTAATACAAGCTGAATGAGGGGCGCCTGGGTGGCTCAGTCAGTTACGCGTCCGACTTCGGCTCAGGTCATGACCTCATGGTTTGTGAGTTCAAGTCCCGTGTCAGGCTGTGTGCTGACAGCCAGCTCAGAGCTTGGAGCCTGCTTCAGATTCTGTATCTCCCTTTCTCTCTGACCCTCCCCTGCTCACACTGTCTCTCTCTCTCTCAGAAATAAATAAAACAAAAAAAAATTTTTTTTAAATACATGCTGAACGAGAGAATATAAGAATGCGAGAAATGAGTTACAGCCAGTACAGAGAAAAAGACTGCCACACCATGGAATAGATTTATGAGTCAAATAAGGTCATTTTTATGCCTGGAGAGCTCTGAAAACAGACTACAGAGGCTCTCCTATTAGGTGAATTGAGGGTTCTTGGCTGGCTCAAGGGTAGATGGAGAGCCTCAAGTGGACACAGTGTCGAAGCCTGGAAACGCAGCTTCCTAGAATCTCAGAGCTGGCGATCGCCAAGTAGTTGAACAGTCCTGTGCCACAGACAGGGAAGTCACAGCTCAGGAAGTGGACAACTCACCCAGGGTCCTTCGGCTGTCCATGGGTCCACAGCTGGTGGGAGGATAGCGTGGATTAAGGGTGGGGGCGATAGCACCCAACTGCCCTGATTTGAATCCTAGCCCCACTGCTTGCAAATTACGTAACTTCCCCATGCCTCTACTCCCTCGTCTTTAAACTGGGGAGTAATTAGAATAGTACCTACCTGATAGGGCAGTTAGGAATCTGAAATCACTTAGTACATTGAAAGTGTTCCACCCAGGGCCTGGCACACAGTAAGTACTAGGGACGTGTTAGAAGTTGTCATATCATTACTGTTGAATTCAGATTGCTTTGTTTGTGTTCGCAGGCCTTCAGAATGAGGATATCGAAATCATGAAAAATGGGGAATCATAACGAAGCAGAGGATGCCAAGAAGTACTTATATCAGATTTCCGAACACACAGCCTGAGCAACCAAAAGCTTATAGTAGAATACAGTTGTATGAATTGATACTTGGCACACATGGAATAATTCATCACAAGATGGGGAATTCGGGCCTTACTCATGTCTCAGGAATGCTCTAATGAGAGTTTAAGTACACTATTGTTCTTCAGTGTACGGTAAAGGAAAAGAAAATACAATGAGTATAAGAGTAACCCTAAACAAGACAGAGAAAGAGGAGAAGCAGCTCAGGGAATGAACCTGGGCAAATACTGCTTTTCTCTGATTTGGATGGCAAGATGCAGAAGACATTGACTGCTATGGATTTAATATTGCAAAAAAGTTTGTCAGGTTTTGGGAAGCACAGAATGTCAGGCTTTTTTAGAACTGCCTTGAGTCAGTTAGTGCACATATATCCTCTTATCAAATTCCCCCGGCCCAACCTTCACTCCAGGGCGTAATTCCTTATTATATCCACGGCAGATGGTCGCCCAGCTCCTGCTTGGATGCTCCTTGGTGGGAGCCTCAGGGAGCCGCAGGCCGCCCACTCGTTACCCAGGCAGCTTGAACTGTTACAGAATCCTTCCTTACGCGGAGCCAAAAATCCGCCTCCCTGGAATGTTGGCCCTTCATCCCGTCTTCTGGTGTGAAACATAATAAATCTCTTTGCTTTCTTCTCTCTCTTGATGGTGCTGCAGTGGAGTTAGACCCTCCCGGGTAGAATACTGGCCTTGACATTAACTTAGTTATTGGACCTCACGTAAGTTACTTAAGCTCTCATTGCCTTGATTTGGTTAATCTTTAAAGAGGGGCATTGAGTTTTCAGAAGGTTCCTGTGAAGGTTAAAGTAAGTAAGCACAAGGTAGATAAAGCATGGAGAATAGAGTCTGGAACTGGGTAGCTGATCCAGGAGATGGTATGATTATTACTATTTGGGTTCTGTTCTTGGGAACCCCAAAGTCTTCTCTGAGTTAAATATCTCCATCTCCTCCAGCTGTTCCCACCTGGCCTGGGGGTCAGCTCCCGCCCCCATTCTGGTTTCCTCTCTTCAAATGCTGGCCTATGGGCTTTATCTCTTCCTCCATTTGGCCCTTCTTTACTGGTTCTCGTCCTGGAGGATAAAGACAGATGCAAGCAAGAAGGGGCGCAAGGATTATAACTGGGATGTAGGCCACGCTGGTGGGAAGAGGCCTTCGGGTGCCCAGGAGGAAGTCAAGGTTAAGGGTCAAGGCAGAGGTGGCCGCTCCACTGTCATGGCGTATGGAGGGAGAGAGAGCTATGAGATTCAGGCTTTGCTCCCAGAATGTTCAAGCCTCCTCCAGGGTTCAGAGAAGACATTCTGTCCACAAATAAGTGACTGTGACATTGGAGCTACTATCTTTATCTTGTGTCCCTTAAGACCCTGAACTTGATTAATGGGGTATAAAAGAGAGATTCTTGCTAAATTGGGTCTATTTAGCATCCCTAATCTGGGCGCTGCAATGTCATGAAAACAGCCTTAATTTGTGCACCCCTTTTGCAGCCACACATAGTGATATTACTCATTAACTAAGCTTGTGGGAGACTGAAGCCTTTACAGTTTTTTCATGAGAACCGCTTTTATTTTTTTTTAAGATTTTGTTTTTAAGTAATCTCTGCACCCAGTGTGGGGCTCAAACTCACAACCCTGAGATCGAGTCACATAAAAAATTGTATGTATATGGAGTCACGTGTTCTACCAACAGAGCCAGACTTGTGGGAATGCAAACTTGTGCAGCCGCTCTGGAAAATAGTGTGGAGGTTCCCCAAAAAATTCAAAATAGAATTACCCTATGACCCAGCAATAGCACTACAAGGAATGTAACCAAAGTACACAGGAGTGCTGATTCATAGGGGCACATGTACCCCCATGTTTAATAGCAGCACTATCAACAATAGCCAAGTTAGGGGAAAATCCTAAATGTCCATTAACTTGTGAATGGATAAAAAAGATGTGGTGTGTGTGTGAGTGCGTGTGTGTGTGTGTGTGTGTGTGTGTGTATAATGCAATGGTACTCAGTGATGAAAAAGAATGAAATCTTGCCATTTGCAACAATGAAGTTGGAACTGGAAGGTATTACACTAAGTGAAATAAGCCAGTCAGAGAAAGAGAGAAATCATATGTTTTCACTCATATGTGGAATTTGAGAAACTTAACAGAAGTCCATTGGGGAAGGGAAAGAAAAAACATAGTTATAAACAGAGAGGGAGGCAAACCATAAGAGATTCCTTTTTTTTTTAATGTTTTTATTTATTTCTGAGAGAGAGAGAGACAGTGTGAGCAGGGGAGGGTCAGAGAGAGAGGGAGATACAGAATCCAAAGCAGGCTCCAGGCTCTGAGCTAACTGTCAACACAGAGCCCTACACAGGGCTCGAACCCACAAACTGTGGAGATCATGACCTGAGCCGAAGTCGGATGCTTAACCGACTGAGCCACCCAGGCACCCCAAGAGATTCTTAAAAACAGAGGACAAACTGAGGGTGGAGGGGGCGGGGAAAATGAATGATGGGCACTGAGGAGAGCACTTGCTGGGATGAGCACTGGGTGGTGTGTGTAAGTCATGACTCACAGGAATCTACTTCTAAAGCCAAGACTACACTGTATGTTAGCTAACTTGACAAAAAATTATATGTATATGGAGTCACATGTTCTACCAACAGAGCCAGACTGGTGCCCCATGAAAACCACTTTTATATAAGTAGTTTCCATCCTGAACATGTATAGCTGATTTTGGACATCAGTGGGGAAAATGGATAAGGAAATATTACTGTGCCTAGCCAGTTTTAAACACTAAATAAGTGATGGTATTTTATTACCAGTATGAGTATTATCCCTGTTAGGTTTAATTTTTCCTGATTTCAGCAATTTGGCTTGTTGAGGTTGGGTAGTAAATCTGTCCTATCTACACACACACACACACACACACACACACACACACTCCCAACTTCAACCCAAGCCCACATCAGACCGATGTGCTGAGTCTATCTCAGAAATTAATGAGTCTATCTCAGAAACACAATGATAGAATCTGATCAAGCCTACAATGGCAGAGTGCACAGCCCTTGGAAAGAATTTTGCCACCCCGTTTCCCTCTTCCCATCCAGAAATGTACCCCTGGCCAACATCCAACATTTTACAAGGAGAAAACTTTTGCACTGGTGTCGCCATTGTCCTTTTTATTATTCAAATTTAAACTGCAAATCTCTGCAGAGGAAGTGCATACTAATCCCCTAAAACCTAAGACTGAATCAGTCAGTGAGCATGAGTGTCCTCGGGTGTGGAGAGAAGGCAGAAGCAGGATGAGAAGAGACAACCCAGGAAGAAAGGGGCAAACGGACGGAGCACAAACTTCCTTTATGTTCCACACTTGTCTTGGGAAGAAGTTTTCATGACACTATGCAGAGCGAGTGCAGGGAACTGAACACCGGCCCCTCGGAATTCCTCCAAGTTGTGGGTATGATCTTATTTGCAAAAAGAGTCTTTGCAGATGTAACTACGTTAAGGATCCTGAGATGAGACCATCCTGCATTGTCCAGGTGGACCCCAAATCCAATGACAAGCATCCGTCTAAGAGAGAGACAGAGAGAGATTTGAGACTCTGGGGAATGCCACGTGAAGACAGAGGCAGCCCCACGGAAGCCAGGGAATGCTGAGAGCCACCAGGACCGGAAGAGGCAAGGAAGGGTTCTTCCCCAGAACTCCCAGAGGACGTGTGGCTCTGCTGACGCCTTGACTTACTGATTTGTGGCCTCCAGAACTGTGAGGAAATACATTTCTTCTGTGTTAAGTCACCAAGTGTGTGACAATTTGTGACAGCAGCCACAGGACACTATGACAGAGGGTATGTTCCCTCCCCAGGGAACTCCTCTCAGAGTCTAAAGGACCTGCCCTGGAGAAGAAATAAACCACCTCTTAGTTTTCTGATGGTTTCACCACCACGAGGAAATAGGATAAGAGGCTTACCATTAAGTAGAAAACTCAAACAGATGATTAAGGAATTAATCTGTCACAAGTCAGATGATAACATCTGGGTGAGCAAGAGGCATTCCAAGGTCATAACCATCAAGGCCTGACAGGCTCTGGGGAGTCACTGACAGGTCTGGCCTGAGGGGAAGAAATGTTGCCGGTGTGATTGGTGCTGCCATCTTGGATCCTAGGGAGGCAGGAAGGTGGCCAGCCTGGCTGGAATGTGCATGTGACTGGGAGTCATCCTGGAGCTGGGACTTTTCCTGTTGGCCACAAAGAGGCATTTGTCTTCTCTAGTCTTCAGCTTCCTGAAGTGGAAAAAAAAAAATGATGTTCCAGCTTGAAGAATAGCTGTGGGCAATTCTGTTCATGGCTGTAATACATATAAACTTTAAAAAAAATATATATATACATATATATTTAAGTTTACTTATTTATTTTGAGAGAGACAGAGACAGTACATGTGGGGAAGGGGCAGAGAGAGAGACAGGGAGAAAGAGAGAATCCCAAGCAGGCTCTGCACTGTCAGTGCAGAACCTGACGCAGGGCTCAAACCCATGAAACCATGAGATCATGACCTAAGCCGAAACCAAGAGTTGACGCTTAACCATCTGAGCCACCAGGTGCCGCTATTTTTTTATTTTTATTTTTAATGTGTATTTATTTCTGAAAGAGAGTGAGGGTGGGGGAAGGGGCAGAGAGAGAGAGAGAGAGAGAGGGAGACAGAGGCACCCCTACATGTAACCTTCCCCCCAACCCAGTAAAGTCCAGTGTTAAAGTCCAGTGTAGTTTTTAATAGGATCATAAGTATGCATAGACAACTCTCATTTTTAGTCAACATATGATTGTTTCTTTGTATCAGTCAAGATAGCCTGGGTTATGCTGTGGTAACATTCACCTCCCCAAATCTCCATGCCTTAAAAGAATAAAGGCTTCAGGGGCATCTGGGTGGCTCAGTTGGTTAAGCATCTGACTTCAGCTCAGGTAATGATCTCAAGGTATTTGGGGTTGAGCCCCACCTCAGGTTCTGTGCTGACAGCTCAGAGCCTGGAGCCTGCTTTGGATTCTCTGTCCCCCCAACCCCCGACCCTGCACTCCCCTGCCCCAGCTCATGCTCTGTCTCACTCTGTCTCTCAAAAATGAATAAATGTTAAAAATTTTTTTGAAAACAATAAAGTCTTCAATTTGTGTCCTTTCACAATTTCACGTGATGAATCCTAACCTCAGTACCTCAGAATGTGACCATATTTGAAGGTAGAGGTCTTTAAATACGAGATTATTAGGATGGGCTCTAATCCAATATGACTGGTGCTCTTATAAGAAGAGAAAATTTGGACACACCAATTTGTAGCTTCCAGAACTGTGAAAAAATATATTTCTGTATTGAAGCCATCCAATCTGTAGTCATGATGGTGTTGTTGTTGATGTTGTTGACAATCCCAGCAAACTACTACAAAAGCTTATTTTTCGCTCGTGCTAAATATCCATTGGGGACTGGCAAGGAGGCTTTGCTGATAATATGGTCACTCAGGGACCAAGGCTGACGGGGCAGCTGCCATCTTGAATGTCACAAGAGATACCGTTGTGACATTGTTGTGGTAGGAAGAGAGCTCAGGAGGGTCTTGGCAACTAAATGTTCTGGCTCAGAATGGCACACACCGCTTCTGCTCACCACTCTCTGGTCGGAAGGAGCCACATGGCCCCCATTCAACCACAATATTGAGGGGGAGTAGGAAATATTATCCGACATGGGGAGGTGGTGTTACAGGAGAGCACAGGTCCTGGTCCAAATGGGGAAATGTGACCACTATGTGTGGCGAGATGCTCAGGACCCTCCAAGCTGCTGAGTGCGTTCAGTTTACAAATTCCTCCAAAGAGAAGGAAATGCTTCTCTTTGCTCAGCCTTTCAAAGTCACTACGATACCCAAAGTCTACATTTCCTATAAATAACATTAAAGACATTTCTCAAACCGGTATCCATGTCCCCTGCATTTTCTATGAGAAATTATACATTCTCATTTTGAGGAAAGCCTCTAAAAATAACCCAAATATAATTTATTTCACTTAAATTAAAAGTCATCAAGCTTTCTGTGTAAAGGGCCAGATAGTAAATAGTTTGGGTTTTGGGAGCCAGGTGGTTTCTACTGCAACTACATCACCCAGCCTGTAGGCAGACAGCCATTGACGATACATTAGTGACATAAATGAATGGATATAGCTGTATTCCAATCAAACTTTTGTTGCAAAATCAGGTAACAGGCCCGATTTGGCCAATGGGTCATACCTTGTTGATCCTTGATCTATGTGATTTCAGTGCAGAGGGTGCAATTGCATTATTTATCTGTTCTAGCCCAATGGAAGCCAAACGGCACAACGCTTTGATGGGCAAATGGACATCTCTCAGGTGCTCCGAGAGAAAAAATTGGTGAGGGAATGGAGTCATGACAGCACCAGACTAGGTTAGCATCAGACTAGGTTATGAAGAACCTTGTGGCAGTTGGCACTAGAGTCAGAGGGAGTGTCATGGGCGGATTTAGACTGTAGCCTCTGGAGCCAGACTTGCCTGGGTTCAGATCCCAGCCCTGTGTCACTTACTCTAATGTCTGATCTTGGGCAAGTTACCTGACCTTCCAGTGTCTCATTTTCCCTTCATCTGTAAAGCGAGACTGGCAGAGGTACCTGTTTTTGCTTTTTAATTTTTTAAAAGTGTTCATTCATTTTTAAGAGAGAGAGACAGAGAGACTGGGAGGTTGGAGGGGAGACAGAGTCTGAAGCAGGCTCCAGGTTCTGAGCTGTTAGCACAGAGCCTGACACAGGGCTCAAACTCATGGACCACGAGATCATGACTTGAGCTGAAGTCGGAAGCTTAACCCACTGAACCACCCAGGTGCCCCTGAGAGGTACCTGTTTTGAAGGGTTATTGGAGGCTTGGCTGAGTTGATGAACTCATTTAGAACAGTTCCTTGTACGTACTACATATTAACAACTGTCAATCATAGCTTAAGGTGTATATTGCACTTCTTTATGCATATCAGTTGTCAAAAGACTTCATTAGGAATAACCGTGGAAGTAACTATTCTTAGTACCAGCAATATATGGACTAGCTACCCATCCAACGATAAGTTTAATAATTCAAGCTGGCTAGCCTTATCTTTAGATAAATAAGATAGTTTTAAACAGTGGGGTGCCTGAGTGGCTCAGTCAGTTGAGCATCTGACTCTTAATTTTGGCTCAGGTCATGATTTCAGGATTCTGGGATCGAGCTGTACATCTAGCTCCACAATGAGTGTGGAGCTGGCTTGAGATTCTCTCTTTTTTCCCCCTCCCCTTCCCGCATCTACATACGTGTACTCTCTTTCTCTCACTCTTATGTGTGAGTCATGACTAAAACCGGCATTTGAAGTCTGCTTGCAAGGCAACTTGGTGGAAGTGTGAAGCCTTAAATCTTAAGCCAGCAAAGTTTTGAATATGGTTATGCAATTCTTTATAATACATTTGGTCATTAGCATCATTGAGGTTAAAAGATAGAAAAAGATTACATATAGAACCAGAACCAGACTATATCTTTCTGTATTTAAACCCAGTGAAATCCATTTACTTTTAGCATGATAATATAATTTGCCACATTAAGTTGTGTTGTTAATTTGAATTTGATCAATTTTATAGCTTTTTAAAGATTTGTAAATGTATTTTGGCTTTATAGGTTACATATGGTTTATATAAGAGCTAAGAGCTAAAGGAGATAAAGGAGATTAGATATGTATTTGTACATGTTCAAGTTTATTTATCCCCAACTAGAATAAGGGATAGAAATTTTTTCTTTTCTTTTTTTTTTTTTCTTTTTTTTTGGGGGGCATTGCCTTCTCTCAGGATCCTAGAACAGGATTATGTTCTAGATGCTTAACAGATGCTCAAGAAATATTTGCTAGAGGCAATTGGGTGGCTCAGTTGGCTAAGCATCCAACTTCAGCTCAGCTCATGATCTCACAGTCCATGAGTTTGAGTCCTGCGTCAGGCTCTGTGCTATCAGCTCAGAACCTAGAACTTGCCTTGGATTCTGTGTCTCCCTCTTCCCTCTGCCCCTCTCCTGCTCACACTCTGTCTCTCTGTCTCTCAAAAATAAATAAACATTAAAAAAAGAAATATTTGCTAAATTGTGTTGAATTAGCATTATAAGAAAAATATGAAGGTCAACATTGGATATTTGTGAGTTATTAGTTTGTTCAAAATAACATCTACTAATTATTTCCCTGAACTAATAATTTCCGACACGGGAAACTCTGCTGAATGATGTCGCTGAGTCTTTGGTGTAATTGCCTAGAGCCGTGTGGGGGCCCTGGCCTTGACTCTAGCCCCGCAGCACATAATCCATGCCTGTCTGGGGTCTTTGGGATATTAAGTGACAAAACCTAACTCAATTCAATTTAGTGAAAAGGAAAAAAAATGTTTAAGGACTTGAACAAGTCATAGTAAGAGTAGGGGCTCCTTCTGGGCCTCAGAAACACCTAGAACTAGGGACTGAAATAACACTGGGCATAAGTGCTCACTTTCTCTCACTCCCCATTTTATCTGTGATTCTTCACAAGTTCTTCTCTTACTTTCTCCTACTGTAGATCCATTTCTTCCATAGGGCTGGGACCTGACTGCTGGATCATCTCCTTAGCTCCAGTTTGGAAAACCCTGGAGAAACATTCTGATTGGTTGACCTCAGGATGGGCACCCCTTCTGGCCAATCCAACGGCCAGAAAACTGATTTCCTCTAGCCCACCTCGGTCTGTCAGGTGTTTACTTTGTCTCTTAACTGTGGTTCTATTAGCTGTGGTCAAGGGTAGAGTTGCAGAACACAGGCAGGGCTTCTGGCCACCACCTTTTCAGTATTCATTGAAAGAAACTAAGAACCCAGCACATTTTATGTTCACACACAAGCCCTTCCCCATACCTGGTTTACTGTTCCTGCTTCAAAGTGTGTTCCCTAATCACCCACGACAGCCTGCTCACAGTAACCGACCTCACTGTGCCTCCTAAACCCTGTCAAGAAATCTCCTGAACTCCCGGAAGGGCCTGATCCTAATGCAAAGGCCATGCCCATCACAGGCTAGACACATCTAGGATTGGCAAGGCTCAGGGCTGGGAGAAGAGCCACATTACATGCTGGCACTCAGTAGGCCTCGTACCTAGTGTTTAATAAAAGGGTCAGAGCATGGGTAGAGCTAGAATGTATTATACTAAGTGAAACACATCCATCTGAGGAAGACAAACACCATGTGATCTCATTCCTATGTGGAATTTAAGAAACAGAAAAGATGGATACATGGAAGGGGAGAAAAAGAGGAGAGCGGGAAACAAACCACAAAAGACTCCTAATGATAGAGAACAAAATGAGGACTGATGGAGGGAGGTGGGTGGGGGATGGGCTAGATGGGTGATGGGCATTGAGGAGGGCACTTGTTGGGATGAGCGCTGGGTGTTGATGGTAAGTGATGAATCATTGATGTCTACTCCTGAAACCAATATTGCACTGTATGCTAACTAACTAAAATTTAAATTGAAAAAATAAAAGGATTAGAGCAAGAGCTCTGGGCACCTGGGCAGGTATGATTACAGGGCTCCCACCTCTTCAGATGGGACCCAAGGTCTGGGGTCAGCCTATTATGGCCGTAGGGAATTTCTCATTATGCCCCACTCCTTTCCTGCAGTACTTTGTCATGGTTGAACTCTATGGAGCGTGGGCTTGTTGCATGGCTGTTCCTTCATCTCCTCCCCACTCCATGAGGGCTTGTGTCCTTCTTTCCACACTGCATGCCCAGCAGGGGGCACACTGCCTTCCATATTAGGTACTCAGATAAATGAATAAATGAGTAGGCTGGTGGATATAAATAAGGGCCTGGGGGGTGCAGCAGGGGAATCTACACACTCAACTCAGGGGCAGCAAAGACATCCCTGAAGGAATGACATGAAGGCTACAGCCTGACTTGCACGTGAGAACAGTCTGGTAGAACCATGAGGCACAAAGTTCTGGGCAGAGAGCACAGCTGGGGTAAGTCCCGGGTGAAGAGCAGTCATTAGTCAGTCAGTGCCAGAGCCAGGCCTAGGATTTGACTCTGATCTCCCTGTAACAGTCAGGAGAGGCTCAAGTTTGGTTCTATTCTAAAAGGA
The DNA here is from genome assembly GCF_008692635.1 of Crocuta crocuta. NCBI lineage: Eukaryota > Metazoa > Chordata > Mammalia > Carnivora > Hyaenidae > Crocuta > Crocuta crocuta. The sequence continues at coordinate 8,531,584 of NW_027532203.1, read as the reverse complement.
TTACAGGGGCGCCTGGGTGGCTTAGTCAGTTGCGCGTCCGACTTTCGCTTAGGTCATGATCTCGCGGTTCGTGGGTTCGAGCCCCGCGTCGGGCTCTGTGCTGACTGCCAGCTCGGAGCCTGGAGCCTATTTCAGAGTCTGTGTCTCCCTCTCTCTCTGACCCTCCCCTGCTCACACTGTCTCTCTCTCTCTCTCCTAGAAATAAAATAGAAATATTTAAAAAAAAAAAAGGATTACAGTAGATCACTTTTCCCACGTACAACATGATTAAAATCATTACCGAGACACTTGCACCCAATGAGAGGACTCTTAATATTTAATATTCCATTGACTCTGAAGAGGAAACTATAATTGCCTATTAGTCATTTTGCAGCTGGCACCAATTTATGAAGACAGCACCCTCTGTGCGTGTGTGTATATGTGTATATGGGGAGGGGAAGTGGAGGTGGAAAAATGGATAACAGGAAAAGTCAAAATGGCTTAGAAGAGTTGAGAAAATAAGTTAAAAGATGTGTAAGGAAGAAAAAGACAGAGTCATTTATGTGAATCGACTATCTCAGAATAGACTAGACACCACAAGTGGGTAGAGATGATGCTCTTAAACCCAAAGAAAACCCTTTATCCACCATCAGTGTTGATTCAGAAGAGGTCAGTGCTAATCCAACTATGATGTGAAGCTGCCCGAATTAGAGTCACAGAGTTCTTAGAGGGGCCAATGCCAGGACAGAGTAAAATCTGGAATCACCCAAAGTTAAAAATGCTTTATGTGGCTGAAGCCTTTCTTTCCTGAATTGAAACACCAATGCATTAACAAATATTTAATGGGGGCTTCCCATGTGTAGGATACTCACAGAGATGTTTCCAAAAATAGCAGCCCATTTTTGTGGCTGTCCTGAAAGACACTGAATAAATAATTACACCATTGCATCAAATAACTGCACCTCGGATCCATCGGTTAGAAGCACCACATAGATGCTGCATCAAGGAGCATCTGTTCTCCATCACGATTTGCGATCTATCTCATTATTTGGCTTTCTTCTCCAACGGCATCCAAAAACCAAGCAGAATCCCTCTGTTTCTCTCTGTTCCCTTCTTCCCTCTTTTCTCACCAGCCTGTCTTGTCCAACTGGGCCCCTTTAAGAGTTGTCCTATGTCCTAGAAAACTGTTGCACCTCTACATAGAAACCCTCTGAGGACACCTGAGCTTCCAAGAACCCCTTGTTGTTATTATAAAATGGCACACCTGGCACAGAGAGTATTTGATGAATGAGTCCCCCTTTCTCCCCTTATGGATCCACAACGTTCCTTCCCAGACCAAGTTCTGGAACCCATTATCCTATTTCCATCTACACTTTCCTCTAATAACAAGTGTCTAGAACATTTTCCTCCAGATTCCTATCTTGGGCAGACACCTGGGTTTGAGGGGCCATCAAGTGGAGGGTTTTTGGTAGCTGGAGGTAGCACAACACATTTAGGAACCCAGAGACCAAGGCCACAAGGAAGTGCCTTGATCAGGGACCACACAGTGGATAAGTTTCAGTTACTAATGGACAGCTTATTACAACCAGGTTAATGTCACTTCACCAGGTGTGGCAGACTGTGTAATGGCTTCCAAAGATAGGAAGTCCTAATCCCCAAAACCTGGAAATGTGACATTATTTGGAAAAGAGGTCTTTGCAGATGTGATTATGTTAAGAATCTTGAGATGGGAGTATTATCTGTGCTCTACACAATGATTCTGATAAAGGGAGGCAGAGGGAGACTAGATTGGACACATGCAAAGGAGAAGTCAATATGAAGAGGGAGGCAGAGATTGGAATGATACAGGAAGAGTAAACTTGTATTTGAAATGTCTATCTCAATGAGCCAGGGGAAGGCTTGTGTTTGTTTTTCCAAGGAACTCATACACATGAGATTTAGCAACAATTGTGTTCTTATCCTTCACTGTATAAATTTTCAAGTGCTGCCAAACGCTGGCTTACATAAATAAGTATGGAGGAGCAGAGGATTTCTCTGAGAGTGGCAGCACTCAATTCCTTGCGCTCCTTCTAAGGCATATGCCAAAAATCATATTTTTCATCTATCAGTTGATAGTTCAGTTAAGTACTCCAATTTTGCTCAAGGCAGAGAGGTGAAAGCCATTTGACTTGCAAAGGGATTTGTTACTGGGTCATTAGAGTCATTCATTTTTCTCGCTCTCTGGGAGGTACACCAAAAAAGTTTATTCAAGATTTACCAAGTTACTCTCACACCAATTACTCTTACTTTGGAAGCATATTTTTATTCCTAATATACTCAGAAAATGTTGGAAAACCAGAAATACCATTATTTTCAATTCTTGCTTATCAATGTAATTAAAATACATAGTTTTTAAATTGCATGCCTAAACATGTGGAGATCTTTTTCAAACTCTGGGAGTTGCAGGTTCAGCTCATTCAATATATAAAAAATGCCATGTAATCAAAGTGACAAGGCCAGTCCTCACCATCAAGTCAATCATTCCAATCAGACTTACTTTCTGCTAGAAAAAGTCCAACTTTACCTCTTTTTAGTTTTTTAATGTTTTTTTTTTTTTGAGAGAGACAGAATGTGAGTGGGGGAGGGGCAGAGAGGGAAAGGGGGGGACACAGAAGCCGAAACAGGCTCCAGGCTCTGAGCCATCAGCACAGAGCCCAACGCAGGGCTCACACTCAGGAATCGCAAGATCATGACCCAAGCCAAAGTCAGACGCCTAACCAACTGAGTCATCCAGGCGCCCCCACCCCCGACTTTATTTTTTAATTCATGTCATCCTGTTAACCTGTGTCTCCATGATAGCAACCTTGCATTTCTGATTCCTACACATAAGAGAGATGGAGGACTCAAGCATGGAGCCTAAGAACATGGTGCCTAGGTTAGAAACTAAGGCTTCTGTCCCGGGCTTCCATTTATGGAGGAGTACATCTTTGATAAACAGGGTCGGTGTGTTGAGGGGGTTAAGGTGGTGGTAGAAGCGAAGTGCATCATATTGTTTCTCCAAGATGCAGGTGGCAAGATGGGCTTAAACACACGAAAACTTTATTAGAGGAAATCAGGATGACAGAAAGTGGAGGCAGGAGTGCTCTGGAGAAAGCAGAGAGACCTCTCAGACCACAATGCAAATGTGAGGCCACATGAAGGAGAAAGGGTGGAAATGTCCTAGGTGGCCACATACTCTACTAAAAGATCAGCAAGGACATCAAAGAGTTCCGGAGCCAAAGCTGGGTCTTCCAGGACCAGGTTTGCCTCAGTATCCTGGCCATGCTCAGTGGGTGGTGGAGGGCAGCCCATGGGCTGTGTGGCAATGGCTTTCGGAGCAATAACTTCCCTGAGCCCTAAATCAACTGAGCAATCTGGAGTTGCAGGTCTGTGAGGCACCTACTCATGGCCACTCCAGGAAATACTGAAATGAAAATTGTTATTACTTCTGCTGCCCCAGTCTTTAATAGATGTGAAACAAGAACATGATGGCATGAGCCAGAACATTCTATTTCTTATTCTACGGTTTGACCCCTAACAGCAATATACTTAAGACTGGACCAATCACGGGTTCATAGTGATGGGGTTCAGGACACACTTCTCCAAAATAAGGCAACTTGACATATTGAATATTTTAAGCTGAAGGAATTTGATAAATGGCAGGAACAGGAAAGACTGACTTTCCTCCTGAAGCAGGCCATAGACCCTCACGTGAGAGGTGCCCTCCCTGCATATACCCGGAAGAAAGAAGCAACCTGCCCCTAGTCATCCCCAGACCCATGAGACCTATGTCCTTCTATAGGTGGAACTTTGGGACAGCACGTTTCTAACAGACCATCTGTATCATCTCCAACCTGATCTACATTACAAAGCTATGTTCTGGCAACGCAGCCTTGGGAAGTGCTGCGCCCACTGCTGGCTATTTCTCCCTTTTATGTAGCAAGTGTCATGGGGAGGGCGGTCTAGACCCTGGGCACCTCCTGGAAACCTTTATCTTCCATTCAGAGGGCTGGGCTTTGCTTCCCTAAAATGCTTTTTCTGTCTTTTCCCACTTTCCCAATCCTAATGTAAAATAGATTTAATGCAAAAGAAATCTACCCTGAATTTAAGTATTATGCCATTTGTGTCTAATGAGAGACTCCAAAATAAGTTTTAATAATCTCTGTATCTGATTTCAAAGGCTTAAACTCATGGCAAAGAGAAGCAGCAGCAAAGGGCTAACACCAGCTCACCGTCAATGTTACCTTGTGATAAGGCTGCTGAATTTTTTTTTTTTTTACAAAAAACATGCTTCAACAATTCTTAATTAGTAATCACAACAATCTTTTGATTATAAAATTAAGTTTATGGCATGTATTACGGAAAGCTTAAAAATGAGGTATCTAGGGACGCCTGGGTGCCTCAGTTGGTTGAATGTCTGCTTCAGCTCAGGTCATAATCTCATGGTTTGTGAGTTCAAGCCCCACATCAGGCTCTGTGCTGACAAACAGCTCAGAGCCTGGAGCCTGCTTCAGATTCTCTATCTCCCTCTCTCTGTCCCTCCCCTGCTCATGCTCTGCCTTTCTCTGTCTCTCAAAGATAAACGTTTAAAATGTTTTTTAAAAAAATATTTTTAAAATGAGGCATCTAGAGCCCAGAATGGCTAAGTGACTTACTTAAGGTCACACAGTAAGCAATGGCACACTAAAACTACAACTCTTCTCTTTGGACTTTTAGATCAGACCTCTATGCTGAAGAGGAAGAAGAAAAGAGTGCTCAGAACAAGTGTACCCTCCATAGCTCAGGATGAAATTCTGCTCTATGCAGAAGCTCAGATTTCTTAAATCTTAAGATTTGATTACAAGTCAATGGCCAATTAAAGTTTACTGTCCATAATAATATCAGATTTTTCTGGTCAAGGGTTTAATCCCTCTAATCATATGTTCTATACATTATTCAATCCTGGAGGTGGTAACGGCTGTCAGGTACCATGGAGAGAGGAAGATGCTGGGCTCACACAACATGTTGGCACTCAAGACCTCTGAAAAGGTCACTTAGCCTCTGCAGTAGGGGTTCTTTAGCCTGGCTGCATACTAGAATCACCTGAGAAGCTGATGCCCAAACCATACCCAGGGCCAGTTACGTCAGAATCTTCTGGAAGTGGAAGCCTGGGCTTGGGAGTTTTTGAAGCTTTCTAGGTGATTCCAATGTGCCATATCCAGGGCCAGTTACATCAGAATCTTCTGGAAGTGGAAGCCTGGCATTGAGAGTTTTTGCAGCTTTCTAGGTGATTCCAATGTGCAGCCAGGGAGAGAAACCGTGCCTGACACAGAACCGCTTCATAAATGTGCGTTGAATAAATAAATGGGTGAATAACAAAAACAGAACTGAGAAAAAGAGAAACAAATTAAGAAGCTAAACATGGTTTTTACTCAGACGGAAGACCTTAAGATCCTTACTCAGAATATATACACTCTTAATTTAGAAATAGCTTTACTAAGCTTAGATGTCGGGATTCTCAGCCCATAACAAGGATGAGAAGGGGAAATTCATGCTCTTAGAAGCAGATTCACCAACAGTGGACAGAAGAAAAAATATGACTGAAAAGAAAAAGGAAGAAATGTAAACCCTGCAGCGCAGGAGACAGAACTCTGGGGAGAATTGTCTGGGGCCATGTAACATCAGGGCAAACTGACCCGCCCAGCCGTTTCCCTGAAGGCATCGTATTAGAACAGCACAGTAATTCACGTTCGTAATGATGGCTGAGTCATCCCACGGAGGGGGCACAAGAATACGGAGCACACCTCTGGGCTTGAGTCACACCCCAATAAAACAGGCTGCCCTGACTAGAACCATGTTCTGTTTTTGAAACCTTGATGGGTTTCGTAGCTGGTGAAAGCATCCCTTTAAAGTTAGAAGTGGTTTCTACTTCCTAAGAGGTGGATGTTAAATTTCTCTTTGGGGTAGGCTGTCCCTCCTTCAGAAAGAGCCCCTTGCTGAGCGTAAAGAGAACATGGAGATAGTAGTCCACAGACCTCTCTGGGAGAAAACCCGACTGGGCAAAGTGGTCCAAAAACAGATTTCTCAGACTGAGAAGTTAAGCTTTGTTCTTGGTTTTGCAAGCTGCCACCTCCCCCCCCCTCCTTCTTTTTTCAACAGAGATTTGTTGTTTTGTTAGAGGAGATTTTATTTTTCTCAGCAAGGAGTTCTGTTGCTTTTTGTAAGATATTGCCTATTCTTGAGAGTTGTGTGTTCTTGAACAAGCAGGAGATCTAGATCTGAGTTTCCGTGGGAACAGGAGGGTTTTGCAGACTTGAACTTGACCTCACATGAAAGGAAAGACTGTGCAAAGGAAGTGGGCATATTGTGGATGCAGGGTCATCGAAGTCTGAAAACCCCAGAACACAGGGACATTGGATTACCACTGTCTGATATAATTTCATTTGTCCCACTCAAGGCCATGTACAAGCTCTTGTGGAGGAAGAGGGACTTCCCTGAGCTCTGTGGCTGATCCAGCTGTCGATCCTGACAATGGGACACTAGATCAGGAAAGGAAACCCTGGAAAGGTGAACTTTAGACAGAGGGAGGAGGAAGAAACACCCCTTTTTTTCCTCTGCAATTTCACATCCGTTTCTCTGGACTTCATGTTCAGCAATGTGGGTGCTGACACTCACACCCGGAAGTGAGTTGAGAAGCGGGTTGAGAACCAAGCGTGCTTAGCGACACTCCCAGGGGGGTCCGGGCTGGAAGCTCAGCATGAAGCCACGACTGCGCCAAGTTACCAGCTGTTCTTTGGTTGAATTTTCTTTTTTCTATCTCCTCAACAGCACTTCAGGAAAGTTTGGTTGCAAGTGAGCACTGCGCTCCTGCAATGCTTTGGGGGGAAATAGGGAAGCAGGGTCCCGCCTTGAAACGAAGCCCCAAAGGTGGCCAGAGAGGTGCTAGAGTCAGGGGCCACCAGCAGAGGGCAGAGGTGCGTAAACAGCCGTGAGCTCTCCATGGTCTTAGCTGCAAAGGACTTGATTTCAAGCGCTTGGTACAAAAAAAAAGGAATATAAAACACCTCTTTCGTAAACTTCATACTGATAATATGTTGGAATTTCCTGGGTATATTGGATTAAACACAAAAACACCTTATTAACAATTTTAACTTGCTTTTAAATAGATCAGAATCAGTTATCTGATCATTTTATCTATGTGGGAACCCTCGCACTGGGATGANGATAATATGTTGGAATTTCCTGGGTATATTGGATTAAACACAAAAACACCTTATTAACAATTTTAACTTGCTTTTAAATAGACAGGCTCCGCCCTGTCAGCGCTATCAGCAGCAGCCATCCAGGCCCCGCAGCCACCCCGCCTTCTGAGTGCATCTCTTCCTCTTCCACTTGGCCACATTCCTTAAAGTGGAGCTAAAAGGCAGAGACTATCTTCACATGAATTTAATCCAATTTTGAATCCTTTTAAGATCATCATAAAATGATTGTTCTTTATCCCAGCATTTTCGCAAGCTCAGAGAGCCACACGAAACACACACCGAACAACAGCGGATTTCTAACTGTTCTAAATGCTCTGGATCCAGGGACACTTCCTTCACTACTCAGCTTCCTCATACAGTGGGAACTCCTTCTCCACGAAAACAGCCTTTTTCGAATCTTTCAGGCTTCCCGATGATGTGTGCCATGAAGTTGTACTTTTACCACGCTCATAACAGTGCCTAACATATAGCAGGTGCTCAGGAAGTCGTTGCATTGATGAATTATAAACATTATTCTCTCAAAAACTTCAAGTCCACTCACATGAAAGAGACATTGAGGCTATAATGTCTTCACTTTCAATGTTTTTTTTTAAAAAGTTTTATTGATTTTGAGGGAGACAGCACAAGCAGGGGAGGCAGAGAGAAAGAAAGAGAGAGAGTGCATCCCAAGCAGCTCCAAAGGGTCTGTAAAGAGCCCAATGTGGGTCTTGAACTCATGAAACTGTCTGATCATGACCTGAGCCTAAATCAAGAGTCCGACGCTAAGGTGACTGAGTCACCCAGGCGCCCCAGTGTTTTTACTTTTAAGTGGTTTGTTATGAAAAGTTAGCCCTTTGGAGATTTTGATTTCATTCTCCTCTTAAAAGCTGCACCGAACCTGAACTTCTCACAGGGCAGAATATAGCCCTGTGTTGACGAAGTGCCCACACACTTGTCAGCACTTTCCCTCCCTTCTGGGCTGACCTGCTCTCCCTGCAGCCCACTCGCCACCCACCTCTTTCCCTACATGGGGCTGAGGCTGCGAGCTCTCAGAATTTGTCCCTTGTGCACTGTGCTCTGGAAGCTTCAGGCATGTTCACCTCAGCAATTCTAGAAATTGCTTTGTAATTGGGAAGCAGAAAGCATATAAACTGAGGGGGCTGGAGGACTAAGAATTCAACTGCAAAATCTGCTTCCATTTAGCATTTCTATCTGATCCTTCCTGTGTCATAGAAGGAATGAAAAAAAGCCTTGAATGACTGGCCAGATGAATTTCACACAAGAATTCAAAAATACAATGATTAAAGATGTTGAGCACTTTTCTTGTGGCTTTATTGGCCATTCATGCATCTCTTGTGAAGTATCTGTCCAAGTCTTTGGCCATTTTTAATTAGGTTGCCTTTTTATTGTTGATTTGTAAGCACTGTTTATATATTCTGGAAACTAGTCCTTTGTCAGATACATGTGTTGGGGGTATTTTAGTCCCAGTCTAGTTTGTCTATTCATTTTTTTAATGGTATCTTTTCCTGAAATTTTAAATTTTGATGAAGCCTACCTTACTATTTTTTAATGGTTAGTGCTTTTAGTATTTTGTTCAAGGACTCTTTGCCTGTCCCAAGATCATAAAGTTATTATGCTTCATTCTAGCAATTTTGTGTCCGTGATTGATTTTGAATTAGCATTTGTATATGGAGTGAGATAGGGATCGAGATTCCATTTTTTTCCATACATAAATCCAGTTGTTCTAGCAATATTATTAAAGATGTTTTCCTTTCCCCATTGAAGTGGCACCACCATTGGGAAACAATCCAAATGGCCCTCAACAGATAAATGGATAAACAAACTACGGTATGTTCATACAATGGAATAAACGTTGGCAATTAAAAAAAAAAAGTATGACTACATGCAACGACCTGAATGAATTATTCAAAAACATTATGTTGAGTGAAAGAAGCTACATACAAAGAAGGTTGTTACTGTATAGTTTTACTTATATGACATTCTAGAACAGACAAACCTGATGCTACAGTGACAAAAAAGCTAACCAACAGTTGCCTGGTTGAGGATAAGGATGGAAATGCTCTGGTGTGATGGAAATGTTCTCTATTTTGTTTTGAGGGTTCGTTACACGTGCATAAACAATTGTCAAAATTCATCCATCTCAACAGTCGGGAGCCATGCATTTCATTGTGTGTAATTAAGCTTCAATTTAAAATATGTTCAAGAAAGAGAAAGACTTAGAATATTAACCTCCCAGGACGATGCCCAAGGAAAAGCAAAGTTCCTCTGTCTCTGCAGATGGCTTGCTGTTGAGGCCTGGGAAAGGGAAGGGAGCCCATACAGCATACTTTCTTTACCTCTCCCCATTCCTGAGACCGTGGGATAGATTTTTCAAAACATTGGCTAGGAGAATTGCATTCAAAACCAGCTGAGTAAATAATGGGACTTTGGTGAGCTGTTTTTTTCCCCTCTGTGTTTGGAAATTTGAGCTTGGTGTATCTTTCTCAAGCACATTTCATCCAGAAGATAATTTACATTTGCATGGAATCATGGCTACAGCCCATCTGCTCCACAATTATGTAAAATCCAACACTCAATAGAATGTGACGTGCGTTGATCTTAATGAGTGAAGCAACTTAAATGCTTGGGATTCAAGCTCTTCTAAATTAATCCCCAGCTCCGTCCACACACCATAGCCTGTCATTCCTGACGTTTTCTTTGGAGAATCATAGTTAATATCCATTTCAGGGCAATTGCATCATGGGGGGAGGGTGTGCTTTAAATTTCCAATCGCTATACCAGAATTTTTACTGTAGTTGAGCAAGATTGTGTTCACAGTTGTAGAAGGGTGTGGCTGGGAGGGGGGCTGTTTGGTTATTTATACTTAGTGGTTTTATCACCGAAGATGATTTGTAACAATGAAACAGCTGGAGCAGAACATGATTCATATTAATGTATGCATGTAAATGGGTTAGGAATGGAATTAACATAGTTTCTGTGCTTTGGTTTTCCCTCAGAAGTTGAGACTACTGGTTTATTTACAGTCTGCTTGTGCACAGCCAGGCAGTTATGTTAGTGCACAGATGGTGGGGAAGGGAAGGCCATGTGCTATGGATCAGTGGGTGAATGTTAACAGTGCAGTGTATGGGTACAGCTCTTCAAAGAGGCCAGAGCCCAGAGGAGAAGGCAGATGACAGCAAAGGCTCCTTTCCTCTTCCTGAGTTCTTACCCCTTCCCTTTGGTCCCTTTGTTCTAGTTTCACCTGCCAGAACTTTAGAGAGGAGGGGGATGGGGAGTCACAGTGAGATGCCAGGACCAGGGCTGCCAAGGCAGAACCTCATGGGAAGCAGTAAGCAGGAAGGACTCACAGCCAGCGGGCTCAAGGCATTGGTGGGGAAGCAGGGGCTGTGATCCAGTGGGGAAGGTGGGCTCTGAAAGCGGCCAGAGGACGGGACTGAAGGTCCATGGGCCTGACAGACTCTGGAGGGTGATGTAGTGGTGGTGGGAAGGCTAAGGAGGCACCCTGGTCTCAAGCAGAAAAGAGACAGGAAATGTCTGTGCTACTGAGAGGAAGTCCTAGGTCATTCTGGAAAGAACAGAATTCAGTCCCAACACAGAGAAGCCTGTGGGTGGAAAGCGGGTGCCTGGCCAGAAAGTAGGCCTAGGGAGGCAGCCATTAGGAAGTCTTCTGTGTTATCCCTTTCAATCTTCCATTATAATTCCTCTTCCCCTCTGGGGTGCCTGGCTGGCTCAGTCAGTAGAGCATGGGAGTCTTGAGCTCAGGATAGTGAGTTCAAACCCTATGTTGGGCGTGGAGCTTACTTAAAAAAAGATTACAGGGGCTCCTGGGTGGCTCAGTTGGTTAAGTGCCTGGCTCTTGACTTAAGCTTAGGTCATGATCTCACAGTTCATGAGTTCAAGCCCCACATCGAGCTCTGCACTGATAGCATGGAGCCTGCTTGGGATCCTCTCTCTCTCCCTTTCTCTATGTACTCTGTTTCTTTCTCTCATTCTCAAAATACATATTATTTTAAATAATAATAATTCCTCTCCTACTCAGACCAAGTTCATTCCCACAGCTGAAGAGGTAAGCCCCCTGGTACACATGGAGAAAGCTTCCATCTCTAGCTCAAGTCTCTGTCTCAGTTACTTACGTATGTGTGTATGTATATGTATGTGTGTGTCTGTGTGTGTCTGTGTGTGCACATGCACGTGTATATGCATGTATTTGTATGCGTGTGTGTGTGTGTGTGTGTGTGTGTATCCCCTAAGGAAATGTGAACAGAAAGATACCAGAAATCAGAGTGTTACACCAATGGTTGTCTCTGTGGAGGATAAAAGGTTTTCCCAACCCTCTCAGAGCCTGGGCTTGCTCTGAAATTTTAAATGACAAAGATAGATAGATAGGAGAAAAGGATACAAACTTATTTGGTATGAATTCAATGTGACATAGGAGCCTTCATAAGGAAAGGAAGACTCAAAGCAATGGTTGAACTGACTGTTTTCATGCTAGATTTGATGCAGATCGGACAGTCCTGGTCGAATATGAAAAGACAAAGAGTGTGAGGCCAGTGTAGCAAATGGGGGGGGGGGGGGCCCCAGCAAGGCCTGTTTGGCTTCTTCTGGGTGTTCCTCTGTCTTGGGAAATAAGGATGCATCTTTCCTTCAGGTTTATCCAGGAAGGGATCCCCTCACATGGGGGCTATGACCTGCCTTAGAGGAAGGTCAGAGAGTCTTTCCTGGCACTGCCATTTCTCAGATTCCTTCAGATAGAGATATTCAATGTAACAAGGTGCCATATTGGGACAGTGTGTCCTGAACCCCAGTATCTCCCCACAAGGAAACACGAGGCAGGGGGGAAGGTATTTTCAACCCCAGCCAATAGCAGGGTCTCAGTACATGTATTTGAATGGATAAACACATAATTTAATAGCACTTAGTAGTGGGCTTTCTCTGAAGACCATCTTTATAGCTTTATTTTATAATATCCAAAATCCCCTATTTTTTGAGATAGAATCTGTTGACTCCTCCCTCTGAGTCACTGTGAAATACACATACTTACTGCGTTCACAGAATCTCAAATTGACTTATTTCTTAATCAAGTTAACAGAACTGGAAAATGTAGCATCCTGAAAACTGGATGGGTCAGAGGCATTGACTTGATTCTGAGTCTAAAAAGACAGATTGTGCAAGAGCCTTCACACTCAGCACAATCATCTTCAGAAATGACCTCAGGAACACATTGGATATCCTTTCCTCTCTCCTGGTCTCCAAGCTCTGGTATGGGTGCCTGGACCCAACCATTCCTACGGTGCCTGCTTCAGGCAGTAACCAAGCAGATTCAAGCATGCAGCTGTTCTCAAGGTACCTTAGTATCACTGATGGACTACTATGTCAGCTTGCATTTACCGAGCATCTACTAGGTACTGACCAGAGTGCTGTGGACTTTACAAATATGACTCCCTTTAGAACTCATGCTGATTCTAGAAGGTAAACATTATTCCCACTTTCACATGGAGAAACTGAGACTCAGGAAGCCAGAAATTCATTGGAGATCAGAGTTGAAATTCATCTTCAAGACCTTCAAAGCTTGTTCTTTTTCCACTATGCTATTCAGATTTCTCCATCATAAAAGCTTTTTAGTTCTCAACAGTTTCCAATTAAAATTAAATACTCTGGAACAGTATGAAACCCTAAGAGCTAATGTCTTGGCTATGCCAGCTGAAATACAGGCTGGCAGCAAATGGAGATTTGGTATAGACAATTATCAGGGGATAGCTAAGGGGCAAGGAAGTCATAATGGGGAGAAAGGAGAGAAACTATGATTAAGATTGTTTTGTTCTAGTCTGCAGAAGTTCAGGAGAAGCCAAAAAATAAATGTGATGCTGTAAGAGTCATTTACATTCTTTTCCAGGGGCTTAGCAGCTGACCCATCTTCTTGTGTTTGGGGTTCATCACTTACGAGTTTGGTGGTCTAATATCCATCATGGAAGTTACAGATACTCACTCTTCCAGTCTGCTTTGCCACTGAGCACAAGCACATGACCTTGAATCTTCTAATTAGATACCCCACCCAAGACTTTGAATGGGGAACACTCTGGAGTGGCAGCAAAGTTTGACTTCCTGGGCCAACATCGTGTGCTCAAGGCACTGCTCACGCAGCCTCCAGGATGCAGTCAAGACAGGGTGGGCTTGGCAGACCAATTCTGCAGCAGATTCTAGGGCAGTGTTCCTAGCTGATTCACCCTGAGCATCATTCTCTACCCCATCCATAATTCCGTGAACCACCCGATTTCTCTCTCTCTTTAAAAATAGCTACATTGAGAGGTGCCTGGGTGGCTCTGTTGGTTAAGTGTCTGACTTTGGCTCAGGTCATGATCTCATGGTTTGTGAGTTCGAGCCCCGTGTTGGGCTCTGCACTGACAGCTCAGAGCCTGGAGCCTGCTTCCGATTCTGTGGCTCCTTCTCTCTCTCTCTCTCTGCCCCTCCCATGCTTCCTCACTCTCTCCCTCAAATAAATAAATAAATATTAAGAAAAGTAAGATAGCTACATTGAGATGAACTTTATATATCATGAAATTCATTATTTTAAGGAATGCAATTTGGTGGTCTTCAGAATATTTTCAGAGTTGTGCACTCATCAAAACTATCCAGTTATAGACAATTTTAATCATCTCTCCCACAAACTTCATACCCATTAGCAGTTACTCCCCAGCTTCTCTTCCCACAGCCCTTGACAACCACCAATCTGCTTTCTATCTCTATGAATTTACCGATTCTGGACATTTCATATAAATAGAACTGTACATTATATGGCCTTTTGTGTCTGGCTTCTTTCAGTTAGCATGGTGTTTTCAAGGTTCAAGGTGCATAATGTGATATTATGGATTAATGCTTGATGACCAAATGCTTTCTGTTGTATGGAAACATCACCATTTGTTTATCTATCCCTCCATTAATGGACATTTAGGTCATTTTCACTTTTTGCTATTACACATAATGCTACTATGAGTACAAACGTGAAAATTTGTGTGCGGATATACATTTTGAATGTATACACCTAGAAGTGAAATTGCAGAATCACATGGTAACTCTGTATTTAACAAAGGACCTGCCAAACTTTCCATAGCGGCTGCACTATTTTACTTTCTCACTAGCGATGGATATGACTTCTGAGGTCTCCACTTCCTTGCTAACAGTTTTTCTTTTCTTTTCATTTTATCCATCCTAATGAGGGTGAAATTGTGGGTCTTGTTTGCATTTCCTTAATGACAAGTGGGCACCTTTTCATGTGCTTATTGGCCATTTGTATACCTTTTTTAAAGAAATGTCTATTTAAACTCTTTGCCCATTTTTAAATTGGGTTATTATTTTTTACTGTTGAGAGGTTTCTATATATATTGATACAAGTCCCCTATCAGATATTTGATTTGCAGGTATTTACTCCCATTTTTCAGGTTATCTTTTTGCTTTCTTGATAGTATCCTTTGAAACACATATTTTTAATTTTGATACATTCCAATTTAATTTTTTTCTTCACTTGCTTGTGCTTTAGGTGCCCTAGCTAAGAAATCGCTACCTAATCTAAAGTCACAAAGATATTATGCTTTCTTCTTAGAGTTTAATGGTTTTATCTTTTACATTGAGGTCTATGGTCCATTTTTAGTTAATTTTCTTAAGTTTATTTATTTATTTTGGGAGAAAGCATAAGTGGGGGAGGGGCAGAGAGAGGGAGAGAGAGAGAGAGAGAATCTGAAGCAGGCTCTGCACTGTCGACAGTTTGAGACCAACGTGGGGCCCAACTCAAGAACCACAAGATCATGACCTGAGCTGAAATCAAAAGTTGGACGCCCAACCGACTGAGCCACCCAGGCACCCCTGATTTAATTTTTGTATATGGTGTGAGATAAGGGTCAAAATTAATTCTTTTGCTTATGGTTATCTAGTTATACCAGGACCATTTGTTGAAAAGACTATTTTTTCCTCCATTGAGTTCTTTGTATACTAATCAAAAAGAAGTTAACCATAAATGTAAGGGTTTATTTCTAGACTCTCAATTCTAGTCCATTGATCTAAATGTCTATCTCTATGCCAATACCACCCGTGAAGAGTACAAACAAAGGCAAGAGGCAAGAGAATAGCAGCAGAAAGGTTGTTAGCAATGGGAATCCACCAAGGACCCCACAGGGAGAGTTGCAGAGAGCATGAAGCCAGCTTTCCATGATACCATTCCTAGACTCTAACAAGTACTAGAAGCAGATTTCTGGATACATTATGGGAAAGGGATTGGAGACTTGGAGGGGAATAGATTGACTTCTTTTGTGTTCCCTTCACCAAATAAAAAAGGAGACAGGCAAACATTTGCGCCCAGCTTGGGTACATTAGTTGAACCATAAACAGCATAGAAGGGTATTCTAGTTACGTATAGGATGTGTATAGGACCGGATTGAGGTGCTGCTTTGACTTTGGTCACCAAATATTTATCTGGATCGGTGCCACTCCCCACATGCTCTCCCTCCTCTCTTTCCAGCAGGTCTCCAGCCTCTCCTCAACTCCCTGGTACACGAAGTCCCCAGTCTAGCCCTGCCAGAATATGCAATGGCTGATTCTTCTCACACTCTGGGCCATTTTCAAACTGATATTTTTAGGTATATTTGCTTCTTCTTGCTGCTGTAATGCATTCCCACCAACTTAGTGGCTGAAAACAAGGCAAAGTTGTTTCCTTACAGTTCTAGAGATCAGAAATCCAAAACTGGTTTCACTGGACTAAAATTACAAAGTTGAGAGGGCTGGTTCCTTCTGGGGAAAATCTGTCTCCTTGCCTTTTCTGCTTCTGGTGTGGCCTCCATCTTTGCTCGTGTTCCCTTTTAGCCCCAGCGATAACACTACCTTCTCTCCTCTGTGGCCAAATCTCCCTGGGCTCCCTCTTAATACCACTTGTGATTACATTTAGGGCCCATCCAGACAATCCAGCACAATCTATCTAAAGATCCTTAACTTAACCACATCTGTAAAATTCCATTTTATTGTAAGATAACATTCACAGGTTCTCGTCTTGAGGACATGAACATCTCTGGGTCACTGCTATTCAACTTACCGTATCGGTGTGACCTGTATGGCTCCATTGGCTGATCAGAACTAGAGTCTCCTCTGACTGGTGGGGTCTCCACCAGTCATCTACACTTGGATTGTATTTTGAGGCTGACCAGTTGTCAAATATTCTGAATATCATCCCTGTTTTCAACCTTCTTTGTTAAGGTGATCAGCAAAAATGGCTTTTTTTTTTTTTTTT
>NW_027532203.1:8506095-8515051 GCF_008692635.1 Crocuta crocuta | reverse complement strand
CCAGATTTCATTGTTTCTCATTGCCATGTAGTATTCCATGGTATAGATAAACCACATCTTCTTGATCCATTCATCTGTTGATGGACACTTAGGCTCTTTCCATGTTTTAGCTATTGTGGAGAGTGCTGCTATGAACAAAAATGGCTTTGTAGGAGGCCGAAACTGACAGTGAGTGAGCTCCCAAATGTGTGAAACTGGTGCTCAACTGTAAGAAAACCAAGTGTGAGTCAAGGAAAACCACATACAAGGAAAGTCCAGGGACAGATCAGTGATGCAAGTCTAAAATATTAGAGACAAGAGAAAAGCTACAGGAAAGTAAACAGCAAAGTTTCTTGACCCAATGAGCAGGCAGCTTGATAAAAGGCTTTCTGGAGTTTAAGTCTGATCTGGATTCCAACCAGAGAAACAGCCTGGGGAAGCAACCAGAAAGAGCCTGTTTCTGTGCAAGAGAGAGAAGGCAGAGTCCAGCTCAGGTCTGAAAGTAGAACTCTAGATGGGACCAAATAGGAACAACCCAGAACTGAGCATGCAATATAGAGCATTTATTTCCCACATAGGTTTCTGAGCCAGTGCTGTGAGCCTATGACTTGCCTCTACTTCTGGGGCCAATACCTCCCGGAGAGTAATCACCTGATGAGCTGCATCAGAATCACCTGGTAAAACACAGGATCTGGACCTCTTCCCATAATAATAAATATTTCTGGGGAAGGGGGTCCTAGAATTCATATTTTAATAAAAAGAGAATTTTTAATGTTTATTTATTTTGAGAGAGAGAGAGAGAACTAGTGGGGAATGGGCAGAAAGAAGGAGACAGAGGATCCAAAGAAGACTCCATGCTGCCAGCAGAGAGCCTGACCCAGGGCCTGAACCCACGAACTGTGTGATCATGACCTGAGCTGGAGTCGGATGCTTAACATACTGAGCCACCCAGCTACCCCAAAAGAGGTAACTCTTAAGTGTTGAAGTTCCCAGGCAAGAGCGATATGGATGGCATATTTGAGGAAGCTCAGGAACACTATATTATCGTAAGATATTGCACAAAGTGTTTTGAGTCACCCACAAGGCAAGTGAAATACTTGTAACCAACATCATGGGAAGAGACCCCAGAATCATGGAAGACCTGAGAGGGCAGATAGGTTTCTACTCACTAATCAACTGTGATTGATTACTAGTGGCTGCCTAGATCACAGGGCTGAGATAAATTATGAGGACTTGCCTGGGCTTGGGCAGGAAAAGAGCAACGCTTGATTAGTAATGTCTGCCATGGCCACAGTAGGATGAGTGTGAGAATGTGTGCCTCCTGTTTGCCATTTTCTCCTAGAAAGACCAAGCTATCCTTTCTCATTTTATGATGAGGTATAGTGTACATACAAAAGCCTAGATGGAAACATATATGTACACTTTAAGGAATAAAAATAAAATGCATGCTTTTAAACATTTCTCTAGATAGCAGCTTCCAAAATCTCCTTGGGTGACACGTGGCATTGTCTCCCAACTTGTTAAATGTCTAATTTAAATAAATCCCTTTTGGCACCATTTAAGTCCAGTCCCTTTCATCCTATCCCCAGAGAAAAACAGAACAGCGGCTCCTGCTCTCTTATTCAATATGCCTCCCTGTTTTTAAGAATTCAGTTCTCCAGAAAAAAAAATTAATGAGACTCTTCTATTTTAATGAGTTACTTGTCTAGTGGATTGGCATTTTTCCTCCCCCAGGCCCAACATTCTTGGTTACAGAGACAATTTAGAATAGGACATTGAGAGTAGAAGGAATTTAGATGCCATCCAACTCTTTTCACAGATGGCACAAGAGGCTTAGGCAAATGGAGGGCTTGGCTTGCCCACGCAGCAGAATCCGAACTAAGACTTGATGGTCCTACCTCTTAGTGCAGAGTTACTCAGACCATGACGTTTCAACAATCGGTATATTCTGAAGTGAAAGACCACACTCAGGACCAAACATGCCTTGGGGCTCACTTCACCCAAGACCAAACACTGTTGGGGCTCACTTTCCACACACATCAATGGCTTCCGATCTCATGTCCTATTTCTTTGCTGGAGGGCGTTAGACCCATGGCTGAGGTGGACTAGAAGAGCTGGGGGATTAATTAACAACACTTAACCACTGAGGGATGGGAACGGGTGGATAAATAAACTGGTTCCTCACCACTTCCTTGAAAGAACAATTCTGAGATATCTGCTGCCTGTGTCTCAGAGGTCCCTCAGCAGGACTGTGTCCGAAGTGTGCCCTCCCCCCACAGTGACTGTCTTATTAATAAGCCTTTTATTGGCTTCCCTCCTATCCTTTCTCACTGCCCTACTCCCTCCCTCATTGTGCTTTTCAGAGATTATCTCCCAAGCAAACAAACTATTTGTACCCAAATCCTGATTTCAGGATTTTCTTTTGGGGGAACTCAAATGAAGACCAGGCTTAACAAGAAAACAGCTTTACAAGAAGCTCAGCAAGAGCTGTGAATTCAGGAAATAGCCTGTAAGTGGATTTCCAATGATGAGTAATCTTCAGGACCAGCTTTATAATGAATGGAACCCAGTGCAACATGAAAATGTGAGGTGCCATATTGAAAAAGTACTAAGAATTTCAAAATGGTGACAGCAGAGCATTAAGCCAAAGACAGAGCTCTGCTGAGAGTAGCCTGTGTGACAAGCTGTGCACCCATGAAGCCGGTCCTGATGATCTTTCTATGTAAGAATGATAACTGGCAATGATGGCATCATCTGCTGAGCACTTACTATGTGCCAGGCAATGTGCACCATCCCATGTATTCCGCATGCCAACTCCATGGGAGAGATATCATTTATTGGAAAATCTCTTGTACTGCAGGAGGAATGTATGATGCTGAGTAGGACTTTTTCTGTGGCTCTAGAGTCATGACTAAGGTTGAAACCTACAGAAAAAAAAAAAGGTACAAGTAAACCCACTATGACAGACAGAATAATGGTCCCGCAAAGGTGTTCACATCTCAATCCCCAGAATGTGTGAATGTTTACCTAACATGGAAAAAGGACTTTGAAGGTATCATTAAGGAAACAGACCCTGAGATGGGGAGATTTTACTTGATTACCCAGCTGGTAATCAAGAGTTAAGAGGTTATTAAGGTTAAGAGTATCTTTCCTCATTGAGGTCATGTGACTACAGAAGACCATCAAAGAGCAACAATGTCATTGGCATTGAAGGTGGAGGAAGGGGGTCCATACGCCAAGGAATGTGGGTGGCCTCATGAAGCTGGAAAAGACAAGGGAATAGATTCTTTTGGAGCCTGCAGAAAAGAACCCAGCCCTGCTCTAGAAGGGAATACATTTCTGTTATTTTAAGCCGTTGAGTTTGTGGTGATTTGGTACAACAGCCACGGGAAAATTATACACTCGCATCCAAAAGAAGAAAGCCAGCATTCTGCCAGATACATGCTCACCAAGCTTAGGAGGATGCTGTGGAGCGGGCACCGTTACCTCCCGGACCCCAGTGCCCAGCCGCCCCCCATCTGTGGGGCTGGGGGAAGAGAGGCCGTGACCCCATGACAGGTAGGCTCCTGGGTGTGCAGGGTTCTCACAGGGGTGAGGGGCTTGTCTTTCCCCTCCCAAGGGGATGGTTTCCCTTCTCCAAACAAGTGAGGTGGGAGCTTCTCTGGGACCCACGCTGCTCGCACCAAGCTCCCAGGATACTCGGGCGCTGCTGCAGCCTGAGCCCTGTGTCCACACGGTGCCCGGAGGGCCACAGACCTGCTTCCATGGTTGGTAGCAGGGACTGATCTGAGAGTCGCACCGGGAAGAGGAGAGGGGTAGAGCCATGCCTGATCAAACAAAGGAGGGCAGCCAGGAGGAAAGAGAAAGTGTCCTGGGACTACAAACAGATCTTTAAGAAGGTTGAACTGATTCCTGAGTTTCCCTGTAAATGATGTTTGCCCTCATTGTAAAATGAACTCACATTCATTTGCATTTTGCAAATATTTGTAGAGCAAAGAAAATACAATTTGCCACTATGTAGCAATGCTCTGTAAATATTATGTTGTTTCTTTCTAGTCTTTCATTTGCCTGTGATCTTATAGATCTCCTTCTATCAAAACTAAGATGATACACAGCTTGTTTCATGTAACAATAATATTAAATTACTACTTTCCCACATTATTAAAGGTTTCTGGAAGACTTTTGTGAACAGCAGCTGTCATTATCCAACATGTGGACAATAATTTAACATTTTTTTATGATTTTTACTCCAATTTATCAATAATATTGCGATGACGATTCTTGTACTGTCACCTCAATATAAGACAATTTCCTACCTTATCTTTTCCTTTCTTTTTAGGGGGGGTATCTTTAGATATATCTATTTATCTTTTTCATTGATCTACATGCAAAAGAGTGTATAAACATATATGTGGGTTTAAGGGACGATACTAAAATGAATACCCATACTCTCACCGCTCAGATTAAATCTTACATCAATGATAGAATGATATTTATATTATTTAGAAACCCTCTTTGGGTCTCTCTCTGATCACATTCCTCCCCACCCCACCCCTCAGAGAAACCATTATTGTGACTATTCCTCTAGTCTTCTCCATAATTTTACCATGTATGCATATCTGACTAAACTCTATAACATCTGGATATACATCATTTTGTCCTCTTTGTGACTGGCATTATTTTTTTTTTTTTTAGTTCTTTTATAACTTGCTTACTTTGCCAACATGACATTTTTGTGGTCCATTCAGGCCAAAACATGCTGCTGTGGGACATTCTTGTTCATGGGTCTGATACAGGCCAGGAATTTTCCTCCGCTTTGTCAACAGCGGTATTAACCACTTCTTAAAAATTGTGGTCAATGTCATAGGTGATTGTTTCAAGACATGTGCAAGAGAAAAGTGTCGAATAATGGCCTGAACTGTTGGACTAAGAACTCCACATGGTGGCCGTCTGAAAAGGAAACCACAGACATTTGAATGTAGCAAGTCTGATACACGTATTTTTAAAAGCCCGTCTTAGCACTTTACCACCACATCTGTAGTTAATACTCTAAGATGCTTGATACAAGAAGAGAGCAGGATGCTCGTGGTTACCCTCACTTTTAAGGAGATTTGCAGGACACGTGACTGGGCTGACTTGTATACTAGGATTTGTTCAGTGCAGCTTGAAAATGCATATGCCAAGGACAATGTCAGTGTTTGAGTGCCGTTTGGCCTTCTTTAATCAGCTTAGGAAAACTTTAGAAAGCGTGATCCTATCCAGTAACGGATTCTTTTTTTTCAGTTGCTGTGAACTTTTCATCGTTCCTTCAATTGTTTCTTGGCGAGTTGTATCTGAACACCCCTCCTGCCTGCCGTCACTGCCAGAAATATGAGGCCAGAAGCCCTCGCTCCCTGTTTAGGGACACAGAGAATGACCAGAGCATGGGTGTGTAGTCCACACTTCGCCGGCCGCACTCTGGGAGCTGGGACTCTGACCCTCCAGGAGTGACGCAAGATGATCACCGGCCAGGGCAGCGAGGCATCCAGCAGCGTGCAGTGAATGTCCAGACGTGTGGAGCCCATCGGGCAGTGGCAGGGACTGAAGCAGACAGTCCCTCTCAGCTGTTGGCTGTGTTCCCAGCTGCTGGTGCTTTAAGTTCCAACTCACTTCCCGAGCTTGTTCCCCTGATTTTCCATGAATTCCATGTGCTCCCTGCTATGTTTTCAGTGCTCTGTTTTTCCTATGTAAGTTTTCCAGAGTGGACTTCCGTTTCCTGTCACTAAGGAACTCGGATGGTCACTCTTGCCAATTATGGTGTTTACAATAATTTCTTTTGAAAATCAAGCATCAGTAGGGGCGCCTGAGCGGCTCGGTCATTAAGCGTTGGACTTTGGCTCAGGTCATGATCTCAATGTCCATAAGTTTGAGCCCCACGTTGGGCTCTGTGCTGACAGCTCAGAGCCTGGAGCCTGCTTTGGATTCTGTGTCCCCCTCTCTCTTTGTGACTCCCCTGCTCATGCTCTCCTTCCCCCTCTCTCTCAAACATAAATAAACATTAAAAAATTTTTTAAATCAAGCATCAGGCATTGGCTAGGACTCCCTCCATTTCCTACTTTATGGGGAAATAAGATGACCCCACAGCCCTTTGTGAAGAATCATAACTCAGCATAAGCACAGCCTATTTGTGAGCTGGAAGTTTTGGCTTCAATGCCTTTTATAAGTATAAAATTTCATTCTGTTATTCCTTCTTTAATATCTTTTACACAGACCACATTTTGAGACTTAGCCTTTAGAAGAGAAAACTGTAATCTATCTATGTCTTGGGCCCTGTGACACCACTGTGCCCACATTCTTTGCCCAGAACCCTGGCCTGTGTACATCTCTAAACTTAGCTTCCTAATTCTGCTGCTGGCTCCCTAGACTTTGGCCACACGCATTCTGTTCCTTCTAGTTGTTGAGGATTTCTCTGAATTGAATCCCCTTCTACTAAGTGTCCCCCACCTTCAAGCCAGGTGCCAGGCTCGACCTTCCTGATGGCACTGGCCTGCTTTTGCCCACGCCTGGTATGGTAGAAAAACCCAAAGAATCCTCTGTGACCAAGTGCTTATGAGTTTATTACCAACTGATTATAGATGCTCTATGAGGGTTCTAGCAGAAAAGGTTCTTCAAGAATTGGTTCTATGATAGGGTCTATCTGGAAGAACAAATGTGCAAGAGTAGAATGTTCAGGAATTTTCTGAAAGAAGGGACTTGTTCTATCAGCAATTACAACAGCTAAGAAAGCAAACTAATGTAAATAATAGGGGTATCACAGTAATAAGCAGGCCAATGGAATAGAGCTTGCAAAATGAGAACCAGTATCAGGAGGGACCAATTTAGGACAATCAGCCATTTAAGAAGAAACGGAAGCAGGATCCAACATAAGAGCGCGATGTACTTGATGGAAAGATACCAACAAACATAGCCAAAGGTATGAACGTTCTCTAATGGCGAATAATACTGAAATGTATCTGAAAACAACAGAACCACACTATACGGAATTCAGGGCAGCAGGATCCCAGATGAAGGCCTTCCAGGCCCACGTGCTGCCCAGGAGAACATAGAGATGCCTAGGATACCACTGTCCTGTCCAACAAGCACACACCCTCTTGTTCTTGGGGAGTCTTTATGCCCCCCACCCCCGAATCTTGCTGTTCTAGAAATTGAGTCAGCACTTAATGTTCACCAAGTCTAAGTAACTTGTTCAAAATGACTCTTGGATTGTTCCTTGCAAGACAAGGTTAATTAAAGATCAGTTTCCCAGGCTTTAGAGATGTGATTCTTCTCTGGCAGGTCCAGACCTCGGGCCCATGTAATGAGTCTTCCTAGAGATTCCCACCTCACTCCTTTTTTCAGAACATCTTCCAGCCAGACCAAAGATCTAAATACAAATAATATTAGTAGTGGTCCTAATGTAAAAAAAAAAAAAAAAGAAGAAGAAGAAGCTCTGAGAAAAGCATGAATGACACATTTGAAAAATGGACAAAGGATAGGAAAATAATTCAAAAAGGGTAAAATGCAATGGCAAAAACATATATGGAGAGATGCTGGAATTCTCAAATAATTCCATAAATGCATTTCCAGGCAATGAATCATCATGTTTAACGATCAGATTGGCAAAGATGAAAAAGGTTGATAATCAACAATGTTGGTGACAGTGTAGAAAATAGACTCTCTTATTCACTGCTGGAGAGTGTTAGTAAAGTTACCTTGTAGAAGAACTTGGCAATAGCTGCTAGAAGTTTAACAGTATGCTGCTGGTAGGAATGAGAAAATGGTATGACCACCTTGGAAAGTAGCTACTTTTTTATACAATTAAACATACATCAGGGCACTCAGATGGTTTAGTCAGTTGAGTTTTCGAGTCTTGATTTCCCCTCAGGTCATGATCCCAGGGTTGTGACATCAAGACCAGCATTGGGCTGTGCACTGAGCAAGGAGCCTGCTTAAGATTCCCCTCCCCCTAACCCCCTCTCTAAAACAAATAAACAAGCAAAAAAACAAAACAAAAACAAAAGAAACCCCATTCATCTACCATATGACCCAACATTACACTCCAAGAAACATGAAAACATGCATCCACACAATATCATGTACAAAAATATTTGTAGCAGCTTTACTCATTATAGCTCAAAACTGGAAACAACCCAAACATCTATCAACAGATAATAATATAAACAAATTGTGGCATGTCCATACCATTCTTTCTATCCACTGGAATACTACTCATCAATAGAAAGGAGTTACTAATATGTACAACAACATGGGTCAGTCTCAAAGAAAGTCAGACACTATACAATTCCGCTTTGTAAAAAATCCAGAAAATGTAGGCCAATCTATAGTGATGGAAAGCAGATCAGTGCTTGCCTGGAGCAGACAGCGGATGGAGACACAGATTGCAAATAGGAAAATGGAAAATTGGGGGTGAAGGAAATATTCTGTATATTCATTATGCTAGTGGTTTCACAGATAGGGATCTTCACAGGTTTGTATATGTGTATTCACATATATAATTTGCTAAAATTCATTAAATTGAACATTCTATTTTATTTTTTAAATGTTTTATTTATTTCTGAGAAAGAGAGAGAGAGAGACGGCGTGAGCAGGGGAGGGTCAGAGAGAGGGGGAGACACAGAATCTGAAGCAAACTCCAGGCTCTGAGCTGGCTGTCAGCACAGAGCCCAATGTGGGGCTCGAACCCATGAACCGCGAGATCATGACCTGAGCCGAAGTCGGCCGCTTAACCGACTGAGCCACCCAGGTGCCCCTAAATTGAAATTTTAAAGAGTCATCTTATTGTATATAAACTATATCTCAGCAAACTTGATTTTAAAACTTTAGGAATGTATTCCCTTTGATCTAGCAGATGTGCTTCAGGAATTTATTGTACAGAAACATTTGCACAAATGTGCAAAATGTATGTATAAGAATGTGAATGCCAGGGCAGTTTGTGACC
>NW_027532203.1:8472442-8506083 GCF_008692635.1 Crocuta crocuta | reverse complement strand
CTTTGTAAAAAATCCAGAAAATGTAGGCCAATCTATAGTGATGGAAAGCAGATCAGTGCTTGCCTGGAGCAGACAGCGGATGGAGACACAGATTGCAAATAGGAAAATGGAAAATTGGGGGTGAAGGAAATATTCTGTATATTCATTATGCTAGTGGTTTCACAGATAGGGATCTTCACAGGTTTGTATATGTGTATTCACATATATAATTTGCTAAAATTCATTAAATTGAACATTCTATTTTATTTTTTAAATGTTTTATTTATTTCTGAGAAAGAGAGAGAGAGAGACGGCGTGAGCAGGGGAGGGTCAGAGAGAGGGGGAGACACAGAATCTGAAGCAAACTCCAGGCTCTGAGCTGGCTGTCAGCACAGAGCCCAATGTGGGGCTCGAACCCATGAACCGCGAGATCATGACCTGAGCCGAAGTCGGCCGCTTAACCGACTGAGCCACCCAGGTGCCCCTAAATTGAAATTTTAAAGAGTCATCTTATTGTATATAAACTATATCTCAGCAAACTTGATTTTAAAACTTTAGGAATGTATTCCCTTTGATCTAGCAGATGTGCTTCAGGAATTTATTGTACAGAAACATTTGCACAAATGTGCAAAATGTATGTATAAGAATGTGAATGCCAGGGCAGTTTGTGACCATGAAAACAATGAAAATGGCCAACATACTCTTCAATGGGGCAGTAAAGAATCAAAGATTGAGCAACTGTTTTTTCTTTTTTGACAGAGAGAGAGGGCGCAAGTGNGGGGTGTAGGGGAGAGAATCAAGGCTCACCCAAAGCAGGGCACAAATTCTCCTGATGCAGGACTCTAACTTACAAACTGTGAGATCATGACCTGAGCTGAAGTTACATGCTTAACCAACTGAGTCACCCAGTCGCCCTGAGCAACTGTTAAAACCTAACCCGTAAACTCCACGGGACTGTAATCTTCAAGGCTGGGCACAAAGCAGGCACACAGGACATGCGCAGACATGGAGGGAAGTTCACAATATAGTAGATGAAAAAAAAATCAACTTTCAGGAATAGATACACCCATCTAGAGTGAACTAGGCTGAGTTCATTTGGGGTCTTTCAGGTTCTGCATCAAGACCAAGGGTCTGGGGCGCCTGGGTAGCTCAGTCCATCAAGTGTCCAACTTCGGCTCAGGTCATGATCTCGCAGTTCATGGGTTTGAGCTCCGTGTCAGGCTCTGTGCTGAGAGCTCAGAGCCTGGAGCCTGCTTCAGATTTGTATTTCCCTCTCTCTCTCTGCCCCACCCCTGCTCATGCTCTCTCTCTCTCACTCTCAAAAATAAATAAATGTTAAAAAAAAAAAAGAAAGATTGAGGGTCTTGTAGGGAGACTGTTCGCAGGTGAGGCTGGGACACCACTGGAAAAGGTGAAGCAGGGTGAGACCATAATTTGCTGTAGGGAGATCAAAGGAAGAGTCACATGTAGAGAGTAGGAGTTTAGCCCACTGGGGTTCCTCAGTAGTTCTTCTGGAACCATGACTTGCTCAGGGCTGGCCTCCCTCCAGCCACTTCCAGAAGGTGGAGATGTGTCCTCAGGAGTCTATAACTGCAGTGCTCTGGGATATGGTGCCTCTTGGAATCACAGCAACACAGGGCTTGATAGCAAAGGAAGAGGGTCCCGTGCCCCATCAGTGAGACCGGTGCCGGTGGACGCTGCAAGGTGTCAAAGTTGGTGCAGGCGACGGCAACAAGAGGAACCAAGCAGAGGGTGCAGGGCCTTGGGGCTATTGGTTATGGTTCCCGCTGTCAGAAGCTCCAACAGGCCCCGTGCGGTGGGGGTGGTAAGAAAGCCAGGCAGCTGTCCAGTGTGCAAATCGGGCAGAGCGGGGCTTGGCAGGAGAGCTGGCTCCAAGCCACAGGGAGGGAGACGGGAAGTAGAGTCCGGAGGGGGCTTGGGGCACTCCGTAGAGTTGCTGGAAGCACAAAGGAGGGAGGAAGACAGGCTCAATCTCAGA
This sequence comes from Crocuta crocuta, assembly GCF_008692635.1. NCBI lineage: Eukaryota > Metazoa > Chordata > Mammalia > Carnivora > Hyaenidae > Crocuta > Crocuta crocuta. The sequence continues at coordinate 8,504,105 of NW_027532203.1, read as the reverse complement.
TTTATGGCAGAGTCAGTCCTGAATGAGCCGAGGGAAAGCCGCAAGGGTAACTGGGCCCGACACTACTGGGCTCAGCCTAGTTCCTGGCTAAAGAGCCCTTGGGGGGTGTGAACAGGATTCCGGGCTTTAGGAACACAATCCAAACTCAGCCCTTTCAGGTGCAGCTGAAGCACCTGAAAGGATCTCTCTCTGGCCATAGCTGGTTCAGACGCTTGAGTAGAACTAGGCCTCTAAGTCAGGTACCTAATGTTTCAGCGGGGAGAGGCTGAGGTCAGAAAGAACAGTGGAAACTAGGCAGGGGATGAAGAACTCCATTCTCACTAATTGCCAGGGTCTTGTCTCACTGTTCTTTTGAGGGATAGATTCCCTGTAAGAGAAATTTGATTGGGAGACACCACCTCATGTCTCATCAAGGGCCCTCCTCCAAAGCAATGCTGAATGGTTGGGGACAAGGACAGTGTGGCTTATTCCAGGCCTGATCCCTTGGCACCCTTTCTATTCAATGAGGAACCACTGTGGTCTCAGCTGGGAAGAAAGTCTGTATTTCAAACTCCTGTGTCCTTCACCGGTATTTCAAGTTCCGGTGTCCTTCATTTTCATGGAAGGTGATGGTTTGCACTCTTGGGATCAAATAATCATTCCTCAGAAAACATTCTTAGTATATAGACTTATGGAGAAGCAATAATGCATGTTGCTAGATTGAAGGCCTTAGTGCTGGAGGAGAGTCCAGGAACTTTTTGGAAGGAAACGTAGAATAGAGATAGTAAGTCAATTCTCATCCATGACCTGCCACTTTCAGAGATTTCCAGGGGCTGCTCTTTGTTCATTTGAGCTCTGAAGGCCACTTTGACCTGTAACTTGGCCCATGAGATCATGGAATTTTCCAAAACGTAGTGGCCCATGGCTGTAGCACTGACCCCTCAGGCTGCCAGAAGAGGTAAACCTCTTCCATCATGTGCTGGGTTGAACAGTGTGCCTCTCTCACCCCAATTCACATTCATATGGAACCTCAGGGTGTGAAACATTATTTAGACACAGGACCTTTGTAGATGGAATCAAGTTAAGGTGAGGTCACGCTGGATTAGATGGGCCCTAAATCCAGTGGCTGGTGTCCTTGTAAGGAGAGAGAGATTTGGAGACAAAGAGAGACACACAGACATGCAAGAAAGAAGGTCATGTGACAACAGAGGCAGAGAGTGGAGTGTTGCAGTTATGATCAAGGAAGGCCAAAGATGGCAAGCAGAAGCTGGAAGAGGCGAGAAAGGATTCTTCCAGAAACCTCCAGGGGAAGCAGACTCTGTTGACACTTTGATTTGGGGCTTCTAGCCTCCAGGACTGTGAGGATACATTTTTGCTGTTTTAAGCCAACCAGTTTGTTAGGGCAGCCCTAGGAGAGTATCCGCACTACACAACAACACTAATGCATAATAAATACCATAGTTCTTGAGGAAGGAGGTGTGGAGGAGCATGCAACATTATTTGTTCATAAGCAGTTGTAAAAACAACCTGATTTTTAAAGCAATTCTTTTTTCTCAATGTTTATTTTATTTTTTTGAGCAGGAGAGGGGCAGAGAGAGAGAGGGAGGGAGACACAGAATCTGGATCAGGCTCCAGGTTCCAAGCTGTCAGCACAGAGCCTGATGCGGGGCTCAAACTCATGAACCACGAGATCATGACCTGAGCTGAAGTTGGATGCTCAACTGACTGAGCCATGCAGGCATCCTAAAAACAACCTTAGTTTTAAGTTACGAAATGTCAAGAATAAGTAAGAATTTGTATTACTTTGCAGTGTGTTTTAGCATCTCATCAGTAATCAGAGTAGAGGTATAGGTCTGAGGGACCTGGAGTCAAGATCCAGGTCTGTCACCACCTGTATAATCTTTGGGGACATCCCTTAACTTCTCTTAGATTCAGTTTTCTCATCTTTAAATCTGGAGTAATAATAGTTCCTACCCAAAGTGTTGGTGTGACAATTGAGCAAAGTCGAGTCTATGGAGATTGTGTGGATCTGGCCCCTTGAAAGTGCTGTAAGTAGTACTTCCTATATTATGTTTTGGACACAATGATTTTTTTTTTTCCAATAAGCTTGTTTCCACTGCCACAGGGGAAAAATTTTTTTTGACCAGACCAGTCTGCGCGGGCAAACACAATCTTTTCTAGGATCTATGAAATGCCAAGACCTTGTCAGGGCATTAATGTCAGGTCCCAGAGATCCAGTCCTCTCTTTAACCATCTATGCAGGCCGCCGTTCACTGCCCATAGACCCACCCAAAGAAGCAGCTTGCAACTAGACTCTGGATCTCTGCCAAGAACATCAACATCAGATTGTTCTTAGTGTTGTTCATTTCCATGTGAATCACTAGAAACACAATGATAAGTGGTTTAGGCCCTGGATATCTCTTAATACACATCTACTCAAACTGGGAGAAGACATGTCTTGGCCAAGTTCACTTCTACATCTGTCAGTGGGACATTGACATTATTCCAGGGAATAGTAATGGAAAGACTTCTGCTTGTTGAAGACTGATTCTTGGTGCTGCTGCTTCTCAACATTCAGAACCCTATGGTGGGAATGAGCCCTATACTATTTTTTTTTTTTAGCTTCTTATAGTTTTGAGTTGCTTATCTTCTTTTTCCACTGGTATAGATTTTTCTATTGCCCTTTTTTTTTTTTAATGCTGACTCTTCTAAACTCCGTTATAATCCTTTTCTCATGAATTGCCTCTTGAAGGAATCAAATACTCTTACCTTCTCTGCCCAGGATGGCTCATATTTGCCACCATCTACTAGGAAGATCCAAGCTCAGCACATACCCCACTGGTTACTGAAACTCTTCCCCAGGATTTGCATTTATCCTGAATCTGGATATAAGTTTCCCTTAAGTTCAGAAAAGTATAGCTTCTCACTTGCTGCATCCAGGAAAGATGCAGGGCCCAGACCTGAGTTCTCTGACCAATCAACTTGTAAGTATTAGCACCTCCTCTTTCTTTCACTCTTCATTGAAGGTCCAGTAATTTACAGGACAGGCCATCCTTGTACCCACGGCTCAGATTTAATGCATGTTAACATTTAGCCATAATTATTTCAAACATTGCAAATACATGGGGAACCCCTGTCCCCCCCTTTCTTGCCTTTTCCTCCTCTCCACTTCTTTTTCTTTTTTTAAATATTTATTTATTTATTTTGAGAGAGAGAGCAAGAGGGGTAGGTGGCAGAGAGATAGGGAGCAGAGAATCCCAAGTAGGCTCCGTGCTGTGAACACAGAGCCTAGTGCAGGGCTTAAACTCATGAACCATGAGATCATGACCTGAACCAAAATCAAGACTCGGACTCCTAATTGACTGAGACACCCAGGCACTCCACCTCCTTTCCACTTCTGGGAACATGAAAGGAGATTTTTGAATGGGAAATAAATAAACCTAAGAGTCAATTATGTGAGATGTGGCTTTTGAGGGTCTCTGTTCCAGTTGCAAATAGTCTGAATTTGACTTAAAAATTAAACAAAACAAAACAATTTGGGTTATAGTAGATGGATCTGGTCCTGTTGACAGATCCCTGGAGGGCCCCAGAACACTACCGGTATCACAGAAGGTCACAGAGAAATGTGTAATCCTAACTCAGCCTCTGAAGGGAGAGTCCAATCAATTCAAGCTCGTAAGATGTTTCCAGTGTAAATCCTTTGCTTAATTCTGGTTCAAGCACCTAGGGAGTAACAAATAAATAGCAAAACACTACGTTTTGAGGAGCTGACATATCCATTAAGATAAAAAAATGTTTTCTAAAGAGAATAGTAGGGGATAGATTAAAATCAAGTTTGAAATAGGGTGGGGAAAAATCTGAGAGCCAAAGACAGAAGAGTGTGCTGGGATAAAATCAGGATGTGAGTGGGTAATCGCCAAGCAAAAGAGCAGAAAGTGAGAAGGAAGATGGCCAAGAATTGTGAGGGTCACGTGGTAGGCCTGGTTTTCTCAAAAACCCTTTCTCTGGCTACCCAGAGACTCACTGCCCGTAGCAGAGCGCCATTTTTGTTTATAGACTAATTAAAAAATCTCAATTGTAATGGCAGAAAATGTCATTAAGAATTAAAATACTATTATTCTGAAGACACTGAGTCTTGCTTCCTAATGTCATTTGGTAAATGTTGTGACTGTCTTGGATGTGGAGTCTGCTGTGACAGACTGGGTCCTTCGACGTCACCTAAACAGCTGCTGAACGGTAGGTGGCATGAGTTTCCTTCTGTTGCACATATATTTCCTTTACAGTTTAAAAGGCTCCTGGGGCACCTGGTGGCTCAGTGGGTTAAGCTTCTGATTCTTGATTTCAGCTCAGGTCTTGATCTCATGATTCATGGGTTTGAGCCCCACATGGGAGAGATCATGACCTGAGCCAAAGTCAGATGCTCAACCAACTGAGCCACTCAGATGCCCCTCCTATGTCTTTAAATACTATTTAAAACTATGATTTTAAGAGACAGGATAACATCTTCTAGAATGGACATTTAATCAATTTAAATAGAACACTGTTACTGGGCATTTAGGTTACTCCTAATTATCTGCTATAACAAATAATACATATCCTTAACATAAATACCTTTGCAACATCTCTGAATAGTTTTTCTTTTTTGAGTTTTATTTATTTAAATAAATATATTTTTAAGATATGCAAGGTGATGTTTAAATATATATTTATATACATTGTGAAGTTATTACCACAATTAAACTCATTAAGGAGAACCTGGATGGCTCAGTCAATTAAGCATTGGACTTTGGCTTAGGTCATGATCTCACAGTTGGTGAGTTCGAGCCCCACGTAGGGCTCTATGTTGACAGCTCAGAGCCTGGAACCTGCTTCAGATTCTGTGTCTCCATCTACCTCTGTCCCTCCCCTGCTCACACTCCCTCTCTCAAAAATAAATAAACATTAAAAACATTTTAAACTAATTAATACATCCATCACTTCCCTTAGTTACTATTCTGAATGTTTCTATAGCATAATATTCCTGGGGCGCCTGGATGGCTCAGTCAGTTAAGTGTTCTACTCTTGATTTCAGCTCAGGTCATGATCTCACACTTTGCTTCCTGAGATGAAGCCCGAAGTCTGGCTTGGCACTGACAGCACGGATCCAGCTTGGGATTCTCTCTCTCTGCCCTTCCCCAACTTGTGCGCATGCATGCAATTGTGCACACACTCTCTCTCTCGGTCTTTATCAACATAAACAAATAGAGTTAAAAATATATACATATATTCCTAGAAGAGAGAATATACGATCAAAGACGATGGACATATTTAACACTCAAAGGTATATTACCAAGTTGGATTCTAGAAAAGTTGTTCTAATATACATTCCTGCCAACAGTTTGTAAGATGCCGATGCCATTGCACCCTTACCACCGCCAAATATAATTTTTAAAGTATTTTTCAATCTAGAACCTTGAGATGGCTCCAAGAATTGGGGCTTCAGAGACTGAATGCCAAATTTAGCAGGACTGAGTGAGGTTGTAAAGGGGAGCTGGGGGCACACAGGAAGCTTTAAAAGACTCCCTGCAGATGCCCTAATGCCACGGGGTATCTCCAGCATCCTCTCATGAGCCAGCAGGTGAGCGGCATGGACATAGGCGTGCTGGGCGACTTTCAAGGTGCAGAGCAGAGGCGGGTACCATAGGCATTGCTTCTTGACGGCTCTGCCTAATTTCTCCTGCCTCAACCTTCTCTCTAGTTCTCCCAAGAAACCTACTGACAGCACTAGGGTAACCATGGGCCCAGACCCACTTCTGTTTTAAGTCAGTCAAGCAAGGGCAAGATGAACCCACACTGCCTCCATTCCACTGGGCTCAAGACCCACTCACACACCCAGGAGTGGTGTTTACATGTCTCATCTTGAGTCACCTGCATTTCCAACCAGGATTCAGGATCCAACAGTAAATATACTTATTAGTAAAAAATGAAATTATACCAATCTACCGCTAAATAATGCTAAAAACAAAGCTGAGAAATACCCAAAGCTTACCACTTGGTTATCTTATCACATTTTACTCTTATTTACATCTGCTGAGTGTATATGGTGGAAATAACATAGAATGGTGTGCTATTGTACAACCTCTTTCAACTTGAAGCTCGGCGATGTCACACTGATTGCCCGGCATCGGCCATGGTGGAAGTGCTTATGCTAAAGACATTGGCCAATGCTAGAAATTGGGACTTGATTTATTGTCTTGCCCATTGTCTAGAACTAAAAAAGTCTAGATAGAGAAAATGGTAACAGTTGAGGACTAAATTTAAATGTGTGTCATGTCTGCAGTGGTTACGTCATGAATATCACAAAAATATCCAGGAAATATTCTCCCCGTATTGAGATCTCTTACCTGACTCTGTGGAGAAGTTGCTCACGTCATGATGAATGAATGAAGTCCCAGCTCACACTGATGGAGAAGTCTAACCTGAAAAATAAGATGAGGGTTTCAGCTTAAAACTAATTTTGGTTCTAAAATTATATGAAGAAACCATTTACAGAAAATTTTACATTAACCCTCAAGGGGTATTGTGCCTTAACTACTGTAACATAAAATTATTTTTCAGATGCTGACACCAAAAATACCAAAATGACAGTGATGTTGTAATGAAGCTGAGAGAGATTTTAGTTTAATTAATACAATTTTACAAGGCTGAGAGAGAATGTACCAATGGATCCCCTATCAGCATTCATGACAACAAATTTAGTGGAAAAATAGTGGCTTAGGCGGCAACTCCACTTATAAAATGATGGCTGATTTACAACCACAGGTGGACTGTGAATAAGAGAATTTGGTGAAAACACAAATACTTTCTGTGAGAATCAAATGGCTGTGTGGAATTTATAATGAAGAGGATTGTGTATATTATTAGTATTTATAAATTATGTGTTACACATCCTTTATGTCAGTAAAATTTATCAAACACACGCGTATAGTTTTCCTCAGAGCTGGTTGTTAAATATTTACCATACCCTCTGCTTGTCACCCACACCCATACTGAAATGCACCCCCTAGTAGATTCGATTTCTGTCCAGAGCCCCCCTCAGTGCCCATCATGCCTAATATTATAGGCACCTGCCTTTAGATCAACACGCCAATGCTAATGCTGTCATAATTGGCAGAGGCCATGGCATGTCTTGGCTGGCTCTGTGCAGCACCCTTCTCTGGGTTGGCCTGGGCGCCAGCGTCCCTCAGATGTCCGGTGGCTCCTATCCCTGTAGAAAGCATTTCCAAGACTCAGCCATTGCTCCCCAATGTTGGGTTCTGAAATCCTTGACTACATTTTAAAATAGTTGCACAAATGTCACACTACATTTTTTTTCCCAGAAGGAGCTGCCAACTGTATATTTTCTAGTCTTGAGGATTCTTACGTTTGATGTTTTAATTTGTTGTCTTGACAATGTTGAGTTCTACATACATCGTGACCAATTTTCTGTGAGTGTCAGTGGGATCAGGCAGGGTCTACTCAGCCCGCAGGTAGAGCATTTTACACGCGCTGGTGTAAAATGGTAATGAGTAGGAACATCACTTTCACTGAGTCAGTATTGTTTTATCAACTTACTCCAGCAGTGAAGGCTCACAGGGCTTGGTAAGAAAGGACTTCTCTGCACAACTAAGAGACTCTTAAGAAATGAGGAAGGCAGGAATCATCATAGAGCCTTTATTTCAACAGCCTCTTCTCTTGTATTACATTTAGCTAAGATCATTGCTGTAGACAAAACTCCAAGCTCTTTCTTTTATTCTTTTCACATGGATTTATTTCCAGGATCATGCATCCGCATGGGAAGCCCCAGAGAGCAGTGTTGTTGTTTTCAGAATTAATTCATGGGCCTCGGAGGGCATTTGACATGGTCTCCTTAGCCCAGGTAACAAAGGAACTGGCTGGGATTCGGTACGAGACAGATGTCGTCTGGAACATGAAGCAAAATGCCAGTGCCACAAAATGAACTCCAGGTCTGAACAAACAGAGCAAACCCATCATTTAGCCACATAAACGGCATGTGGAACAGAGGCGACAGGTGGAACAGAATTTATCCAGTTCCTGGAACATTTATGTGGGTTTTTTTTTTAATTTCTTGTTTTTTGTTTGTTTGTTTAGAATGATTGGATTAACTCCCAATCATTTAATTTTTAAAAACAGTGTGCGTGGTCATCTTGGAACTCCACCTGGAGATAGATGCACGGAACATCCTGATTTAATGTGCGCCTCTCAGAGACCTCTTCCCCCTTGATCTAAAATGTTGAAGAGAGGGGGGCCTGGATGGCTCAGTAGGTTGGGTGTCCAAATTCGGCTCAGGTCATGATCTCGCAGGTCATGAGTTCAAGCCCTGTGTTGGGCTCTCAGACTGGAGAGATTCTTGGTTTCCTTCTCTCTTTCTGCCCCTCTCCCCCTCTTTCTCTCTCTCAAAAATAAAACATTAAAAAAATAAAAATAAATACTGTCAGAATCTGAAGGACTGAAAGGATACAGTGTTTGCTAGTTTTTCTCTGGTCTCAGTCATGGAATTAAGGCAAACAAAAACTGAAAATACGTGACAAGGTATATAAAGATAAACAGCCAGGAGAACAGAGTTTCAAAAAGAATTCTTATGACAGTTTCATTAAGAAAATGAGCCTGGTTGTAAACATTACCTATTGAATCCTTCCTCACGGAACTCTTGGTTATTCACACAAAGAACTGCACATTCATACTCAGAAACTGTAAAGAGAAAACAACATATGGCTGACAAAAGGCACGTACTCAGAGCAAGATTTTTCTGAGAGCATGTTCCCAGCAAAAACAATGTTCCCATAGCGTTTCAAACGCCTTAAAAGAATAGGTGCTCTCAGGGTTAGGGCCCGTGAGCTGCAAGGTCTGGTGCTCCCCATGATTTTTTGGGGAGTAGACTTTTTCTTGCTCTTAAGAGTCCCCTTTCCTCTCAGGCTCAGTTCTACTCAGGCTCTACTGATGCTTGTCACATAAGTCACTGCTTTCTTTTTTTTTTTTAATGTTTATTCATTTCTGAGAAACAGAGAGAAGACAGAGTGTGCGCAGGGGAGGAGCACAGAGAGAGGGAGACACAAAATCCAAAGCAGACTCCAGGCTCTGAGCTATCAGCACAGAGCCTGATGTGGAGCTAGAACTCATGAACCTGGAGATCATGACCTGAGCCGAGGTCTGACGCTCAACCGACTGAACCACCTAGGCGCCCCAAGTCACTGCCTATTGATCAGTGCTCATAAGGGAGAAACTTCCAGCACTTGTTGGTGGAGGGCCAATAAGCCAGCAGGTGAATGACCCTGCTGATTTATGCTAAAAATTAAGATTGGGGTGCCTGGGTGGCTCAGTCGATTAAGCGTCCGGCATCGGCTCAGGTCATGATCTTGTGGTCCGTGGGTTCGAGCCCCGCGTCAGGCTCTGTGCTGACAGCTAGCTCAGAGCCTGGAGCCTGTTTCAGATTCTGTATCTCCTTCTCCCTCTGACTCTCCCCTGCTCACACTGTCTCTCTCTCTCTCAGATATAAATAAAACATTAAAAAAATAAAAAAAATAAAAATAAAAATCAAGATTTTCTGTCCTCTCTTCTGGTTCCTCACCATATACTGACACTAGGGGAAGGCACGTGAAGATTTGCGTATGTACATATGCGCACACACAAAGGTGGGCCTGGGCTTTTTGCTACTTCTCTGCCACAAACACAGGACTTAGAACACCCTGCACATCTGAGACCCATTTCCTCTTTTGTAAAGTGAGGGAGCCGGAGTAGATGATAACTGGGGACCAGCGCAGCTCCAATAGCTCAGGGGACCAGGATGGTACGTCAAACCTTTGAAAGGAGACAGACGGTCTCTACAGTGGGGACAATGAAAGCACTTGCTCCATTCCACTGACAAACTGTCCACCCCCTGGCATGCAGTCCCCAAATCTCTCTCACATTCTCACAGGGCCCTTCCTCTTCAGTGGATTGTCCTGCCCCAGTTCAAATGCCTGTGAATAACATCAAAGTTCAATCACAGTAGTTGGCAGGTGCTCACTGCAGAAGAAAGACATGGTTTCCCAGGAGAACATCTTCCGGGTGATTTAAGAGGCTGAGATCGATGAAAATTAGAATTGTTCTGGGGTGCCTGGGTGGCTCAGTCGGTTAAGTGTCTGACGTCGGCTCAGGTCATGATCTCATAGTTCATGGGTTCGAGCCCCGCATGGGGCTCTGTGCTGACAGCTCAGAGCCTGGAGCCTGTTTCAGATTCTGTATCTCTCCCTCTCTCTCTGACCCTCCTCTGCTCACGCTCTCTCTCAGAAATAAATAAAATATTTTAAAAAATTAGAATTGTTCTTACTGGGATTTCCTAGTCAGGAGCCCAGGTGAGTCCTGTGGGTGCCAGAAGGAAACTCACTGAGAAAGGGAGGCCAGTTACTTCTTTACTCACATTAAGAGTAACTCACGTAAAAATAGATACCCCACTGCTGCAGTCACCTACTGTTGCATAGAGAGCTAACCCAAAATGCACTGGCTTGAAACAGCAACCATTTTATTGTATTTCCCAATTATGTGGGTCAGGAATTCTGGCGGGGTGTGGCTGATGATTAGTCCATTTCATATGCCATCTGTAAAAGTCATTTAGTAGTTGCTGGATGGGCTGGGGTGAGGGTCCAAGATGGCTTCTCTTGCTGGTATGTTGCTTTGGTTAAAGCAGGCTGGGCTCAGCTGGGAAGGTTGACTGGAGCACCTACATGAGATCTCTCTGACGGATCTCAGGTTACTTGAATTTGTTACTCAGTGTTCAGGGCTCCCACAGGGAGTATTCAAAGAAGCCGGGTGAAAAGTAAAGCTTGTGATCCTAGGCTTGAAGTTTCCAGAACATCACTTCTAATGCATCCTACTGATGAAGGAAGTCACTACCGCCAACCCAGACTCAAGGAGTGGTGAATTCAATTCTACCTCTCAGTGGGAGTAGCAAAGAACTTGCAGCCGTCTTTAATCTACTTCACCCACTCCATCCCCTAAAAGAAAATTACCTATAGCAGGTCCAGTGGGTTTTTAGCCACCGTGTAGGACTGCCCGCCTCAGAGTTCAGGTACTTGATCAAGGGCACAGGGCATTCACCCCCTACATGCATAACACTTAACCCAAGTACTGGTGCCTTAACTCTAATGACCAAATCCTGTGGTCTATTTTCTCGTTGCCGCTTGACTCAGGCTCCTTCTCCTCCTCATTCATTCTTCTTCTACTTTTCGTATTGATAATAAAAACATCGTGTCTGTCTTAATTCCTTCAGGCCGCTCTGACAAATATATCATAAACTGAATGGCGTCAACATTGATTTCTCACAGTTCTGGAGGTTGGGAAGATGGAGATGGAGGCACCAGCAGATCCGGTGACTGGTGAGGTCTGCTTCCTGGCTTGCAGACAGCTGCGCTCGGGCTGTTTCTTTATGCGGCAGAGAGAAAAGATCATCTCTCTCATGTCCTTTCTTATAAGGATGTTCATCCTACTCAGGAGGGCTCTGCCTTCTTGACCTAAATTTCTGGCAAAGGCTTCAGCTCCAAATACCATCACCTTGTGAGTTAGGTTTTATCATATGAATTGGGGTGGGGGCGAGGGCACATGCGTTCAGTCCACAGCAGTGTTCTTTTTCATCACAAAGTAACACATGCTCAGGGTAGAAAATAGAAGGATGAAAGTGACTCATAATGCCCCAATCTGGAGATAAGCACAGTAACACATCCTTCCGTTCTTTCCTCTGCGCATACATATTTACATTTGTGGTTTACATTACGTACAGCTCGTATGTGCTTTTTCAATAACTAACTCATGACCCTTTCTGTAAGTGGTCAGATACTCTTCGCATTGTAGTTTACTGCTGCCAAACTATTCCATGATAAGCAATATCATAATTTATTTAACAATTTCCTAATTGTAGGCTGTTCTCAGATTTTGACTCGGATTAGTAATACTCCAAACATTCTCACATTGCAAGCTTTGTCCATATTGAGTTACTATTTCTCTAAGGGAGATTCTGAGAAGTGGAATTCCTCGGTCGAACCCCCTCATCTTGAAATTCTTCCTTCCTTTGACTTCTGTCTGGGCCACCCTTTACTTCAGGATCCCATTATCTCTAGATAATCAGTCTTTGGCATAAGCCTTCCCCCACTTATGGTGGGTGGTTGAAGACCTGGGACCTGGTAAGAAGAGCTTGAGTTTAAAATCCTAGAAAAAGAAAAAAAAAATCCTAGAAAAAGAAATAAAAAGTTTATCTGCAACTGGCAAAAATGTACTCCTAATAAACCCAAAGAAGTAAACATGCACATTGGTGAAGACTATTTAAAAGTTAAATAAAATGTCTAGTTATAAAAGTCTTCTTCATGTTTTAGTACTATATGAGGGGTCCCTGGGTGACTCAGTTGGTTAAGTGTCTGACTCTTGATCTCGGCTTGGTCTCAGCATCGTGAATTCAAGCCCCTCATTGGGCTCCATGCTGGGCATGGAGCCTACTAAAAAATATAAATGCAACAGTCAAGAAAAGAAGGTTCAGAATGTAATCAAAAAGAAAATTCAAGCTTCAGTACTATCTATAAAAAAATCTATAACTAAAATAGCATAATTTTCATAAAGGCAGGCAAAAATATAAAATAGTTGAGAATCTAATGCCACTGGAGAAAATACCATACTTCTTAAAAGAGAGAGGATATAACAATATAGCTATTCTCTCTCATTGTGAGTCAGATTTTGAACACTATTCTAGTTAAAATTCTAATTGCATACTTTACAGACCTTAATATAATAAGCCTGAAATTCATTTGGAAAAATAGAGGGAATATTGATGAAAAGAACAGCGAGAGACAACTAGCTTTATCTGAAAACTGATTTTATTATACTAGTCAAATAGTCAAAATGATATTTTTGAGGTTTGCTCTAAAACATAAGCATAGACTAACAGAACAAAACAGAAATGGAAGAGTTGTAATTTATGTACACAATTTAATATGTAAGGAATCCAAACAAATAATAGAATTCTTCTAATAATAATGGTATCTGTGTGGCTACATATCACGCTGCCTGGACGCCTTCCCACTGGTGACAAGGAGCCTGTCCAACTTTAAGCACTAGCCTCTGAAACAGTCTCGGTGACCAGCTGAGCATCTGAGGCTCTCCATTCCAGGATAAAGTGGCTACTATCCAGGGAAAGGGCGAGACTAACAAAGAGGTCTGCATGGCAGCATTCTGGAGGCGCTGGCACAGGGAGGCAAAGAACAATCCAGAAATCTGCCAGGGGATAGCAGGGAGGGCCTTGGAAGACACTACAACTGTTAAGTCAGGTTCAAGTTGTTTCTACATTGTGCCTCTCGTGACACCCTGGGAGTGACCCAGGACATCAGAGGCAGCGAGCTGGGGTGGAGGAGCCATAGTGAGAAGAGAAGCCGATCAGATCATTGTTACCCTGGACTGTCAAGGAAGCCACGTGTTCACTGGTTGTCTTCCAGGAGAAACCAAGGGCGGGCCGCCTGCTGTGTGGGGAAGCAGGCTGCGTCATGCCCCAGTCGGTCCCAGCAATGATACTGAGCCTACCAGAGGGCAGAACGTGAACCTTTTGTCTATTTCCTTTACTGCTTGAGAGGGGAGAGAAAAGTGGAGGGAAAAAACCCCCCTGGAGTACTTCCCATCTCAACAGACATCTTTTAAACTGCGAGAGCTTCACTTATAAGAACAGTACATACTTGAGGAAGCCTACCTTTCTTTGTGCATCAGATAGAACAGATTCATTACCACTGTGTGTTCTAGGAGGGGATTCTAATTTAAATCCACATGAGGGGGCTGACTGCATAAGGAAACCCTATGGTGAACCATTTGTAAAGCAAATAATCATCCCTGAACAAATCTGTCTCTAAATCTGGATTTTCATATTCTAGATCAGATTTGCCTGAAGGAAGTGCTCTCTACAAATTTATCTTCTGTTCAAATTAGAATTCATCGGTATCCACGCAACCTTTAGAACAAGACTTGTGTAACGAGCCACTGAGTGCGTATGTTGTTAGGAATCCAACACCACCGATAACGTTAGCTCAGTTTTTGCCTTTTATCCGTACTTCACAAAAGGTAGATGCCCTGCTGTAACAGAAGTTATGTTCTGTTTCTTTGTGAAAGTATACAAACGGCTATTAATATGTGAAAAGCAGCCCAGTCTCACCCCCAAACACCTGTCTCTTCCGGGGTTAATCTGGGTGAGGTGGCTGACCAATTTGAGGAGCGAGAGCTCAGGGCACTCAAGCTCTCTCCTTGGGCAGGACCAGCTTCCATACCTTAGGGACAGACTGGACAAAGACTCTGCCCAAACAAACGCTGAGTAGTTTTAATTTGTGGAAAGGAAATGTTACTTGGAAAAATAAAGTTCTTAGTGCTTTTACACTGTGGTAGAGCTCGGAGCGCTGGAGAAAGCACTTTGAGATCAGAAATCCAGCCACGTTATTAGTAATTCATTTGCTTTAGCACATATGGGAGATAATGCGTTCCTTGGCCCTGTGGTCCTCGTGGTCAGCTCTGCCAGCAACCATTTGGAAGCACTTCTGAGCCAAGCACCGCGTGGGCTGCTGCAGGGGCCGGGAGGTGGGGGGCGGGGCCTCCCACTGCAGCTGCTCCAGCAGCTGGGATGAAGGCTTCTCCTTTTGTCTGGCTAAACCAAGTGTACAGGTTCAAAAGACAATTGTGTCTTCTGCAGCCTTGACCCTCCGAACGAATACGGGAAGGCTCTCAGATGCCCGGAGAGCCTTTTCTGGTGCCACAGTGCACTTTCCATGGTCACTCTAACACCCAGCTGAGACCAGCTCTCACATCATTGAAAGTCACGTGCTGTCGGGCCCGTAGGGTTGGGTGGAGTATAAAAGCGGCACCCTGTGCATTTTCTGCATGTTCTGTGCCAGGTTATGAAAATGAGCCCTCTCAAACAGAATGCAATAATGCTTAGTAAATTTGCATGAAGCATGAATCTTCTTAATCTAATTTAGGTAAACCAGACAATTTGCCAAATATTGACAATTACTCCATGCCTCTTTAATCGTCAGTGGTAGTGGAGGAGAGCAGGGTTATAACTTTCCTGTTTTAAACACGGTTATCTAATAAATAGTTATTTATACAAGTCAGTGGTTGGTTAAGAAAAAAAAGGGAAGGAAAGAAATAACCCACTATTTCATCTGTAGCGTAGGATTGCATGAAATGATATTCTCTCACAGTTGGTGTGCCCTCCTTTTAATTGTTTTGCTGGGCTGGTGCCGGAATGAGCTTGCATTTCTCAGTATGCACTAATTAATGCTATGGAGAAGTGGCCAGGAATTGTGCTGCGGGAAAGGGGAATTGAGTTTGGGATTAGCATTTGAACAGCATTTGCTGGGGGAAGGCAGAGGCAGCTGGTTCTCTCGCCCAGGCAGGGAACTGCTTTGCTTACATTATCGTAGCACTTTGATTCCAACATGCAAAAAAGTCTTTCACCCATCCTTTTTTATCAGTTCCCCTGACCAGCAAGTGAAAGATGTGACGTCACCATCAAGATGCCCTTCACGTGGTCACCCGTTAATGGATCAGTCAGAGACCAATACCATTCAACTGAGCACCAATCACCTCTATTGAAGGACAGGATTGAAATCAGGCTTGTCCAGTTTCTAGCCAGAGGAGAGAAAGGAAGAGTCCAGAATCTTGATGTCAACCCTGGATTCATCAGAACCACGGGAAGTCCGAGCCCTCTGTGAGTCTTCCTTAACCTATGTGGCCTCCAGAGTGTCCCCTTTCTGTGATCTCTAACTGCACCATTGCTTTGCACCTCCTCTCAGTGTTTACTGCAGTCACGTGGCATCCCATGTTTCATGAGTGCTCGTCTTCACTTACTCAGGAGTGGGATACAGCCTTAATGGCATGGTCGGGCCTGTGAGGAGCTGCTCCTGGGCAGATACCACCCTGGTGAGTGTTGCCAGACAGGTTCCTCGAGAAACAGACTCACACATGGCATTGATTATGGTGTGTGCTTGGGATCAACCCCCATGGAACAGAGAGAGAGGAAGCGGCATCACAGAGGGACAAGCTGAGCCACATGTAGACCCAATGAAGGTCTCTGGAGCGGAGACGGCCTTTTAGATTTGCCCCAAATTGGGGCAAGGGGGAGAGGCATTTCTGCCTCTGGGGTAATCAGTCGTTAGATGTGGACTGCTCCAAAAAGGAAATAAGACCTTGGGAGAGGCTGCTCTCTTGGCTGGGGTAATTCCCGCAGGGCACCGACAGCCCAGGGCTGCCTGCCGGCAACACTTTCAGCAGCTGGGCAGCAACTCCTTCATTTCTGAAGAGGGATCTCAGCAGTTAGAAACAGCATCCACAACAATGAACACAAACAGTCGGAGGAAGAACATTCTAGGTAGAGGAAACAGCAAATACAAGAGCCTAAGGCAAGAGTTGGCTAGTTGTGCGCAAACAACGGGAAGGAGGAATCCAGAGAAGTATACAAAAGAGAATGTAGGACTCAGACTGGTAGGGACAGGCAGGAGCCTATGGGCTAGGGGGTCAGTGTCTATTCTGGTGGGAGAGGGAGCCATTTCAGGGTTTAAGCAGGAGAGAAACAAGATAGATGTATACTTTCACACATCACGCTGGCTGTCAGGTAGAAGGGGGCTGTAGGGTGAAGAGTGGAAGCAGAGAAGTAGTAAGGTGTGGTTATACCAGTTCAGGCATGAGATGGTAGTAACTTGGATTAGGGTTATTGCAGGGAAGCTGATGAGCAGTGGTCACATGTGGGACTTATCTTGGGAGTAAACCCAATAGGTCTTGCTGATTGGTTGGATATGGGGTATGAGGAAAAAGAGGAATAAAGAGAACTCCTAGGTATGCAGCCTGCATACCTGGGCGTGATTAGGAATGACTGGAGGATAGAGGGGTAAAGGAGTTAGGGTTTGTCCTGGACATGCTGAGTTTGAGATTTCAGTGTTAGTCTTGGTTCCCCAGAAACAAATTCTGAGACCAGAGTTGGAGTCTAATAGTTTAATCGGGAGAGGGTCCAAGGAAACACAAATAGGTATATGGGGAAGGGTGATAGAGAAGAGAAGGCAGCCTATAGGATGTACTTTATCAAGCAAGTTACTACTGTATAGACAATTAGAGCTTACCATCTCCAGGGAACTCTGGAAAGCAGAATAGAGCATGTGCTGCAGAGTGGTACCACCCAAAAGGTAAATAAAGATACTGGAATATTTGTCAACCACTCTTATGAGTGCTCCTGAGTAATTAATTCCTTGGCACTTCTGACCAGCTGTACATTTAAGCAGAGGGAGCTCTGCCAGCCTGAGGAAGTCCTCAAGCAAAGAGGCAGCTGCTGGCAGAGAAGTCAGGCTGGTGGACCAAAATGGTAAAGGCTGAAGAGGTACTGGTGGGAAAGAATGGACCCAGAGTCAGGACCTAGTTAAGACACCAGATAACACAAGGAGGAGCGGGTATCTAAGGGAGCCAATTTCATAGTTGACTCTAGAGTCACAAAGAAAAAGTCACGCAGCCAGATGAGACAGTGGTCTGATTCCAGTGACATTCATGGACAGAACCTATTGGCACTGACACATCCTTTGAAGGTCCCAAAGGATGATTCAGTTCTAGAATCTCAATGGGATTGAATGGATCATTAAGGGATGTCAGAGTTGTTTCTCTGGGAACTTGCCTAAAGACTGATTAGGTAAACTTCCCAAGGTCATCTGTAGTCCTGGGGCTCTAGAAATGTTCCTCTTCTACAAATTCAGAAGGTGAGGTGCAAGAAAGAGAAGGGTTTTTCTTAAACTTAAGTTTTTCTTAAGCTGAAAGTTTGCCAGCTTCCCCACCAGAGAATACTGCACACATCAAAGCTCATCTCAGTAATTGTTTCCACGAAAAAGGCTTAACTATTTTATCAATATTCATGGAAAATGATTTTTTAAAGCTAATAAGCATGTCAAAACAGCTCAAACCTGAAGGTCACATTACTCAGAATTCTTATCATATCGTGCTTTAACAGTGTCATCTTTCTGTGACAGTCCAACCCAAGTTCCCAAGCAGTAGTAATTACCACATTACTTAATCAAAGTCCTAATCATTTAGGATCTATGGTCAAATATAATCATCGATTTATTTTAAACAGGTTGTCTTCTCTTCATTAAAGCCATAGTCAATGGAAGTGTTGGAATTTCCCTAAAGAATGGCTGACTAACCTCATGGTTTCCTTCCCCAGACTCTGGTTATCTTGTTTGGCAACTGGTAACTAATTTTTCAAGGAATAAGGCAAAAGCTTTGCCATTTAAATTTCAACAGCCTCCAATGCGGAGATGCTTCTGAAGATTCTAAAAGACACACTAGACATCTGATTTCCTCTCAGCTCCAATTTCTTCTCTTAGCAATCTTTACTTGGGTCCTTCGTATTTGTTTGGCTTAACTGTGCTCTTGAAAAGTGTTTATGCTCTTGGCCAGATAAACTCCTCCTTTGAGTTCTCATTACCTCCCAGTCAGAGACTCCTAACCTGTAACTTATGGAGCCCTGAGAACTTACAGATTTGTTTCAAGGATTCTATGGACCATTTCAAATTATACCAAATTTGATGTGGCTCTGCATTTAGGATTTTCCAAGGGAAAGATCTTTCTATAGCTTCTCAAAGAAACAGACAACCTGAAACCAGGCTGAAAAACACTTTCTTTTTCTTATCCCTTTTAAAAAGTTTTCAAATAATTTTCCTTTGTTGTGATTTTTCCCTTTGAACCAGCTCTTCATTCAGGGCATCCATCAGGCTGCTCCCCCTTCATTGAGTCACCCCAAACTATCTTCTACAATTTTTTGTTTTTTGCATTCTTGCCAGATTGTTCACATTTATACTCCAAACCCATACAGTGAGGTAGGAGATGGTTTCTTATTTTCTGATTCTTTTCTTTTTAATTTTTTAAAAATTTATTTTGAGACAGAGAGAGCACAAAGTAGGGGCAGAGAGAGAGAAAAGTTCCCGCAGGCTCTGCACTTGTCAGCACAGAGCCCAACATAGGCTCAAACTCACCAACTGTGAGATCATGACCTGAGCCGAAATCAAGAGTTGGATGCTTAACCTACTGAGCAACCCAGGCACTCTTCTTACTCTCTGATTCTTAAAATGGTTCATTTTCCCCCCCTGGCATGGGCGTTAGGATTTTGTCTTTTCCCCATGTATTTATAAACTGGAAACTTACTCTCTGCTCATATAAAGATGACCCATTGAGTTTACTATGCTAGGGAACAGGAAAATTAAAGGACAATCCAAATCAGAGCCTCCAGGAAGCAATCCCTTCTCATGATCACACCTGAGACTCTTCCTCCTCCTGCTAGATTTTGCACTCACTTGCAGTCACCATGTGCCACATGGTCAGCTCTATGGCATCATGGTGCCAGCCTCACCAGCATATGTATGCCCAGCAGTTATGGTCTGGCCTGTCACCTTGAAGAGATGGAGCCATAATCCCCTAGCGTTTGTCTCCTAAGCTCTTCTCCTGACCTAATAAAGCCATGTTGGATGCTGTTATTGTTGTGAGTGTTTGACTGTTAGAGTGTGATCTGGAGATGGCTTCATGGTTGGTCAAGGAAAGCTATGCAAAGAAGTTTGGACATTATGCCAACTGCAATGGAAAACCATTAAAGGATTTAAGTTTTCAAATGCAGATTAGATTTGCATTTGAGAAGTAATATTTTAGGAAATAAATAAGGGAGGCATAAGATTTGGAGTCAGAGAAGCCAGTTAGGATGCTACATTTCAGGCTGGAAAAGTGTTAGTCTGTTCTAGATTGAATGCCATCTGGGGCACCTGAGTGGCTCAATCGGTTAAGCATCCAGCTTCGGCTCAGGTCATGATCTCATGATTCGTGGGTTTGAGCCCCACGTCAGGCTCTGTGCTGACAGCTAGCTCAGAACCTGGAGACTGCTTCTGATTCTGTATCTCCCTCTCTCTCTGACCCTTCCCTGCCCACCTTGTCTCTATCTCTCTCTCAGAAATAAATAAAACATTAAAAAAAAGAAAAAAATGAATGCCATGGGGCATTATCAACAATAGCCAAGCTATGGACAGAGCCCAATGTCCATTAACTGATGAATAGATAAAGAAGATGTGGTATACATACACGATGGACTATTACTCAGCCATCAGAAAGAATGAAACCTTGCCATTTGCAACAACATGGATGGAGCTAGAGAGTATTATGCTAAGTGAAATGAGCCAGTCAGAGAAAGAGAAATATCATATAATTTCACTCATATGTGGAAGTTAAGAAACAAAACAGATGAACACATGGGAGGGGAAAAAAAGAGAGAGAGGGAAACAAGCCATAGGAGACTCTTAGTGATAGCGAACAAACTGAGGGTTGCTGGATGGGAGGTGGGCTAGATGGGTGATGGGCATTAAGGAAGGTACTTGTGATGAGCACTGGGTGTTGTAGGTAAGTGATGAATCACTGAAGTCTACTCCTGTAAACCAATATTGCACTATATGTTAACTATCTAGAATCTAAATAAAAATTTGAAAAGAAAAAAAATGAATGTAGTGGGGATGGAGAGAATGGTCAGATGTAAGGAGACTTATTTAGGAGCTAGGAAGTGAGTGATTTACTGTGTCAGTGAGAAGGGAGGTAAGAAAGGAATCAAAGATTACTTCTTTGTTTCTGGATTGGGCTGGGTAGATGGTGATGCCAATTACGGGTAGCAAACAGAATGAGCAGTTTAGGTATGGGGAAAGAAAGAGAAGTGAGGAATTCAACTTTGAGCATGTTAATTTTGAAGTGTCTACGTTCGAGAAATCATTTAAGAAATTGTCCTGCAGACAATTTAAAATAGAAAGCCTGGAGCTCAGAGGAGAGGTGTGAGGTAGAAACACAGGTCCATCCCCATCAATATGAAGACTACCCAGGGATGGAGGATAATGAAATAAAAAGAGGGGAGGTCCAGGATAGAACCCTAATATATATATTTTATTTTTTATTTTAAGTAAACTCCACACAACACATTAGGCTCAAATTCACAACCCTGAGATCAAGGGTCTACTGGCTAAACCAGCCAGATACTCTAGAATCCTACTATTTAAGACACAGATTAACAAAGAAGAGACTAACAAGAAGTCATCAGGGATTTAGAAGGAAAATAAAAAGCATATGTTATCCCATGGATGAGCCCTGAGGACAATTACACCGAGTGAAACAAAGCAGTCCCAAAAGGAAAAACATTGCATAATTCCACTTATTTGAGGTACCTGGAGTAGTCAAATGTAGGGGAACAGAAAGTAGAATGGTGGGTGCCAAGGACGAGGAGGAGGGAAGAATGGGGAGTTAGTGTTTAGTGGGTATAGAATTCTAGTCATGCAAGATGAAAAGAGTTTTGGGGTTGGCTGGTTGGCTCAGTCAGTTGAGTGTCCAACTCTTGATTTCAGCTCAGGTCATGATCTCATGGTTCATGGGTTTAAGCTCTGTGTAGGGTTCTGTGCTAGTGGTGTCTAACCTGGTTGGGATTCTCTCTCTCTGCCCCTCCCCCACTAATTCTCTCTTAATTATTAATTAAACATTTAAAAAGAGATGAAAAGAGTTTTGGAGAAGGATGGCAGTGATGGCTGCTTAGCAATGTGAATGTACTTAATGCCACTAAACCATATGCTTAAAAAAGGCTGAGATGGTAATTGCATGCTGTATGTATTTTGCCACAATATTTTAAAGTGTGTCACAGAAATCAGGAGAACAGAGCATTTAGAAAGAGAGGGTGTAGTTGACAGGCATGCATACACACATGTCAAAAGGTCAGGCATGATCAGGACTGAAACATGTTTAGTTGAGCAACAGAACGACCACTGATGTCCTTTTAAAAAATAGTTTTACAGGTGTGATGGGCATGGAAGTCAGATTTATGTGGATTTAAAGAATGGGCTTCCAGTCAAGATTGCTGTGTAGTTGCAAGATGTAAGGCCCCTCCTCTTTGCTGCAACGCACAATAAATAAGATATAAATACATATAAAAATATAAAAGGAGATGTCAGGGGCGCCTGGGTGGCTCAGTCAGTTGAGCATCTGACTTTGGCTCAAGTCATGACCTCATGGTCCATGTGTTCGAGCTCCGTGTTGGGCTCCGTGCTGACATATTGGAGCCTGGAGCTTGCTTCAGATTCTGTGTCTCCCTCTCTTTCTCTCTCTGTTCCTCCCCTGCTCATTCTCTCCCTCTCTCTCTCTGTCTCTCTGTCTCTCTCTCAAGAGAAAAAAAGATGTCAAAGAAAAATCAGAAATTGAACAGAGTTTAAAGAGGTGAAAATAGATTTTTATTCAAAAAGCTTTTGTAATAGTGGCAGAGATACTCTAGTATAGAACCAGGCTTAATTCTGGAAACAGCTGGAAGTAATGGGGAATTACAATCAAGGAACAAGCTTTGGGGAGGGGGCATTGCAGGTGGACAATGACTATTAGGAGACATTAAGCTTGGGGGGATTATGGTTGAACCCACCCAATAAGAGTCTTGCTAAGGACTGGCCAATGTGATCTGATGTCACCTGGTGGAGTGGGTGGTAGTAAGAAGCTTGAAAAAAATAACAGGGCTAGGGAAATCTTGCTAAACTGAGAATTTTTTTTTAAGTAATGTCTACACTCAACAGAGGCTTAAACCCAGCATCCTGAGCTCAAGAGTTGCATGCTCCATTGACTGAGCCAGTCAGGTCAAACTGACTGAGGCCCCTAAACTGAGGATTCTTGCTAAAGCTGGATTCTACAAGGAAGTACAGATAGGCCTTATTGGGGAGAGGGTTCAGGGGCACCTGGCTGAAGTTTAGTCAAACTTCCTCACAGACCAAGAAAATACACAAACCCTTTTTGCTGAAATTAAGCCAAGCTACCAAACTACTGTATGATTCTCAATATCATATGGAGCAGTATTTCTATGTTACTGTAGGGAAGGAAAAATATTTTTATTGTCTTTGGTTCGGGGGTGAGGACTATAAATCAAACTGAAAAATAGATTAACAGGAGAAAAAAATAGAATTGTGTACATATAAAGGGAGTTCACAAAGAAATGTGACACAAAAAGAAAGTTACATGAACAAAGGGGAAAAAAGAGAGAGAGAAACCAAGAGACAGACTCTTCACTATAGAGATGGTTACCAGAGGGGAGCGGGTCGGGATGGGAGAGCTAGGTGATGGGGACAAAAGTGTGCACCTGTTGTGATGAGCACTGAGAGTTGTATCGAAGGGATGAACCACTATATTGTACACCTGAAACTGATATTACACTCTGTTAGCTGGAATTTAAATACAAACTTTTAAAAAGAGAAGGATGTTATCCTGGATTATCGAGTCATCCTAGGGTTCCTTTAAGTGTGGAAGGAGGAAGTGGGAGAATCCGTGCAGAGGGAGGTGCAAAAGATTCAGTCAACCTTGCTGGCTTTGAAGGTCGAAGAAGAGGCCACAAACGGAGGAGCACAAGGAACGCAGGCCACCTCTGGAAAGTGGAAGACACAGGAAATGGATTCTCCTTTGGAGCCTCTGGAAAGAACACGGATCTGTCAAAACCTTGACTTTAGCCCAGTGAAATCCATGTCAGACTTGTGACCTCTAGAACTATGAGAAAATGAATGTGTGTTGTTTTAAGCTGAAGACCAAGAAGGAGAAGGAAGAGGAGAAAGTGGAGGAGGAGGAGGAAGTCAGAATTTAGGATTATATACCATTTTAACAAAGGCAATATGTTAATTGTGGAGAAGTAACTAGAAAAAGGAAGAGGGGTGGGCTTCTAAGGGCGGAAATTGTGGAAAGGTAAATATACGGGAAAAAATAAAGGGATATAAAAGTTATTTAGTAACATTTTGTTAAACCAACTCACATTGGGGTCTTTTCATCGATGAGAGTTGTCTTGGTGATTAAGGTCACCCTTCTTTTCCTGGTTCAGGACAGGAAGACACCTTTACAAACAGAGATCCCTTACCTTGACAAAGGGCAATTTATACCCTGCTTTTAGATAGAAAGGGGGAGGGCAGTGAGCTTTTCCTGTGTCTGCTGTTTCTCTACTCTTTGAGCTCAAAATAATCTTTGTGCCAAAGTGGCATGTGTGGGGGAAGTGTACTCTGAGCCTCTTCATCGCTAGTAGAAGGTGTGAGTCTGGACAGGGCCCATGTGGAATGGTGAAGGCAGCTGTGAAAATAGACAAGGGGGTGGGGAAATAGGAACAAATGAGTGTGTGTATGTGAGGGAGGGAGAGAAAGAGAGAGAGAAAAAACCTCCCACTAAATGTAAGCCGAAATTCCAAAAATCTATGAAAAAAATCTAAGAAAGCCAACAAAATGAACAATCAAAAGATAAATTCACTCAAATGATTATTTTGAACTCATGCTTCCTAATAGTTAAAAGTAGTTACAAAAGAGGATCTAAGAAGTATAAGAAAACTAAAAATTAAAACTAACAACCTTTATTTATTTAAAAAGATTTTTTTAGTGTTTATTTATTTTTAGAGATAGAGAGAGACCGAGCACAAGCAGGGGAGGGACAGAGAGAAAGGAAGACACAGAATCTGAGGCAGGCTCCAGGCTCTGAGCTGTTAGCTCTCTGGAAACAATAGTATGGAGACCACTCAAAAAGTTAAAAATAGAACTAATCTATGATCCAGAAATTGCACTAGTATTTACTCAAAGAATAATCATTATACCAATACTAATTCAAAAAGATACATGCACCCCAATGTTTATAGCAGCATTATCTACAATAGCCAAATTATGGAAACAGCTCAAGTATCCACCGATTGATGAGCCAATAAAGCCAATATGGTATGTGCGTATGTATACACACACACACAATACACACAATGGAATATTACTCAGCCATAAAAAGGAATAAAACCTTGCCAGTTGCAACAAATGGATGGAGCTAGAGAGTATTATGCAAAGCAAAATAAAACAAAGACAAATACCATATGATTTCACTCATATGTGGAATTTGAGAAACAAAACAAACATGCAGAGGGAAAAAAAGAGAGAGAGAGAGGCAAACCAAAAAGCAGACTCTTAATTTTAAAGAGCAAACTGATGGGGGTACCTGGTTGGCTCAGCTGATTGAGTGTCCAACTTTGGCTCAGATCATGATCTCACTCATAGCTGGTGAGTTTAAGCCCTGCAACAGGCTCTGTGCTGACAGCTCAGAGCCTGGAGCCTGCTTCAGATTCTGTCTTTCCCTCTCTCTTTCCCCTTTCCCAACTTGTGCTCTGTCTCTCTCTCAAAAGTAAACATTGAATATTAAAAAATTTTTTAATGTTACTGTGAGAAGGGGTTCATAGTACAAAAGAATCTTTAATTTGAAAAATAGGAGTTTCATAAAAAAGAGATCGGACAAAATTAATTAAAGAAAGAAAAACGTCCAGAAATGAAGGACATAATTTCCAGTTGGAATGGTGCAACTATGTGCTTAGACCAATAAATGAGAAGGATCGATATTATGATCTAGGATCATGGAGTTGTAACCTATGTGATGAAGACCCCAAAAATCTTCCAAAGAAGCAAAATAACATATGAAAAGTTGGGCATCAGGAACTCATCAGACTAGCTCATCTTCAACACTCAAAACCGGGAGACAATGGAGCACAGTCATCATAATTCTGCAGGAAAATGACTTCTAGTCCACAATTTTATATGCAACCAAATTATCAATCTTAAATGTCAGAGTACAGAGTAAGAAAATTTTTAGATTATTCAGGAGTCAAGACATTTGTCTCTTGTAGGAGTGCCTAGGTGGCTCAGTCAGTTGACCATCCAACTTCTCAGGTCATGATCTCATGGTTCATGGGTTCAAGCCCTGTGTCAGGCTCTGTGCTGACAGCTCAGAACCTGGAGCCTGCTTCAGGTTCTGTGTCTTCCTCCTTCTCTGCCCCTCCCCCACGTGTATGCACGTGTGCCCTCTCTCTCTCTCAAAAATAAACAAACTTAAAAAAAAGAAATGTGTCTCTTGCAAAAATACTGAAGCTTCTGCTCCAGCAGTGTAAAGAAGGAAATCACAGAAGTAGAAGACAGGGGGCCAGCAAACTGGTAATCCAACACAGGGGAGAACTGACACAAATTCCCAAAATCATAGCAAAGGGTAGTCCCAGTTTAATATCTCTACAGCAGTCCTACAGAGCATGCAAGAGATTGAAGGGATTCTCTAAGAACAAATGCAAATGATAGTTTATTTGATGTTTCAACTTGTTGGAAGATTTAATCTCTGGCAGAGATTTGAGGATAAATCAATGACAGCTACTTAAAAAAAAAAAAGAGGGGGCTCATGGGTGGCTCAGTTAGTTGAGCGTCCAGCTTTGGCTGAGGTCATGATCTCATTGTTTGTGGGTTCAAGCCCCATGTCGGGCTTTGCACTGACAAGACGGAGCCTACTTGGGATTCTCTGTCTCCCTCTCTCTCAGCCTCTCCCCCGCTCATGCTCTCAAAAATAAATAAAAACATTTAAACAAAAAAGAGAGAAAAGAGAAAGTTGCAGTTTAAAATTATTTAGAAATATGGAGGTTAATACCCAACGAAACAGCCATAAACAAGAGTGACTGAAGGGTAGACAATAGAGCTTCCCCACCTTGACATTGTCAGTACTTTGCACTTGGAGAACTCTTTGTTGTAGGGGGGCTGGCTATCCCATCCTTGGCCTCTAGCCAGTATGTGCCAGTAGCATCCCCCCTTCTAACTGTGAAGATCAAAAGCCGCTCCAGACACTACAGAGGTCCCGTGGCAGGGGGGAAAGGTAGTCAAAATCATCCCAAGTTGAAAACTGGAATAGGGAACGGAGTGTTTTGGTTGTAAGTGTTGTGAAATTGATTTTTAAAGTTGCATCCATGTACTATGATTTAAAAAAAAGTTAAAATGTAAAAAGTCGATAGTAGGAGTGCCTGGGTGGCTCAGTTGCTTAAGCAGCCGACTCTTGATCTCAGCACAGGTCATTATCTTACGTTCCTGAGATTGAGCCCCAAGTCAGACTCTGCACTGACAGTGAGGAGCCAGCCTGGGATTCTCTCTCTCTCTCTCTCTCTGCCCCTCCCCTCCTCAAGAGTGTGCACTCTCTCTCTCTCTCTTAAATAAACTTAAAAAAAAATCAATAGTATTCACGGATACCAATGATAATCACTTAAAAAGTATATTGATAATAGCAATAACAACTGTTAGGCACCTAAGAATAAATCTTAAAGGTGAACAAAAGCAAAATAGAAAATATTAGATCTGTTATCAACTGACACAGGAATATCTGAATAAGCGAATACAGATCATACTCATATATGGGAAGATAAAACTTCATAAAGATGGAAATCCTTCCAAATGTAATTCATAAATTGAGTTTTGTTTTTTTTTTACAAAATTTTTAAATGTTTTATTTATTTTTGAGAAAGAGAGAGACAACATGAGCAGGAGAGGGTCAGAGAAAGGGGGAGACACGGAATCTGAAGACAGGCTCCAGGCTCTGAGCTAGCTATCAGCACAGAGCCTGACATGGGGCTCGAACCCACAAACCGGGAGATCATGACCTGAGCCGAAGTTGGATGTTGAACCGACTGAGCCACCCAGGTGTCCCAGTTGAGTTCTGATAAGAATCTCCACAGGACTGGGGCACCTGGGTGGCTCAGTTGGTTCAGCATCCAGCTTTGGCCCAGGTCATGATCTCATGGTTCACGGGTTCAAGCCCAACATCAATCAGGGTCTCTACTGTCAGTCCAGGGACTGCTTAAGATCCTCTCCTCTCCCCACCCCCATCCCTTCCCCCCTCATGTGCTTTCTCTCTCTCTCAAAAATAATTTTTAAAAAATCTCCACAGGACTTTCCCTGGCTCGAACAAGTTGCTCTTAAAACTCAAACAAGGAAGAGAAAATGGTTAAACATGCAGAACCAATTGAAGAGAATAAAGAGACAAATCCACTCATATTTGAACCTTGGTTTGTGGCAGAGGTGGAATTACAAACCTTTGGAGAATGGACGGCCCATTCAATCAATAAACAGGTCCAGGAAAATTAGCTGTCGGTAAGGAAAAGTAAAAATGGATCCCTATGACATATAGAAACCAAGTCCAGGTATATAAGAGCCTAAATCTAAAAGTGAAATCATAGATAGTATATAGGAAAATATCCCACCATTATAAGAACACATAAATCATAATGGGAATTACTACTGTTTGACTAAATTATTATTTTAAATTCCTTATAATCAAGGACACCATACATATCTAGAAAAGACAAGGCCTTCTTGAAGAAGCCACTTGTAACTCATTAAATGACAGAGGATTGGGACCTAGTGAATTTTTAATTTTTTAAAAGATTTTTTTTAAGTAATCTTTACACCCAATGTGGGGCTTGAACTCACAGTCCTGAGATCAAGAGTCCTGTGTGCTACTGACTGAGCCAGCCAGGCACCCCATTACCCAGTGTATTTTAAAATATTATTAACTAATTGCATGAAAATAATTCCTTAATTTAGATTTCTGCCCAGATATTTCCATTTTTACAGCTATCTGCAAACACTTAACCAAAGCAGCAGCCCCTGTTAGGATTCCCAGACCCAATTCAAACATGGCAGGAGAGAGGGTACCATTCCACAAAACACCAAGCAATTCTCGGACATCCTGCTGGTGTCTAAGAATTCAAGTCAATTCTGACACTGTCCACCCAGAGACAGCATCAGATTCTACAGGTTAATGATTCAGTCCCACAAGACTGCCCCCCACCCCACTCCAGACACCAGTTGTAAACTCCAGGCTGTTACCTGTGCTTCAGATTGGCGATTCCAATGACTTCCTCCTTAGGTTCCATTAATTTGCCAGAGAGGCTTACAGAACTCAGGGAAGCACGTCTACTGGTTTGTTAAAGGATGGAATAAAAGATCCGAATCAACAGTCAGATGAAAAGAGAAAGTGGGGTCCTGAACAAAAGACTTCTGTCCTTCTGGAGCTTGGGGCTGGTTTGGTGGCACGTAGGAGCCTTCCAGCTTGAAGCTTGGAAGTGCTCCGAAAATAAAATCTCTCCTCTGCAGTTTTTATGGAGGCTTCCTTACATAGTCATGATTAATTAAGTCCCAGCCATTGCCTGATTCAGCCTTAGCCCCTCTCCCCTCCCTGGAGGTCAGGACAGGGTGGGCATGAAGGGGCCAGCCCTCCACTGACTGGTTGGTCCTCCTGGCAACAAGTCCCCGCCCCTGGGCAGGGTCCAGAAGTCGCCTTCTTTAACAACAAGACGCCCATTTCACTTCTCCACTAGAAGCATATTAAGAAACTGCGGATGAAGACCAAATATATATTTCTTATAAATTATTATATCAAAAAGGCAACAGTGGGAACATGGAGCCCAGTAGCAAAGTTAGTGTGTGAGATATTGGGGGTGTCGGGGTGTTTTTCAAGCACCTCTTCATACTCACATACACACAGCTGTGCCTCTTGCTCACCAGCTTTCCTGTAGGGCCCACCCATACAGAGCAGCTGAGGCTCGTGACCAATGAGTAACACAAGCACGTCCACTTGTGAGGAGTGAGTCAGGCTGACCTTGTGCTAGTCCCCAGGTGGTGGAACACTAGCCTGTTTCTTCTTGGAGGGAAGATAAGCGTGAAATTACTTATTCATCTAACTTGGGCCAGCATTTGAACCGTGGCTAACTGGTTGCCCAACTCCAGGGGGCACCATTCATGGGTTTTGGTCACAAGAAAGCCTGTCACGTACACTAGTGAGAACAGTGCCCCCTGGAGTTGTGTGAGGACTCAACAAACAATTAAAATAGACATGGTGGCCTAGAGATTATCTCTCTTCACTTGCTGAGTGGGAGAACCCTCTGGAACCTTCCAGGACAGCCTCTCGCCAGCAGTTCTTTTTGTGGCAAGGCAGTAGAGAGAAGCCGTGCAGAGGAGAGACTAATAGCAGGAAACATTCCTCTATGGCTGTGGTTGTACGCCCTGGCCATGTACTGGAATCACCAGGAAAGCCACAAAAACACTGGTGTCTGCATCTGAATTAACTGGTCTGGGGTGTAGCCTGGGCACCTGGGATATTGAAATATCCTCCGGGAAGCCAGTGAGCAACCAGGTTGTGAACCACTGCTCCAAATCTATTTTAGCTGGCAACTCCCACCCCCACCCTCACTCTCACCTCCACCCCCATACCCATATCCATGCCTCAAACCCCATCTGTACTAGAAGTGTTTTCTTTTCACTGTAGCCTGAGTTTATGTTTTCTAATACCTTATGCTCATTAGTTAATCTACATAACATGCCTATAGGGCAAGTCAGTGCTGTTTTGTTTTGTTTTTTTTTGGTAAGTAGGCTCCACACCCAATGTGGGACTTGAACTCAACCGTGAGATCAAGAGTCGCATGCTCTATGACTGAGCCAGGCTGGCGCCCTGCTGTTTGCCCACTTTTGATAGGAGGAAACCAAACTCTGAGAACATATGTATCTAAGTTAGGGGCTTATAAGGTGCCTTTTCTCCTAGGAGATTTTTTTTAATCGTTAGAAGTGAAAATGTTCTTTCTGCCTGTCCCTTGAGAGCCGGAAGATAAGGATTTGAGTCGACCCAAGAGGATATGGTGAATACGTGAATGACATCGACAGTTGGGACTACGAAACATGGAAATGGGCTGTCTGAGGGCGGCGCCAGTCTTGTTTAATAGGGACCTTTATTTTAGTGTAAAATACTCATATTAATACTCAAATAATCTCTCGTGGATTTTTCCAAATCATCTTCGACTCTACGAATGCAACACATACAGTTTCTCTTGATCTCTGTGGTTCCTCTCCATAACACATTTGGTATGTGGGAGTCTACACATATCTGTTGTATATGCGTGGGTCTGGACTTGTGTGAATGCTCTTTTAATGCAGTCTTTTCAGCCATCTCCGATAGCATCTCAACATACTGCCCCCAGGATTATGCCTTTACGTCACTGGATGTCAAACCTCTTACATTTTAGAGCAGATTAACAAAATCTTGTACAAACTGTGGAAGACATACTATATTTAAATATGAGTTGGTAATTTTTTAAAATTTATTTTTGAGAGAGAGAGAGAAAGAGACAGAGCACGAATGGGGTGGGGGCAGAGGGAGAAGGAGACACAGAATCCAACGCAGGCTCTGAGCTGTCAGCACAGAGCCCAACGCAGGGCTTGAACCCTGAACCATGAGATCATGACCTGAGCCGAAGTTGGTTGCTCAACCCACTGAGTCACCCAGACGCCCATGAGTCAGTCATTTTTATGTATAACAAAGGCGATTGACAATATTCAGGGTAGTTTGACGAATGCAAAACACTGTCGCTTTTTATTTGGAAGTAATGTCAAACTTTGACAAGTTGCAAAAATAAAAATGCCACAGAGTCTCCTGGTATATCCTTTGCTCAGATTCACCTATTATAAACATCCTACCCTTTGAGCTCAATCATTTGATCTCCCCTTCCTTGCCTCCCCACTCTCTCTCCATACACACACAATTTTTTTCTGAAGGATTTGAGGACAAGTTCCATGTCATGAAACTTTACCCCTAAATACTTGAGTGTGTGTTTCCTAAGGATGGAGATCTTCCATTATGTAATCATAGTACAGGTATCAGCTTGATAATAAAATAAATTTACATTGATTCAATACTCTACTAACCCTGCTCCAGTTTTGTCAGTTAACCTAATAATGTCCCTTATGACATCCCCTCCCCCTGCCCCATTACTGCA
>NW_027532203.1:8411947-8472341 GCF_008692635.1 Crocuta crocuta | reverse complement strand
CAATAGGACATTCCACATTTGGGGTTTGTCTGATGTCTCTTTGGAATTATATTGAGATTATGTACCCTTGGCTGGAACACCACACAGATGATGCTGTGTCCTCCTCAGAGCATCATACCTGGAGGTGCAGGATGCCCCTCTGTCTCTCCTTAGTGGTGTTAATTTTGGTCTCTCAGTTCAGGTGTTGTCTGATGTTTCCACTGTAATATACCATAACTTCTCCCTTCTTCCCTTGTAATTATGACACCTTCCCTGGGGAGACACTCTTAAGAATGTATGTATACTCTGCTCCTGAGCAAACATCCCCCTAGATTTAGCACTCACTGAGGATTCCTGCGTTTTCCAGGTGCTTGGAAAGTAGTGAGTTTTGGAAGACATGTTCAACTCCAGCACTCCTTCCACATTTACCAGTTTGTCTGTAGCCCTTGTGAACCAAAGAGGGTTCTCCTTGCTTTTTCTTCTCTTCCTTCCTTCCTTCCTTCCTTCCTTCCTTCCTTCCTTCCTTCCTTCCTTCCTTCCTCCTTCCCTCCCTCCCTCCCTCCTTCCTAAAGGAATGTTTCAGGTCAGGGCCTCAGGAGGCCATGTGCTTTACAACCACCATCTTTGAACTTTTCTAAGACTCCACTGGCTCCTAGGATCTCTCTGGGCCAGCAATGGAGGCTTGGGTAGAGTATCCTGTCTCATTTCTTCCCTTTGATGCACACTCCCAACCTCAATCTGCCTTCTTCCCCTTATTTCCTTCAAGGGATCACTCAAGATTGGGCCACCAACATGGTGCTGACATGCTGATTTGGGGTGACTCTCACTCACTTGGACACAGAAAAAGTTACAAGGTCTGGGTCATGTATAGCCCACTGCAGGCTCCTGGGTCTGAGCCTGGTGCATGGGCCTGGGCATCAGCTCCCTCCCAGCATGTTCTGATCAACAACACTTGAGCCTTGCCTGTCCCTGCCGAGGGTTTTTGAGACCCTTGCTCTGTAACCAGAGTTAACCAAGCTGCAAGATCTAAGGGAAGAGCTCCTGTAAGACTGGTCTCACTTCTGACACCAATTACAAGTTTGAGGAGGATCCCAAAACCATCCTCAGTTTTGATAATTTGATAAAAGCACCCAGAATTCACTGAAAATTGTTATATTCATGGAGACAGTTTATCACAAAGAAAGGATAGAAACTGAAGTCAGTTAAAGGGAGAAACATGTTAGGAAAGAGCCCAGGAGGGATCCAAATATGGAACTCCGGTCATTTTCTCCCTGTGGAGAGACCTCCTCCTGGCTGTGATGTGTGACAGTACATCTGGAGCTTGCCACCGAGGGAAGCTCACCTGAGCTTTTGGTGTCTGAAGTTTGTGTTCATGTTCAATCACACACTGCCCACACACTGACTTTTAGTCTCTAGCCCTTCCCAGAGGTTGGGACTAAAACTTTAGTCTCTAGTATCTCAAGGTCAGAACTGATATGCTGCAGCCCAAAGATCCCACTGTTAGATTATCTGACAGCCGAGGCTCCCAGCAAACAAAGACTCTGAACAGGTAGGACATTCCAGGGCTAGGAGATCACCTCCCAAAAGCTGAAGATAAAGACCAGAACTCCCTTTGGATCAAGTTAATTCTTCACTACATACTGCCATGCCAGGGAGCCTTTCCACCCTACGTCATTCCTTGCCCTCGAGGGAGTCTTAGCTGCGCTTGAGCACTAGAGTGGGGATAGGCATTTCTTGCATAAATGGTACTGCACTTCTCACTCCACCCATGAACTCTTCGTGTACCTCTGGTGTCCCCACTCCTGCTGGTGGTGGTGTGTGCAAGGCAGGGGTGCGGTCACCATTGAAGGAGAGCAAATTCCAGGAATACTGTGGTTAAGGCGTGAAGAGTTCAAGAGATGACACCACAGGAGGACATATTATTCTACATTATTCTACATTCTGTAAGATACGGAATGGGAAATTTGACATGACCAGAAAACAAAAAAATAGATTATATTTCCCTGCACACTTTAGGCATTCTGAACATCATCAACAAACCACAGAACTACCTTTGATTGAATCACTGGAGGTCAGCATTCACAGACCGCTCAATGGATAACATGGCATCATGAGAAAATGGTATCTGAAAGATACAGAGGCCAGAAAATTTATATATTTTCAATAATAACAGGTTCCGAAGAGCCATGACTCTTGCAGTTAACACTGTTGTTACCGTTTATCTTGTGGTGAGATGCATGAATTTAGCCAAAGATAGCACTTTTGGCAAACAGGAAGAGATGGAGCCTAGATCCCAGGAAGGATCTTCATGTGTCCTTTGAACAATCACACAAAGGTAACAACCTCTTTCCTACCAGTTGGTCTAAATCTTCATTGATAAATCACCATACCTTATGTGGTCTCATGGATTCTGTAATACATTTTACTTTTTTATTTTATCTTATGCTTTCTTATTAAGTAGCCTCCATGCTGAACATGGGGCTTGAACTCACGATGCTGAGAACAAGATTCACAGGCTCTACTGACTGAGTCAGCCAGGTGCCCCAGTAATACATTTTTTAACCCAAAATTATATATAGACAGAAAGTCTGCAGAAATTATAGGCCTGATGTTCCACATACCCCAGGGGCAGCCCTGTTCCTGGACATCTTGTACCTGCTGTGCTCCAGCCCTGGAATCAGTCTTTTGTCCACAGAGCCTGGGTGTCAGAGGCCAAGATCTCGATGTTAGTTCAGTGAGTTCAATAAACAAAGAATTTTGAACTTGGGAGTTAGAGTTAACAGTTTCTGACCTTTTATCAGACTCGCCATCTGTAGTGAATAATTGTCATTTTGGGTCGACCAGCATCCAGTTCCCTCTTCAACCTGCTAGTACCCGGTCTTCTGTGGGGTGTCTCTGTTGTGTATAGTTGGTGGGAGGTGGTGACATTATCGCTCTATCACCAACGAAAGGAGCCATTAGCTCCTCCTTATTCCCAGAGAACCCCATGATTTGGCCCCACTCTCTTAGATGTTTTCCCTGGGAGTTTGAACCTTGAGCAAGTATCACAGGAGAACAGATGGTAGAAGGTGATGCTAGTGGCAATTTGTGCAGTGAAACTTCTGGGGTCTGCTTGTGCTATCCTCCTGAATGCCCTTGTTTGTTTGTTTGCTTTATTGTTCCCCAAGATAAGTTTCATCATCCACCTGTTGATTTTTTTGAGCCTCCAGTATGTTTGTAATTTTAGTCTTTTCTTCTTTTCACATGAGATAGTCAGTATTGGTTTTGGTTTTTAAAACAATGACCCCTGACTGAATCAGCATACTACTTATTCCTGTTTTTTTTTTTTTGTTTTTTTTTTTTATTGTTGTCATTTGGTATCAAGAGAATTTTGATTCGGTTGCATTTTACAAATGGTTAATAGTTTAACAGCTTGCCTTGCAATCTCAGGATCCATGTAAGTAAAGTCTTCCAGAAGCTTGAGAGTAGAGTTAAAGGAAATTTCCATCTCAACGTTGAAGCATGTAGCGTATCTAAGAATAGCTCATAATCCTTAGTTGGTGATTGTTTAATTTTGAAAGTGTTAATGAACAGCTTTCTCAACCACTTAAAATTTTTGCTGTTCAAAAAAAATATTTTCCAAATGTATCTTACAACTGAAATGTTCAACTATATAAATAAGAAGAAACTCAGAAATCTCAGGGCTCATTCCTGACACTTAAAAGTTTTAAAACCACTAAATTTTTTTTATTTTTGTGTATCAGAGACAAACTTTATTTCACTTTCATCCTTTGTGCATTATTGACATTTATAAGCATATAATAAAGAGATTGAGGTCAGCACAAAATCGTTCAGCCTTTTGGCACAGCTAAAACATTGGCAGCCTCCATTATGTTTAAATTTGTGTCTGTCACATTGGAGTATATGCAAATGTGTGCTTATACACTTCCAAAAAATAGTAAAAAAAAAAATCCATTGTGAAAAATGAAATTTGGACCATAGGCTTCTGTGTAGAATCCTGAAAAAACTGTTGGAAACAACAGGTTTGATGGGAATACTCTCCCTCTCCTATTTTATTTTTTTAAAATCATATGTTTCTAGGCTTGGATAAGGTTCTACCTCCTTCCTGGCATCTTTCCTATGCCTAGCTCAAAGGAAATATCTTCCTTCCCTGTGTTTCAAGCAATTATTTCCCTCCGGTGGAAGAGAAGAGGCAAGACCTGGTCGTCCCTGACTGCTCAGCACTTGGACTTGGGATGTATTTATTGAATTTTATTCTCATGTGTATACTTCATATATACAATGCCTTGTTTTCTCAAATATATCTTAAGCTTTTTAAAGTAATGAGACGGGGCACCTCGGTGGCTCAGTTGGTTAAGCGTCCGACTTCGGCTCAGGTCATGATCTCTCAGTTTGTGGGTTCAAGCCCCGCTTCGGGTTCTGTGTTGACAGATAGCTCAGAGCCTGGAGCCGGCTTCAGATTCTGTGTCTCCCTCTCTCTCTGACCCTCCCCTGCTCATGCTGTGTGTGTGTCGCTCTCTCTCTCAGAAATAAATAAAACATTAAAAAAATAGTTATGAGACAGTTCTTGCACAGATATTTGTCACTTGACCAGTATTAAGTTCCACTTTTGCCCTTCAGACTCATTTTTATCTACTTAATGG
Source organism: Crocuta crocuta (assembly GCF_008692635.1). Classification (NCBI taxonomy): domain Eukaryota; kingdom Metazoa; phylum Chordata; class Mammalia; order Carnivora; family Hyaenidae; genus Crocuta; species Crocuta crocuta. The sequence continues at coordinate 8,467,719 of NW_027532203.1, read as the reverse complement.
AGTGTTTCCTGGTCATACCCCCTGCCACCTTTTAATGTCACCTCATTGTCATGCTGCATGCACTATTTTTACTAGACATTTTTCTGTGAAGTACTCACTTGTAAAATCTAAATTAACTTGCTTTACAAGGAAGATAAGGAAGATCTCTGGAGTGTCTGGCTGGCTCAGTCAGAGTGTGTGACTCTTGATCTTAAGGTTGTGAGTTCAAGCCTCATGTTGGGTATAGAGATTACTTAAAAATAAAATCTTAATAAATAAACAAATACAAAGCTCTCCACAAGTAGGAAACCAATATTGTTTGCCACAACTCAAAGATAACATAAAAATAAATACTTTTTAAAGTTGTATTTATTTGTTTTGAGAAAAAGACAAAGAGTGCGCAAGTGGGGGAGGTGCAGTGAGAAAGGGTTATCACCAACAGTTATCACGATCTTGACCTGAGCATAAATCAAGAGTCTGACATTTAATCAACTGAGCCTCCCAGGCATCGCGATGTCTTTTTTAAAGCAACACTGTTATTTCTTAAACTCTAGTCAGCTCCTGCTGCCTTTGGACTTTGAGCTCAAGGGAAAAAGTAGATCAGCAAACGTTAGAGCCATTTCTCCTTAACTAATCAGAGTGATTTGGAAAGAGCATTGGAAAGGGAATACCTTTCTTTGTCACCATGGGAGTCAACGCTATGGAAGTTATCCACATCAACGAAGACCACCCTGTGTATCTTGAGAGGCAGACATCCACTAAGTTGAGAAACACTAACCTAAGGAGAGCAGTTGAAGAGTAGTAAGAAAGGTCTTGTACTCTGTGTTCTTGCGTTGTGTGTCTCCACGACATGTTCTACAAGTTCTTCTCCACTCTTGCTAGCATTATGGGACCACACCATGCATTTCTCATCATTGACTGAGCCTTCAGTTTGTTATCTATAAAATACAAGAATTCTACAAAATGCTTTCTGGATGCTTCCAGCCCTGACTTTACCAGAGTCCATGATCGCTAGGTCATAAGTATTCAATGGAATCTGGAACACACACCCTTGTTTGCCATCACCACCCAGCAATTGATCGCTGTTTATCAAATGTTCAGCATTGGCTCAGGCAATGAAGGAGGATGGTGGATGTTATCCTTCCCCCTGACAAAGAACCAGAGTTAACTATGGATAAATCCTCTCTCCCCTGAAAGGCAAATGCTCAGGGAATACAGAGAGGTTTGAACTTGGCTCTACCCCCCAGAGTTTCCATTGTTCCAATTACTCCTGACTCCCTCACATTTTATTTCCATAAAGGGAAGGGAATCATAGACAAGCTAAATATATTTTAGCATGCAATCCCAGTTTAAGTGAGCTAAAGGGAAAATGAACTCTAAAATCATGTTGAAATCACCCAGAAATCATTTTTCAAAACAGAGTGTGGGGGCCTAGTAGAGGTGATGGCAGTCAGAATGTGCAGATTGGAAAGCTGGTCTACCTCTGGCAGTGTGAACTTCTGGAAGTTTTCCACCCATTAACATTAAGGATTTGGGGTTCACGAGATCCCCTTCATTTTCTCTGCTAGCAATGACCTTAAATATTTATAAAAATCCCTAGTTTGAAGAAAATAAATCAGGAACCCAATTTTAGTTGGTCCTAAAACCATCCAATAATAAAAAATGTAAATAGGCGTTGAGATTTGGAAACTGTCTTTTATATAATAGTTGAAGAAAAAAAAATCTTAGGTGAAAAAATAAATGAGAATGCCTTATTGAATGAGAGAAAATGTACTTTTCTGACCTGGTCCAAATAATGATGTAAAGTTTCATATAATGCAATTTCTGGATGAGCGCTTTACATTTTATTCTAAGCAATAGTAGTAATAAAAATATTTGCCGGCAAATATATCATGGAAAACTGTTGACACACTCAGCACTTAAACTGACAAGCCTGCTTGGGAATATGTCATATTTCAACCCTAAACACATAGGCCAGCTCACCTGCTCAGCCATTAGTCAATAGCAGAGATACAGGACAATTTACATTTATGCTAGCAAAAGTTATATACAGAGTTTAGGAGGGGAGGAGAAAACCTCTTTTCCTTCTACACTTCCAGGTTCTCAGCTGGGGGTCTGTAACAAGAGAGAGTCACAAGAGTAAAGCCTATGCATTTACTTAATGTAAGTTTCACATGCTACCGGATCCTTCCTAAGGAAATGAAGACCTAAAGAAATGGTTAATCCTGGGTCTTCACACTAGATGAGAGGAAGAGTGGAAAGGGGTAGGAAACTGTGCTAGGTTAGACAGGCACGAACTAAGTGCAATAAATTGAAGAAATTTAGCCAAGCCTATTTGTTGGGATTCCTCTTGGAGTCTCTCCGTCTTGGAAGGAAGGCTGGTCCTTTTCTCGGGGTAAATACAGGGAGAGTGCCGCTCATGTGGGGGTCTATGACCTACATTAGGGGAAGGTCAGACGGTGCTTCCTGTACCTGCCATTTCTCATATGCCTTAAGCCTAATATATTTAACGTGTAAAGGCGCCATATTTTGGGGTGACGTGTGTTCTGAAGCCTGTCACTACAAAGTGAGTACACTCGCCACCCTGGGAACGTTGGAATGTTCCTGCAAAAAGCCAGCTTCTAGAGTGCTTATGCCAAAGGAACCCCTGAGTGAGGGGGTGAAGCTTTAGCCACCTCTACCATTACGGGAAATGAAAGTCCAGGCTTTTATTACCGACTCTCATGATACAATTTCTGTTGGAGGAGGTATTTAGAAAGAGCAGAGACTATAATTTTATGTAATAAGATTTGTTCCTAAGCAGGAGCAACTTTAAGCCCATCTGCAGAGTGAAGGAGTCATCCTCTGATTTTTCCTGCCTTCTCAGCCTTCCCGATTAATTAGAGTCAAAAAACCGGTTCAAGCTATACATACTTTCTCTCCACTTCAAGAAAACCTTACCCAAAATATGTATATCTCATCAAACAAGCTAATTAGGTAAATGGCACAGGGGAAGTAGGGAAAGGAGGAGGGCAGGAATTTTAACGACTAAAGAGAAGCTACCGTTGATCCTTTGAAGGATCAAAATGCTTTAGAAGCATTTCTTTTATAGTCATTGGGACACTGATATTTTGTGTTTGTTCAAACGGATAAATTAGGGGATCACTATTCTCATTACTGAAGGTTCATGCACAATTCCTAGGGAAGTGTGACATGAGAATGGAATTAGAGTTACAAACTCTGAGCTACATATAACTGTTTATGAATGTAGTCTAGGTATTGAGTGAGAGACTCATGTATTTTAGGTGAGGTGGCAAATTGCTGTGGGGAAGCTTCCAGAAGTGATGTGATCTCCTGGGATCGGGGGTCTCCTTCAAGGTAGTCTGGAGGCAGTGAGAGTGGGAATGGGGGGGATGCATATGAAACAAGATTGGCAAAGAGTTGGTCATTGTTGAAGCTGCTGATGAGTACATGGACGTTCAGTATATCACATTCAATACCTGAATTTGAAATTGTCCAAAATAAACTCTTTAAAAGTCTGTCAAGGGGGGCCTGGTGGCTCAGTTGGTTAAGTGTACGACTTGAGCTCAGGCAATGATCTCATGGTCCATGGGTCCGAGACCCACGTCAGGCTCAGTGCTGACAGCTCAGAGCCTGGAGCCTGCTTCAGATTCTGTGTCTCCCTCTCTCTCTGCCCCTCCCCACTTGTGCTCTGTCTCTGTCTTTGTCTCAAAAATAAACAAACATTGAAGAAGAAGAAGAAGAAATAAAAGTCTGTCAAGAAAATCTCACAGAGGGGCAATGGGCAAGAAACTGAGGGGGCAGCAAGGAGACGATGGCAATCTGGTGAAGGGAAAGCTTGTGTTGGAGGTCAGGTCAGCAGGGCAAGTGTGGGCAGCCACTTGGCTGGTGTCTCCCCTTGCATTTTTGTCCCTCCATGGCAGGCAGGAGAGATCAGAAGATGTGTGCCGGCACCTGCCCGGAGTCAGACTTCGATGAAAGCGAGAGATGCCTTTGGTGCTCCCTGAAATGCCCAGGCTTTGATGCTTCCTTCTTCCCAGCAGTATGGTGTTCTCCAAAGCACCCTTCAGTGCGCCTCCTTACCACATAGCATCTCAGCGAAGGTTCTGAGCTCATAACGTTACTATTTTTAAGGAACATGATGGTGCTGGGGCACCTGGGTGGCTCAGTGGGTCGGGCGTCTGACTTCGGCTCAGGTCATGATCTTGTGGTTCACAAGTTCAAGCCCCGTGCCAGGCTCTGTGCTGACAGCTCAGAGCCTGGAGCCTGCTTCAGATTCTGTGTCTCCCTCTCTCTCTGCCCCTCCCCTGCTCATGCTCTGTCTCTCTCAAAATTGAATAAACATTAAAAATTTTTTTAAAATAAATAAGAAACATGATGGTGCTTTCCTCATGCGCATGTTCATGTTATGACCTTCTCCCTATTGACCTGTCCATACACGTATCCTGGGAGGAGAGGGGGGTGGGTTCCAACCGGTGCAGGGAGTATTAAAACAGGGGGGTAGACGGAGGTAGTGTTCAGTTTCCGGCACCTGAACTAGGATTTTTGCCCAAATACATAGTGTCACAAGCCACTTTTTTTTTTGTTGGGAAATGATTCACGTTTTCTTTTGTCTCCTCCAGGAGCCTGGGCCCTGGCACCATAGAGTTTTAAATGAGAGAGTTCCCATCAGTACGTAGGGGGGAGGAGAAAGCCAGTCCCTGCCACCCCAGGGGAACGTGGGAGAAAGGAGGGGACAGGCACGGTAGAGGGGAAGGCGGGCGCTAAGATCCTCATTTTCTCTTCCTGCCCCCTCAAGGAAGCTGGAGGCAGCTTCAGAAATATCTAGAAATGTGTTAAAAAGCTGGAAGGCAGTGGGGCATCGGGCCTCCCTCCCGCTCATGGCTGTAGGCTGCCTGCTTTCTCCAGCTTGGGCAGAGCTCGGCGAAGTGAACACAGCAGCACAACATGGTTAAAGCAGAGGGAGGGAGGAGGTAGCCCCATGTGGTATCAACGGGACCTAGAAGTTCTCACGTGTATGGGGGGCTGATGGGGGGGACATTGGAAGCTTAGAGAGTTTGAGTGACTTACCCCAAAGGGTAAGCAGCAGAGCTGGGTTTTGAGCCCTTGGCTCTTAACCACCGCACGGCTGCAGCTGGGTAGCAGGGGGCAGGGCTTCCGGTATCAGTTGCATGTCTTGCTCTGCTTGGACCCTGGGCTCCGACAGCGTCCAGCCAGGCATGTCTCCTCATGCGCCCCTTGTCCCACAGCACTGGTTGCTAAAGTCCCTGTGTGTCTCACATCCTTTGTCATACTCCTGCCACACCTTCCCCTCACAAGCATGACTCAGATCGCGGACATGACCTCCTGGTTTGTAGAACTTTCTATGGCACTCCGTGACTCGTTCCCTCTCGGGTGTTCCCATGGCATCTCACGCAGAAACATAGTTACAGGACAATCACCTGAGCTGGACTGGGAGTCTTCAGGGACAGGTGAATGCCACAATCCCCTCTGAGTTTCTAGCCCGGAGAGGGAAAGGCTGACTGTGCGCTGCCTTGCTTAAGGCTCTTCACAGCCTTGGGGCGCCTGGATGGCTCAGTCAGTTAAGCGTCAGACTTCCGCTCAGGTCATGACCTCACTGTGAGTCTGACTTTGGCTCAGGTCATGAACTCACAGTTTGTGAGTTCAAGCCTCGCATCAGGCTCTGTGCTGACAGCTCGGAGCCTGGAGCCTGCTTTGGATTCTGTGTCCCCCTCTCTCTCTGCCCCTCCACCGCTGGTGCTCTGACTCTCTCTGTCTCTCAAAAATAAGTAAATGTTAAGACAAAACTTTATAAAGGCTCTTCATACCCTCAACCAGAGTGTCTTTGGTACAGCAGAGACCAGAAAGCAGAAAATGACATTCAAAGCTAAGTTTCCATGATTAATTTAAGTCCTGCCACTCATGCATTCATGTGAGAGTCTGATTTAAGACCGAGCTATCTTTTGCAAAAGGCAAGAGACAGGGCATTCATTTTGCTGGGGTGGATCTCGGTTTTTAAATTGTGACAGCAATTTCTGAGTCAGACAGATCTATACAGTCTATAGTCCACATACATTTATCATGGGGGAATAAAAAGGATAAACTTAATGAAACTGCTCCTTAAAGATTGCCAACAGCGTCTAAGAATTGATAACAGTCCCCATCCTAATTACCCAGTTAACCATTACTTTCCCACTTGTCTTTTCACAGAAAGCAGGTTTGGTGTTGCATTTGGTCTAGATCTATTAGAAACTCTGTTAAATTCGCCCCAGAGTCTAGTCGTTGAAAAGAGAGGGAAATAGTAAACCAGAACAACAGTATTATCACAAAGAAGGATTATTACTGGCAGCAAAGTCAACAAACGTCCACTGAATTCCCCAAAATCACACCAAAGTGGTAGGAATATAAGCTTCCATGTTTTGCCTCATGGTTTATTTGTATAACTTCAATGATATTTCTTTCCACCTTTGCGATTCTATGCTTCTTTGACGTCTATGATTTATGAGCAAATTAGAAAGTACACTGGGGAGGGTTCTGTCGGCTTGGGAATGAGGTGTGATTTTACCAGCAAGGCAAAGGGAGGTTTGGGGATTTGCTGAAGATCCCAGGGAGTTGGTAAGCAAACCAGTTCTCTTTCTCTCATGCACCTTAGAAAGTGGCTATGTTTTCATAAACTTCTTGGGTAGGGGTTGAGAATGGCCGTCGCAGGCACCGCAGAGCCAAGACACCAAGCCTAGTGAGGTCCTGCCAGGCTCCTGTGCAGGGAGGTGGGGAAAAGGACGCAAGAACACCAACAGAGTGGCTTTGGGGGGTTCTGATGAACAATGGCACCAGGGATAATGAATGTTTGTATGACTCTTAGTTTAGGAGTCATTCAGACCTGGGGCGCTTGGGCGGCTCAGTCAGTTAAGTGTTCATCTCCTGGTTGCAGCTCAGGTCATGATCTCACGGTTCATGAGTTCAAGCCCTACATCAGGCTCTGCACTGATGGCATGGAGCCTGCTGGAGATTCTTTCTCTCTCTCTGCCCCTCCCCCACTCATGCACACGCCCTCTCTCACTCTCCCTTTCTCTCAAAATAAATTTTTTAAAAAATCATGTGGACCAGAAGTGATTGATAGGTCCTTCACAGCTCTATACCCAGTGCTGAAAATAAAGTCTTAGTTTTGTGGTTGTGCAAACAGTTTGCTGCATTGGTATGCAGGGACCTTTCTTCAGTGTTACCATTCACACTGTGTTTACAGAGGGACTGTAACAAACATCCACTTGTGGTATTTAAAACATAACAACGTACCCGCATGGGGTCCTTTCTTCAGCATTAGCTGCCAGGAGCATCTTCAACAGTACAGCGGCCTTTTGTGACTTCCTCTTCCTTAGTCAGCTCTTGACACCAACTCCATTATTAGGTTAGGGCTGCAAGGAACATTTCAGATGTTACCCAAGCATTCATCATCCACCCCACCCTCACAAGTGTTATAAAAGGAAATAATCAAAGACACTTAAATAATCACAATTTTGGAAAATATAAAGTAGAACAGATGGCTTCATTTTAGACCATTAAGTGGAAGTGGATTAACATTTTTTTCCTTTAAAAATGTGTATTTGAAAATTCCAGATCAATTCCTGCATCACTGCCTAGGTTGAATCTTGCTTTTTTTTGTTTGTTTGTTTTTTTAACTTTGTCTCTGCAGACTCCCCCCTTCTTCTTCAATCGCAGGTCTTCCCCTGTATGTCTGTTACTGGACTAGGTAACAAATATCCCCAGGAAAAGTGTGGAGCAGGAATGATTGACTGTCTTGACATCACGTCACATGGGGTGGGGGAGAGGGGAAAGCAGGTGATGGGCACTGAGGAGGGCACTTGTTGGGATGAGCACTGGGTGTTGTATGGAAGCCAATTTGACAGTAAATCATATTTAAAAAAAATATCCCTTTACATGGCCATAACTGCATGCCTACCATTGTTCCCCAATATCACGCTCATGGGGCAACACCCCACTCCTTCTCAGGTCCCTCCTAGTCTCCACCTGGGACTATCCACTCTCTCCCTTCATGTCTTTCTCATTGCCTGGGTCTTCCCCACCAAGGTCAGTGCCATGAACTTTGACTTCCTTAGGTGCACCTACATTTTAAAAGTAGGATGCTAAGGGGCACCTGGGTGGCTCAGTTAAACATTGACTCTTGATTTTGGTTCAAATCATTATCTCATGGTTGTGAGATTGAGCTCCAAGTTGGGATTGGCACTGGGCATGTTGCCTGCTTGAGATTCTCTCTCTCTCTCTCTCTCTGTCTCTCTCTCTCTCTCTCTCCCTCTCCACTTCTCCTGATCACACTCATGAGTGCACTCTCACTCCCTCTCAAAAAAAGTAAGATGTTTATCCAGAGAAATAAAAGGCAACAATCCAAAAATGTATTTTGTTATAAAAGTAATGAGTCAATATGAGGACAAAAGTTAAAATGTTGTTGAAGGCTCTTGAGTGAAAAGAAAACATCCTCCTCTCCTTTCCCCATTCCTTATGGCCCTTCTCAGGAGAGCAGAGAGCTACTTGTGACCATTCACTCTTGTAAATCATGAGGAAGTGCCCCCATAACTCTAAATAACATGACATGCCCCTATTTCCTGAGGTATGTCTCTAAATAGCATCTCTTGACTTCTTATCGTGAAAATGAGGAAGTTACTTCGCTTCTCTCCTTTTCCTCCTTCACCAAAGTTTTATTGTGTTTTTATGTTTTGGTCCTTCTAAGAGTCAACTGTGGAAATAGATGAAGACCAACCAAATGAAAAAACCAAAGCATTTATCTGAGCTTGCTGTAGCAAGGGAGTCAGACACCATCTGACATTTTGACAGTGATCCGAAGGCAGGCAGATGGATAGGAAAGCTGTATAGTGGAAAACAGAGAAGGCTTCAGATGTGCCCTGTTTGGGGGCTGTTAGTCTGGGAGGCTGTAGATGGGCCAACTAGAAGTGGGGTATTCTGTGTACTTGGTTAGGGGTGCAATAGCTTCATCTGGTTGGTCTTAAAGTTGAAGAGGGGATGAAAATTAGGGAAGCTCTCAGTTATGAATTGCCTTGGCCATTTTGGGCTGATTGCTACTGAAGTTAATAGTTTAGCATCCTGCATTGTCACTAGACAGGAATCTGGCTTCCTGTAAGCCTGACTTATAATGAGCTGGCTTCCTTATCATAAATAAGGAGTTGGTGGCCTGGGCTACAGTTTATGGATCCAATTTCTATTTTTTTAAATTTGTTTATTTATTTATTAATATTTTTTAAAAATTTGTTTTGAGAGATGGAGAGTGCACATGCATGAGGGAGGGGCAGAGGGAGAGGGAGAGAGAGAATCTTAAGCAGGCCCCATGCTCTTCATCGAGCCAGGCCTGGGACTCAGTCTCATGACCGTAGTAGGATTCTCACACAGAGGGTTGTGACAGCAAGGCTTTTGTCTCCAGGAAGAAACTTGATTGGGCACTGCTCAAGTGGGTTCGTACCCAAAGAACTGAGCCCCGAACGACCTGTGGCATCGTTTTTTAAATACATTGACTATTTATTTGTCTCCCATATATAGTAACACACACAAACATGTAGTCTGATTAAGTAGTCTCAGTTTACAAGGTCATGAGGGATGTTGTCACATAGGCATAGAGCCAGGTGACCTTGAAGTCTGTTTTTGGTTAATTTTCTCTTTTTTTCCTCTCTTTAGGGAGGGCACCCTACCACACGACCATGAGATTATGACCTGAGCTGAAATCAAGAATCAGATGCTAATCAACTGAGCCACCCACACACCCCTAGATTTCTATTCTTATATATGGTCTGGCCATTGTCTGTTTCTATAATCAGTCTCTCAAAACATAGTAACTTTATATAATAGAATTAAATCTCTATTTTTTAATCTTTCAACTGTAAACATTATCCCTTTCTCCCCATTCTGTGAGATCCCCTCACCATTCTCTAATCTTCCTTCCTCCACTTTCCAATTTTTGCCAGCTATGGCATTATTTGTATGATATGAAGATTTATAATATTAGAATCCCTTTTGGTATATGTAGATTTCTACAATGTGTCAAGAACCATTAAGCAGCATTTATAATACTATAATTATATAACAAAGGTATAAAAAATACATAATTGGATAATACAAATATTCTTCCCTACTTGAAAAAAAAAATAGTGAGATTCCATCCACAGAGAATCAGCAGTGGTTTTACATCTTTATACCTGTGCCAGTAATATTACCTGGAAGGGTAATATTTTCAGTATCAATAGAAAATTAATTTTCTTTTATTATACTTACCAATGTTTTTTTTCTCCCAAAGGGCTACATGTCAGGTAATTGATACTCTGGCTGAGTACTGAATTCCAGGATCTAGGTTTAAGACTTTGCAGGCATTGTTCCATTGACATTTACTCTCCAATGCTGTGAATAAAATCTTCTGATATCAATATGACTTTCATTCTAAGTCATTTGCTTTTTTTCTTTCTAGAGGCTTTCAGGATTGACTTTTTATTCTTCTTATTCTGGAATCTCATGATGATGTACCTAGGAAATTACTTTGGATGAAAGTCTGAAATCATCCTACCAGTTTTTCTAACTGTGACTAAGGCTGACCCTCTCATCAGGATTATCAGAATCTTCCAGACTCTCCTCCCCTTCACACAAGGAATCTTCAGATATTAATCACCAAGGTTCTTGTAACTCCATGCTTTGACTATGCCATTCCTAGTTGCGTTAACTCCTTGAGAAACAAGTACATTATAGCAGAAGGAGAACCACGTTAGAGTCACGGAATCCTCCATTTAAACCACAGTTGGGTCAGAGCTCTTGGGTGGCTCAGTCGGTTAAGCATCTGACTTCATCTCAGGTCATGACCTCACAGTTCATGAGTTTGAGCCCTGCGTCAGGCTCTGTGCTGACAGCTAGCTCAGAGCCTGGAGCCTGCTTCGTATTCTTTGTCTCCCTCTCTCTTTGGCCCTCCCCAGCTCATACTCTGTCTCTTTCTTTCTCTCTCAAAATTAAATAAAACATTTAAAAACAAACAAAACAAACCACAGCTGTATCTTCCTACCCCTAGTTGAGTGTTTGGGGCTCCCTATGCCTGTAGAACGCTCCCCAGCCATTTCTTCAGTCTTCCTAGCTACCTGAAGAGTGTAGTAGAGATGTTAGGTGACAACTTTAGGGCTTCTGCTTCCTCTTCATTCCCAACCCCCGGGGTTGGGGTGGGTTCCCTTCAAGACTGATAAGAAAACAGAATAGTCTGTGTTGTCAGCATAGACTTAGGTTTAGGTTCCATCCTGTCTCAGCTACGTACACCCCACACCATCTTAAGAAAAAGTTACTCAACCTCCCCAAACCTCCATTTTATTATCCATTATATGGAAATAACAACTCTATTTCTTACAGTTGTTTTGAAGCATAAATTAAATAAGAATTTGCATCCAGGAGATGCCTGTGTCACTCAGATGATTGAGTGTCCAACGCTTGATTTGGCTCAGGTCATGATCTTGTGGGTTCATGGGATCTAGCCCTGCATTAGGTTCTGCACTGTCAGTGCAGAGCCTGCTTAGGATTCTCTCTCTCCTTCTCTTTCTGCTCCTCCTCCATGTGTGCATGCAAGCACTCTCTCTCCCTTTCTCTCTCTCTCTCTTAAATGAATAAGTAAACTTTTATAAAAAGGAATTTGCATCCAAAGCTCCTACCACAAGCAAGAACTGTTGGTGTTTCGCAGGATAAACAATGTTTAACCAATAGAGTTAGAGCCTGTCCCTTGTCATTGGGAGCATGTATAAAATAGTGGAGCTAAATGCTCATAAAATGCCATAAAACACCCATTCTTTGAAAGGATGCACATTCTTTCCAGTAGATGTCCTTATATAAGTGGAAGGAAGCTTAAGTACAGCATTTCTAACATACAGAAATGGCCCTCAGATATCCTCATATAAATGGAAGGAAGCTTAAGTACAGCATTTCTAAAGTATAGAAGAAGCTTACTGGAATGGTTTTCAAAAATACAGTTGAAGGTCGTGAGCTCCCAAATGGACAACTGAGCCAGATACATGCTAAGAAGCAGAAATTATCATCTGCGCCAAGTGTGAGCAGATGGTATCTGGGAAGCTGCATGCACCCCTTCTGGGAAAAACAAACAAGAGAAGATGGTGAGAGAAGGTGGCATTGAGAGAGAAATGACCCGGGAGAGGAAGAACTAAGATAAGGCCACCTGGCCTGCTGTGTGTGTTCATGTTGATGAACGTTGTTCCAGGCTGAGTCAAGGGAGGAGAGAAAGAAAATAACAATGAAAGTAGTATGTAGCCTATGACCCAGTAATAGCACTGCTAGGAATTTACCCAAGGGATATAGGAGTGCTGATGGGTAGGGGCACATGTACCCCAATGTTCACAGCAGCACTCTCAACAATAGCTAAATCATGGAAACAGCCGAAATGTCCATCAACGGACGAATGGATCAAGAAGATGCAGTTTCTATATACAATGGAATGCTACATGGCAATGAGAAAGAATGAAATCTGGCCATGTGTAGCAACGTGGATGGAACTCGAGGGTGTTATGCTAAGTGAAATAAGTCAGGCAGAGAAAGACAGATACCATATGTTTTCACTCATATGTGGTACAGGAGAAACTTAACAGAGGACTGTGGGGGAGGGGGAGGGGGAAAATAGTTAAGGAGGGGGAGGGAGGCAAACCATAAGAGACTCTTAAATACTGAGAACAAACAGGGTTGACGGGGGTGGGGGAGAGGGAGAAATGGGTGGTGGGCATGGGGGAGGGCACTTGTTGGGAGGAGCACTGGGTGTTATACGGAAACCAACTTGACAATAAACTATTAAAAAATTTTTAAAAAGTAAGTTGTATGTAGTGCAGTGAATGATGACAGATAAAGTCTGAAATAGATTGGTATTTCTGAAACATGATTGACAAAACAGTGACTGGGAGTGTTTAAAAATTTTTGTAAAGGAAAATTTCAAGCATATGCAAAATTAGAGAGAATAGTTCACCCCATATATTCACCACCAGCTTCAAAAATGATCATCTCATATCCAATGTCAGCAATCACCCACTATTTGGTCTTTTGTATCTGGCTTCTTTTACTTAGCATAATGTTTTTGAGATTCATCCAAGTTGTAGCGTGCATATCATTATTTTATTCTCTTTTATTGGTTAATGGTATTCCATTGTATGGATATGCCACTTGTGTTTATCCATTCACCGGTGGATGGACCTTTGGAATGAGGTCCAGTTTGGGGCTATTGTAAATAATATCACTCTTCACATTTATGTCCAAGTCTTTGTGTGGACATATGCTTTCATTTTTCTTGGGTAGATTTCTTGGGTAAATTTGCTAGGTATATGTATGTTTGACTTTTTAAAATGCTATCAAGGTTGTTTCCCAAAATGGCTGTACCATTTTTAATTCTCACCAGCAATGTATGAGGATTCCAGCTTTTCTATGCACTTGGTATTGTCTCTTTTTATTATAGCCAACCTAGTGGATAGGTGTCATCTCAAAGTGGCTCTAACCCCCCCGTCCCTAACGATTAATTATGTGGAGCATTTTTTCATGTGCTTATTAGATATATGTATGTCTTCTTTGGTGAAATATCTATTTAAGTATGCTGCCCATTTTTCAATTGGGTTGTTTGTCTTCTTATTGAATTGTAAGAATTCTTAATGTATTCTGGCTACAAGTCTATTATCAGATATATGATTTGCAAATATTTTCTTCTGGGCTTGTCTTCATTTTCTTTATAGTATCTTTTGAAGAATAAAACATTTTTAAGTTTATTTATTTTTGACAGAGAGAGAGAGAGAGAGAGAGAGAAAGCAAGGAAGGGGCAGAGAGAGGAGAAAGAGTGTCCCAAGCAGGTTCCATGTTGTCAGCACAGAACCCGATGTGGGGCTTGAACTCACAAAACCGTGAGATCTTGACCTGAGCAGAAACCAAGAGTCAGTTGCTTAACCTACTCAGCCACCCATGTGCCCAGAAGTATAATTTTTTTTAATTTAATAAACTTCAATAAACCAGGTTTCTTTTTCCTTTCATGGCTCATGATTTTAATATTATATCTAACAACCCTTTGCCTAAACCCAAGTTTCTCCTATGGTTTTTTTTCTAGAAGGTTTGTACTTTTCACTATTACATTTGGTCTATAATCCTTTGTATATGTTGGCAGTAAGTGTCTAAATTTCCTTTTCTTTTTCTGCATATAGATATCCAATTGTCCTAGTGCCATTTGCTGAAAAGAAATATCATTGAGGTGTTTTGGCACCTTTCTATTCCATTGATATTTTTAAATGTTTATTTATTTACTTTTGGGGGGGGTGATTGGGGGAGGGGCAGAGAGAGAAGGAGACACAGAATTGGAAGCAGGCTCCAGGCTATGAGCTGTCAGCTCACAGCTCGATGCAGGGCTCAAATTTGCAAACCGTGAGATCATGACTTGAGCCAACCAACTAAGCCACCCAGGTACCCCATTCCTTTGATTTTTCTGCCTTTACCTAAATATTACACAGTCTTAATTAATTGTAACTTAATTACAGTAACTTTTGAAATTGGATAGTGTAAATCCTCTAACTTTGTTTTTCCTTTTCAAAATCATTATTCTGTGATAAAGTGATCACTAATACCAGGATACTTCCATTTTAACTTAAAAAAAATGCCAAAAATCTTGGGATCAAACCACACTGCAATCAAACTTCAACAAGGGTTAATTTCTCTAGCACAGATATTTACTTCTTCATCCACCAAATCTCTAATAAGTACCTTCTCTGGAGCAAGCACTATAATCATCATGATTGAGATTCAGTCTCTGACCTGGAAGGGTTCATGGTCTCAGACAGAAGCATCCATGTTCACAAAAAATATGAAGTCCTTAAAGTTTAAGTCCTTAAAGTTCAAGTGCTTACAAATTATGCATACAAACGGTTTGATTTTTACCAAGATGGGCTAAAGAAGCTCATCCAGGGATGGGAAGGGCATGGGAAGAAGCAGCATGGCTTGAGGGCGGATCAGATAGGAGTCATTCTGAAGAAGGGGCGAGGGACAGAGCACAAGTCTAGACAAGCAGAGCATGCTCTTTAGGCTCAAGAACCTCACGCAATGTTTGTCATGACCGAGGGAAATAAAGGCTTAAAGGGATTACGAAGGAAGCAGACCACTTACCTGCTCTGGGAAAAGACAGTCTGCTCCTAACCCTGCTCAATTCTCTCAAAGAACAGTCTCTTCTAGCAGGGAGGGTACAGGGAGAGTTTGAACAGCCCACACAAATCTCCTGCTTCTACAGGAAAAATAAGTTGAAAGCACCCTACCGATACGAGTCACCAATATCATCTTCAGAAAAATATGATAAATATTTTTGTTATTATTATTATTAATTTTTTACCCCGTTGAAACCTAAAAGGTCTGAGGTCACTCAAGCCATTGCCTGACCGCAGGATGACCTTTGTGCCATCCTGGCAATACCTATTAACATTTCCTCAAGCTTTATGCTCTTCTCTTCCTCCTTTTCAAAATCTGCTGGATCTTTTATAGGATAAGCCTTTGCCTCTAGAGCCTTCCTTCCAACCACCGTGTGGGGTCAAAATGGTCATAATCCATGTGATCCCTCTTCACTGGTAAATGTTCAATCAGCTCTAGTCTAATACTGAATTGATTGTGTGTATCAGGTGAACCCTTGAGACCATTTCTGCTAGGACTGGAGACTGAGTCTATATTTCAGGAATGGCAGGCTCATAGAACATGGCCAATTCCTCATCATAGATTCATGGAGCCCAGTGGGGTTCTGCCTGATAAATAAGGGCCCAGGCATGGGCAATCATGGATCCCCATTGCAGCCATCCAGTCTCCTCAGAGCATATGCACAGCCTTCACACTGCTAAGCACAAAGCATCCACATCCAGGTAGCTCTGAGCACAAAATGTTGAGGTGGGACTTGGGCAAATACATAAGGAGAAGAATTGAGCAGTGCCAGAGACATCTCTCCTCCAATTGTATTATGTCTTCTACCTTTTGATCTTATGGACTTTGAATAGAGGTAAAGTTTAGAATGTTGGTGTTTTAAGAGCTTTTGAGTGTCAAGAGTTATGGTTAGGGCGTATGGTCAGGAAGCCTGTCTGGTTCAGTCGGTGAAGCATGTGATTCTTGATCTTGAGGTCATGAGTTTGAGCCCCACTTTGGGGCTAGAGATTACTTAAAAATAAATACATGAATAAATAAACTTTTAAAATTGATATGTATGATTGGTTGGTCAGTTATAACACATATGGTGAACACATAGCCATCCCAACCTCTTTCTTCCTTGAGTTACTTCCTCCAGAGAAGCTGAAAAGTGAGATCCCTACTTACCTGTCCATCTTTGCAGCTAGAGGCAGTCATGTGACCCAGTTCTGGTCAAGGAGCTATAAGGAGATGTATGACAGAATCTTTTGTAAAACTTTTTCCCTTACAGGAAGGCTTTCGAGGAAAAGTTCTTTTATTGTTAGTTACTGCCCCTCCTCCACTGCTTCCTGTTTTGGAAATCTGTTGCAGTGTCGGAAGCTGTAGCAACCTGGGTGGACTCAGTTGGTTTGGTGACTGACTCTTGGTTTCCATTCAGGTCATGATCTCACAGTCATGGGATCGAGCCCTGAGTGGGGCTCAGTGCAGAGCCTGCTTGGGATTCTCTGTCTTTCTCTGCCCCTCCCCTGCTTGTGCTCTCTCTCTCTCTCTCTCAAAATAAATAAGTAAACTTTAAAGAGAGAAAGGGGGGAGGGAGGGAGGAAGGGAGGAAGGATGGATAAGCCTGGCTTCCTGATGCCATCACTGAACTGCTCACCCAGCTCCAGTCTGCATTCCTCCAGACTTCTCATTCAGTGAGACAGCAAGATGCCTTCACTGTTGAATCCATGGTTAGTAGTGTTTTCTGTTGCCTGTAGCTAAATACATCACGGATGGTGTGAGCCTACTTCTTTTTGTTTCCAACCTTTCTTGCCTTTACTTACACTAAGACGTACAAAACTCTTCTAGTCCCTGACTGAAAAATCAATCAGGAAAAAAAATAGCTGAATTTCTGGGTAAACACCCTCCTGGTAAATGATTAGATGATGAAGAGTCCACGATAGCATTGAGAAAGGAGAGTAAATGGGCAGGGACCCACTCTGACAGTAGCCTTGTCCCAGTAAATTTGTGAGAAACAGATGATTAACCAGCCACCCTGGTTAATGGGTGAATTTAATAGTGACTGACCAGAAATAGCCATCTTGCACAAAGCAGAAGGCCAACATTTATAGAAGGGAGGGAAGAAGGAAAGTAATAAGGGAGAAAGGATGAAGAGAGGAAAGAAGAAAGGACGATGGGTGTAAAATTGAGAAGGGGCACCTGGGTGGCTCAGTTGGTTAAGCATCTGACTTCAGCTCAGGTCACGATCTCATGGTTCATGGGTTCGAGCCCCGCGTCGGGCTCTGTGCTGACAGCTAGCTCAGAGCCTGGAGCCTGTCTTCAGATTCTGTAACTCTCTCTCTCTCTCTCTGACCTTCCCCTTCTCACACTGTCTCTGTCTCTCTCTCAAAAAGAAATAAAATATTAAAAACATTTTTAATTAAAAAAATTATAAAATTGAGAATATGGTGAAGGCTAGCAAAATATGCCATCTTAAAATATGCCACTTTGGCATACAGATTATTCTGAGCTAAAGACACCTGAAAAATAGAAGGTACAGGAAGAGCATTCTTACCTCCCCCTTTCCTCTGAAAGTAGGAGAGAAAAGTCCCGGGGGAAAGATTTCCTGAGGAGGAAACATTCTTATCTCCAGAAATGGGAGTCAAGGTCAAAAGAAATCTGTACAAATAGACTTTGTTAAACTAAATCTTATCTTCCTATAGCTTCCCCTTATATGTTACTTTTCTACAATTGCTACTCTTTAATAGTATGTAAGCTCTTGGGACTATCTGCTTGGGGTCTTTGTTTTCCTCTGGGGAAACAAAGAGGAAACAAAGGTCCCACATGTCCATGTAAGAACGTATTATTCTGTCTTGTATCAATTTCCTTCCCAGGCCGCTTTGGAGACCCTCAGAGGGGAAAGGTATAGGTTTGCCTCACCTACAGGGAAAAGCAGGACCATAGAGAGTTATGGGGCAACAGGCAATAGTAGTATTAAAATAAGAAACTATAGAGCAGGGGCACCTGGGTGGCTTAGTCGGTTAAGCGTCCGACTTTCGCTTAGGTCATGATCTCGTGGTTCGTGGGTTCGAGCCCCGCATCGGGCTCTGTGCTGACTGCCAGCTCAGAGCCTGGAGCTTGTTTCAGTCTGTGACTCCCTCTCTGTCTGACCCTCCCCTGCTCACGCTGTCTCTCTCTCTCTCCTAGAAATAAATAAAAAACATTAAAAAAAAAAAAGAGAAAGAGACTATAGAGCAAAGTTTGGCCTGCCGGGTAGTTGTGAGTATTGAAAGCAGCCACACGAAGGGACAGGAGAGTCACCTGAAATCAAAGTTGTCCCACAGGAGGTGAAAGATGAAAGAGAGAATGTCTTGAAAACTAGTTTGCAAAATCTTGTTTCTTTAGGATTCAAGGGCTTTGGAGAGAAAGTGTTAGCTTGTTTGGAGAGGAGTCTGTAAAACCCAGAAAGACAAATACCCAGTGAGAAACCGGGCAAGTAAAAAGTAATCCCACGAAGGAGTGGAGTTAGTAGGCAGGCGGAGCATCTTCCAGGGAGATGACCGTGCAGAGGCCCCTGGACTCTTGATCATCTGACCTCTCTCGCCTGGGTTTAGAAAGACTGGGTGAGCAACACTGTGGCACCGAGCATGTTAACACGGAGGATGAGCGGGTAACAACGTGGCCAATGACTCTGGGCAAAGGAGAGGAAATTGGAAAGAACAAAATGTCAGGACTAGGGGTGGCTTAGGGGAGGGGGCTTAGCACCTTTAAAATCTCCATCAGTCACTTCACCTACCCTGCCTCCCCCCGCCCCGCCCCCACCATAGACAACTTCATGTAAAGTGCTATCTACATTCAGCCTACTGCCTAGAGACATAGCCGGTTTTCATAGAGAAGACTATTTGTTTGCTAGGGCTGCCATAATGAAATACCACACACTGAGTGGCTTTAACAACAGAAATTAATTTCCTCACGGTTCTGGAGGTTGGAAGTTCAAGATCAAGGTGTTGGACGGCTGGTGTCTCCTGGACCCTCTCCCCTTGGCTTGTAGATGGCCACTTTTCCCTCTATAGTCACGCGGTCTCTCCTCCGCACCAGCACATGTCGAATAATCCAGGATTACCTGCCATCTCAAGATTTCCAATTTAATTACACCTGCAAAGTCCTTTTTGCCACATAAGGTAACATATTCACTAATTCTGGAGATTAAGACATGCATTTTCTGGGGTAGGGGCGAGGTGGGGTCATCAGTTAGCCTACTCCTAAATCTGCTTCTGCCTCTGACACCCCCACAGCCAATAAGATTGCTTCCTCTAAGCCCTCCCAAAGCTGCACTGGCTATGAGCTTGAGGACTCATCTTAAAGAAGAGCCTCGGAATGACATGGCCAAAGAAATAGTGTTTAAATCAGGAAGGCTTAGGTGCGAATGACTCTGGGGTTTCATTAAACCCTGCTGGGTATAATGTCCTGTTTGTTTTCTTGTTTTGTTTTCTGTGTACTTATCGCTAATCAACTCCAACCATTTTTCCAATTGCACAGATCTCCTCTCAAGGCATTCAAATAACAAAAGGTATTTTAGAAATTCCTGCTGCTTCTCTTCTGTGCTAGATGTTTTCTTTCCTACATGCTCACATCTTTCTCTCTCTTGGCTTACTCACTCATTTTGGGGGCGCGCATCCTCCACTGTAGCAGCGTCCGACAGAAATTCTGCAGCAATAGGCTGTTCTGTATCTACACAGTAGTTGCCAGCCACAGATGACGATGGAGCAAGTGAAATGTGAGTGGTGTGACTAAGAAATGAAAGTTTAAATCATATTTAATGGTAAAGAATGTACATTTTTTGCATGTTTGTTTGTTTGTTTAGAGAGAGAAAGAGACAGAGCATGAGCAGGGAAGGGGCAAAGAGAGAGAGGGAGACACAGAATCCAAAGCAGACTCCAGGCTCTGAACTGTCAACACAGAGCTCGATGCGGGGCTTGAACCCACGAACGGTGAGATCATGACCTGAGCTGAGGTCAGAGGCTCAACTGACAGAGCCAGCCAGGCACCCCTGTAATGAATGTAAATTTAAACAGCCACATACAGCGAGTAGCTACCATATTAGACAGCATACCACTAGTAGGTTCCAGTAAAAATGTTCTTGGGAGGTAATTTTTTGAGGCCTTCTACTCCAAAAATTTCTTTATTGTATCCTCACACTTAATTTATGGTTTTTCTGAGAACATAATTCTAGTTTAAAATATAATTTCACTTTAACATTGTGAAGAGATTGCCCCACATCTTTCTAGCTTCCAGCATTGCTTCTATTGTGATCTGCTTTTGCCCTTGGAAAGTTTCAAGGTTTCATCTTGGTCCTAAGTGTTTTTGCACTTCCTGAAGCAGTGCCTTGGTTGTAGGTCTGCTTGCAAACCTTGTTCTGGGCAACTGATGGGTCCTTTCAATCTAGAAATCCATGTCCTTCAGTTCTGAGAAAGTGTCTTGAATTAGTCCACTGATGATATCTTTCCTTTGTTTTCTCTGTTCCCTTTTCCTAGAAGTTCTGTTATTCAGATGATAGACATCTTGTAATAATTCTCTAATGTGGTTGTATTTTTCCTCCCCTTCCCAGCTCTTTGTTTTTGCTCTGCTACCTGAGAAATGCTTCCACCTTGGGGCGCCTGGGTGGCTTAGTCGGTTAGGCGTCCGACTTTCGCTTAGGTCATGATCTCGCGGTTCGTGGGTTCGAGCCCCGCGTCGGGCTCTGTGCTGACTGCCAGCTCAGAGCCTGGAGCCTGTTTCAGTCTGTGACTCCCTCTCTCTCTGACCCTCCCCTGCTCACGCTGTCTCCCTCTCTCTCTCCTAGAAATAAAAAATTAAAAAAAAGTTTACTTTAAAAAAAAAAAAGAAATCCTTCCACCTCTATTTTCTAACCCTTCCGTTGGGTTTTCAATTTATGCTTCATATTTCTATCAAATTTCTATCAAATATTTTTGTTCTCTGAGTGTTCTTTTTTGATAACATCCCGCTTTTGTTCCACGATTACAACATCTTCCTTAATTCTCTAAGAATACTGATGGATTTTTAAATGTTTATTTTTATTTATCATGGGAGAGGTGGAGAGGAACAAAGAGAGAAGAGAGAAAATTCCAAGNTTTCTAACCCTTCCGTTGGGTTTTCAATTTATGCCTCATATTTCTATCAAATTTCTATCAAATATTTTTGTTCTCTGAGTGTTCTTTTTTGATAACATCCCGCTTTTGTTCCACGATTACAACATCTTCCTTAATTCTCTAAGAATACTGATGGATTTTTAAATGTTTATTTTTATTTATCATGGGAGAGGTGGAGAGGAACAAAGAGAGAAGAAGAGAGAAAATTCCAAGCAGGCTCTGTGCTGTCAGTGCAGAGCCCGATGTAGGGCTCTATCTCATAAACCATGAGATCATGACCTGAGCCAACATCAAGAGTCAGACGCTTAACCAACTGAGCCACCCAGTTGC
Source organism: Crocuta crocuta (assembly GCF_008692635.1). Taxonomy (NCBI): domain Eukaryota; kingdom Metazoa; phylum Chordata; class Mammalia; order Carnivora; family Hyaenidae; genus Crocuta; species Crocuta crocuta. The sequence goes on along the minus strand of NW_027532203.1, from coordinate 8,446,114 downwards.
CCTCAGAATATGGCTGGATTTTTAAAAATAAGGTTTTTTTTTTCTACCTGTATAGTTTCTGTTTCCTCCCAGTTGCTTTTTTGTTTATTTGCTTGCTTCCGTCTTTGTCTTCTTTGAGGCTTTCCTAGCAGTAAATAATCCTTGATTGTTGACTCAAATGTAAGAGCTGGGACTAACATGTTCTTAGAAAACTCTGGGGATTATCAGCTATTTACCTCACTGTGGAATGATCTGGCTGGACCACGTAATTGAGAAACCTGATATCACCTGTGTCTTTCGGTGTTTCTTCCTCAGATGGTGAGATGCTTCACAACAGACTCTGATCTTCGCTGCAGACTCTCCCAGTCCCCTGCCACGAAGGTGTTGGCCTGGCCTCTATCTTTCTGGTATCACAGAGGAGGAGAGCATGAGGGTTCAGCATACTTGGGTAACCTTAATCTTTCCACTTTTTCAGGTCAATACTCATGTCTTTAATCCAGAGACCATCTTCAGAGACAAACCCTGAGTCTTCTGCAGAACGAGCAAATAGTGGGGCAGATCTCTGCATCTGACTGCTTTTCAGCAGGCCTTCAGACAAGCCTCCTTATTTTAGGAACCTCTTTTTTGTCTCCAATTTCAAAGGTCTGAGCTGCTGCCATATTGGGAATTTTTGTAGCAGTCTTTCTATATTATAAATCAGATTGGGTCTTTATTTTCTCCACTGACAGCTTAGAATTCAACTTTTTTGGCTTTGCAAAGCTCCCTTACCAGCTATTTCCCCAACTTCCAAAATATGGCTGTTGCTGTCTCCTGTCCCATGCTCCCTGTTCCTGTGGGCTAATGTCTCTCTCTCTCTCTTTTTTTTAAATGTTTTATTTATTTCTAGAGGAGAGAGGAGACAGCGTGAGCAGGGGAGGGCCAGAGAGAGAGGGAGTCACAGACTGAAACAGGTTCCAGGCTCTGAGCTGGCAGTCAGCACAGAGCCCGACGCGGGGCTCGAACCCACGAACCGCGAGATCATGACCTAAGCGAAAGTCGGACGCTTAACCGACTAAGCCACCCAGGCGCCCCACTCTCTCTCTCTTTTAAATCCCTCCACTGTCATTTTAATGAGGTTTCGAGAGGCAGCAAAAAGTAGATGCATGCCCTCCCCGTCCTTTCATATGCCAGAGGGAAAATGAGTTTCTTTCATCCTCATCATCCCCCCAGAGCTAGCTGGTTCCAAAGCACAGTGCCTTTAACCACACAAACATTTATTGAGCAGCTACTATGGGGTCAGCCAATGTGTGTCTCTAACCAGGACTACCCAAATGAATAGACGTTGAGTAAAGGTTTGCTGAATGGCGCTGCAGCAACACGGGAGTTCTGATGTTTTTTTAATGTTTATTTTTGAGACGGAGAGAGACAGAGTGAGAGTGGGGGAGGGGCAGAGAGTGAGGGAGACACAGAATCCAAAGCAGACTCCAGGCTCTGACCTGTCTGCACAGAGCCCGACGTGAGGCTCAAACTTACAGACGGTGAGATCATGACCTGAGCTGCAGTCAGACACTTAAATGACTGAGCCACCCAGGCGCCCCAAGAGACGAGTTCTAAACAGAAAGTCTTAGGCTGGCTGCTGGGGGTGGGGGAGTCTCCTAGCTTTTGAGTCAACGCTGACTCTCGTTCATTCCCCACTGTGACAGCAGTTAGCACTTTGTAGACAGCAGCCTCTCTGGATTCTGGGCTACATTCTAGAATCCAGACAGGGCACAGGGCAGCCCCTCAGCAAAGAAGTTTCCAGGCCAAATGTCACCAGTGCTGGGGATGAGAAGCCAGCTGGATATGTCAGTGTGCTTGTCGCTGACTTGTCTAGTTAATGTAATGTCACCAGAAGCTATGCGTGTCACTACTAGGCAAAAACTTTCAAAGCCAGTGCACAATACCATGTTTACTTTTTTCTGCTTTGACCGTCGTGGAAATCTTGGGAACACAAAGATGGAGCTTCCCTCAGCCTGTGTGTTTATGTGAGGGTAAAGCAGAACAGACCCCTTCAGATGACCAATGACAGATTAGCAGGCTGAGCCATCAATATTCTCTGCAGTTTTAAGCCCCTCTGATTTGGAGCTGGTCCCGCAGCATGACTCAGATTACCGTGACTGGCTCATTGCCATCTGAACGTAAGGACGTACCTCCCTGTCTCATGTAACCTGACTCGGGCCCTTGCACTCTGATCCCATGTTCCTCCTCAGGTGAATCGTTTCTGGTGCCACCACCATGTGGCTTGCTCACTCTTCCTGTGTTAGGAGTTTTGCTTTGCCACTGAGCTAAACATCTAGAGTCCATGATGAGGGAGTTCTCTCCTTTTTTATGTCATGGCAAACCTCTGACATAAGTTGTATAGTACTTGTTGCCATCACAACCACGCAACTCAGATTTTCCAAGTTAACACACACACACTTGCTATTCTTACTACGGCTCAACCGGCTTTGGCGAGGTCAGAATTATTAACACCGTAGTACCTAGGAGTGCGTGAACTTTAACTCTCAAGAGGTGTGGTCAGGCGTTGGTCATGGTGTTCTACTTTATTCGTAGCACTCAGTGCTCAGGAAATCGAAGTTTTCTGGTTGTACAATTCGTAGACCTTACTTCACATGTCAAATGAGTCTGCATAGTGATGAATTGGAGCTTCATCCGGTGTGGACTGATACAGAATGAATGTATGGCACTAGCTATGTACAGATTAATGAATATTCCAGCCGATAATTTATTGTTTCCACTAACGAAAAATCTGGACACTCCCTGTGATGTAAATTATGGAGTTGGAACCAAGCAAAAAAAGAAGCACCTGTGAAATCCAGTAGCTGTGAAAAGACAGTAGAAGCAACAGGCTATGACTACTGTTTCTCCCCACAAGAGAGTTTCTGCCAAGAGCATGTTCTTACGATCTTTAAAATATTAGTCTGCTCCTCCTTTTCACCCCTACGTAATTTTCTCACTGTTCTCCTAGTTTGAAATGCCCTCCTGTCTCCTTTCCTCTCACCCAAATCCAATGAATCTCTTCCTAATGTCAAGTTCAAGATTTTCCTCTTTTCTGAAGCCTTCCAAGCCAATACCACTCCCTTTCTTTTCATAGCATGTGTAATTTGGGCAATGTACTTTACTATTGGATTGTACGGTCTTCACAGGCAAAGATCTTATCATAATACAGAACTTGAACTTCCACAGAGCAAAATAACTTAGGTCTTTTCATTTGTACATTCATTCAACAGATTATCTATATCCTGAGTTAGATTCAGAATGGCAAAAGCTCTGATCTGGAGGAGCTCATGGTCTGATGGGTCTAATAGATATGGAAACAGGTGAATATATTATAATAAATAAGTAGAAGAGTTAAGACTGAGTTTGTAGGCTGTCTGAAACTTACCTGTGCTCTAAAAATGGTTCTGTTGGATCAAAGTGGGATTAGCATATAAGGTATGGGACACATAGAGAAGACCATCAGACTAGTAACCAAGGTTCAGAAGCCAGAAAGTAAGATCTGATGGGTATTCAATAGCAAGAGTCAAGAAGCCATTGTCAAAAAATATAGAAAGTCAAGGAAATGCACCAGCAGGTAAATTCAAGTGGGGAGCTGATCTAGAAAATCACCTATACCTGTTCTAGTTACTATAGCTACATAACAAATGACCCCCCAAATTTAGTGGCTTTAAACAATAACAATTTTAATTTTGCTCATGAATCTACAACTTGGACATGGCTCAATGGGGATAGCTTGTCTCTGCTCTACTCAGCATCATTTGAGGGGCCTCAGACTCTGAGGACTGGAATCATCTGAAGGCACATTTATAAATCTGGTGGCTGATGTGGAGAAGATGCAAAGCTGGTGCTCAGTGGGCTACCTCTTTATCTCCATGTGGCCTTTCCATATGGTGTCTCCAGCATGACAAGTTCAGCATGACCAGGTATACTGGTTTCCTGCATAGCAAATTACCTCAAACCTAGTGACTTAAACAACACACATTTATTTGCCTTACAGTTCCTCTGGATCTGCATGGCCTGATTGGGTCCTCTGCTTAGGGTCCCACAAGGCTGCAATTAAAGTGTTGGTGGGGCTGCACTCACATTTGGAGACTCAACTGGGAAAAATATGCACGTAAGCTCATCCAGGTATTTGGCAGAATTTATTTCCTTCTGCTGTAAAAGTTTTGGCTTCTGGCTGATTGTCAGCTGGAGGTCATCTTCAGCTCCTGCCCCGATCCAGTGGGGAAGGAGAATGGACCTCACATCTCAGTGGAAACAGTATCTGTCGCATTATGAGAAAAGCATGTAGAAACGAGTATCAGCTAATGTGGCTATCTTTAGGAAATACAATCTGCCACTGCTTGCCTGCTGGCCACAATAATTCATGTTCTTCCCCCATGCAAAATCCACTTATTTCCTCTGTTCCAATCTTTGAATTGCTTACCAAGATGTGGCGTGAGGGAGTACTGCTTCATGTTAACAGCCAAGTGGGGAAAACCTTATGAGCATAATCAGGAGGAAATCTTTGAAAGAGGGGGGTTTTCATCTTGGCTGAATTTTGAAGTGGGAATTGGTTAGTGCTGTGTAGGAGCTTGTTAAATGATATTCCCTTTGGCACCAAGTATGTAGGGTCTCGTACGGTTTTCTGTTTTGTGTCTGTTTGCCTGTTTCATCTCCCTGACAAGACCATTAATTTTTAGAGAAGAGAGACATTGTATTTCATGTCTTCTATCTTCCGTGAGTAGCACTAGTCCCCAGAGAGGGACTCAGCTCATTCTCTCTAAATACCCAAATTCCTGAGGCCCCTGTGTGTAAATTATCGCCAGGTCTTGGAAAAGTCTAAACTGAAAGGGTGTCTTTCAATCCTGCTATCGAGATACACAGTATGATGTTGAGAAGGCGGCTGAATGTCTGATGAAATTTCTTCCTTTCAGGAATCTGTCTCCATGAGGAGTAGGAGAAAGAGGTTAAGAGACGCGATCTGAGGCACTTGGCTGTGCTCACAGATGCATGGATAGCTCTGTGGAAGGTTTGGTCTCAGAAAATGTCTTCAAGGGCCTCCCTCCTCCCCCTCTCCTCCAGTGGAAGAAATTTAAAGAGTTGAGCTGGTTAGGTGGATCAAAGAGTGATTCCATTTCCTCATTTTTGGAAACATCTTTAAAGGGGTGTTTTGATTCTGAGCTATTTTTTTTCAAACACTTGTAAGTCAAAGCTAACTCTGAGCAAGCCTTTGATAGAAAGGTCTTTGCCAATGCATTCTGCCTTCCCATTTGTGCTGTTGCTTTTTTTTTCTTTTCAAATTTACCTCCCCGCAGCACCTTTCCAAAACTCCCTCTTGTATTTAACTATAGTATCTTCTCCTTCATCTTAATGAAATACAATTGGCAGTAGGGAAAGAAATTGAAATCTATCTGCATGAATGTATGAATGACTGGTAGTCGCTCAGAGCTACGTTCTTAAACTTGACAGTATTTGAGAATCACCTAGGCAGCTGCAAAGAATACAGATCCCTGGCCCCGCCCGAGCCCCCTAAATGAGAGTTAATCCATGAAGGGCATTCCCTACCCTTCTCAGTCTCCTGTAGCGAATTTTCTTTTCCTTCCTCTACCTTCCAAGTTTGCCTTCACGAAGAATAGCAAATAAAGGGTAGGACTAATTTATGAGGATCTTTCCTGCTCTAACATTTATGATTCTATTAATTATATCTGCCCACAATTCCCAAATGTTCATAGCCTCCCTGCAAGATTGGATTTTTCTCTTGAAACCAAGCTAGGCAGCCACATATGTGTTCTGATTTCACAGCTGCTTTTCCCTGTGGAATCGCTTCTGATTAAACCCAAATCCCAATTCAAATTAAAATGTAGCATTAGGGATTGAAATAAAAACTAAAGACGATCCCAAATTTGCTAATATTTCTTCCCTCTTGGGGTCCTTAACACCATTGTAGCTTTGCTAATAGCGCCCTTCACTGACTCATTTTACAACCAGGGTAATCAGAACACTAAGAGCTCAGGTGCCGAAAATGCCATTTGCTGCCCTCTTGGCAACAGCTTCTGTGCCGTCCCCCAGAGACGTGAAGCTCGTGGGCACCACTGGGTCAGGGTGTTCGATGGTTCCCTATTGTCCCATGGTAGTAATCGCTCATTCATTGATTCATTTATTCATTGCACCAACTCTTCAAAGGATGATGAAGGGAAGGGTGGGAAATAAAATAGGTCATTGTCTTTAGCTTATACTTGCTTCATCCATAAGTCTAGAAGGTGTGGTCAGAGACCTACTCCATCATAGCTGAAGATGAGTGATTAAGGAGAAAGGAAAACTGGGCCCAAGAATTTCGTAACTGTTTGCATTTATTGTATGGATCAGTAGACCAAAATGGATGTGAGTGCAGTCCCATCATTCTGCAGGTGAGGAACCAGACTCCGAGAGATGAAGTAACTTACCCAATATCACACAGCCTTTTTCTCCTAATCCATAACTGTCATAGCAAGAAGCAAGCCAAGAGAAGCCAGAATTTGGCTTATACTTACAGTCCTTTTCAGCAAAATCTTCCTGGTTATCCAACTGGAAAAATGGCTTTTTGTTTCTTTGGTAAACATTTCTCTTTTTTTAAAAACATTACATCATATTTATTGCCTCTCAATAAAAAAGTATTTATTTAACAGAAAAAGAGGAAAATACAAAAACATGAGGAGAGGACAATTTAGTCTTGCCATTTGTACTCTTCCATTTTGACCCAGGCACTTCACTTGGAACAACTTTGATCAGACAAAATGTTTCTTTGGTAAACATTTCCATCACATTTTTTGACAGGCAATCTAAAAGGAAAGTGATAATTATCACCAACCATAAAACTTTGGAATTTAAGAGCCCTTCCAGATTATCTCTTCCAACCTATCCCTTCACAGATCTAGGACTTGAGGCTGAGTGGCCTAGAGCCCAGGCTCACATGGCTACGTGGAGAGGGCAGAGGGACAAGGATAGAACACTGGAGTCCAAGAACTGAGAATAAGCTCATGACACTTCCTCTCTACTGTATCTCTGAAAAATACATCTCAGTATGGACCCAAAATATATTCACAGGACTTGGTCATTTTTCCCCCCTGAACATTATGTTTTTGTATTGGGACAATGTTTTGCCAATGTTTTAGCTGTCAGATTTTGGCCCTTAGTCCCAGTCCATGGTGACATGTCTCAACAGTAAGCAGGAATGATGTTAAAGAAAAAATGGTCTAAAGGCACTTGTAAAATCTCCCGAAGAGATAATAAATGAATCTCTTCAGCATTGTTTCAGAACACAAGAGCCTGCAGCAGACTCAATAGTTGGTATAATACCAAAACGAGTTCAAAATTCACACACAATGAGATGGAAAAGGCACCATGGATGATGAAAATAATGAACTGGACAAAGCAGTGTAGAGCACACATCCACAGCCCTTTGGCTCCATATGGTCTCAGGCCAACAGCATTGACACCACCAGGAGCTTGTTAGAAATGCAAAATCTCAGGCCCATTGCAGACCTACTGCATCAGATGTTCATTTCCCAAGTTCCTGAGGGGGCTTGCATGCAAGTAATGTTGGAGGACCATCAGTCTACTGTATGTTCCCATTAACAATGGAGTCATGGGCGGCACCAAGGGTTATAGAGTAGATGGAGGGCAGGCAGCCCAGAGGCCTACAAAGTTGACCTAAGCTTTGTGAGGATCAACTTTCTCAAGTGTCAACTGAGGCTTTGGTTAACAAGCTGTTGTAATGAACTTCTGGCAGGAAGCTTTTTTCAGTCCAAATCGTGCACGACTGACGGTTGACTGACATACGCGTCACATGTTCGGTATGTTCAGTGAATGCTGGTAATAAAAACGTGAGTCACCCATTTTACTCTCCTTTACTTCCTATTTCAGGAAAGAAACTGTATGCATTGCACAATTCATTGAATTGAGCAGTCGGTGTCTGATTTTCCTTCTGAAAAAAAAAAAAAGAAGAAAAAAGAAAGTCCTGAGAAGCAGGCCAGTATTGGCTTTGCCAGGAATCTGGACTCAAGTTTCCAAAGCAAAGTTGTTATCATTGAAAGTCAACGTGTGAGTTTTCGGTTTCCTCCTTACATTGCTTCGTTCCTCCCTGTCAAGCGTTTCTTTAATCTGGAGGCTTTCAGCTCCACCTTTAAAGTTTTGACTCGAGCTATTGATTCCAAAGTAAACACTGACTAAGGTGGTGGCAAAGTCAACTTGTTCTTTGAAAAGCAGTTAATCTGGGTGTTGAATGAAATCAGATGTCAGCAACACACATATTGTTGTTACAGTTCTATTATACAATGGGGTTTAGAAGAATTCCTTTCTCCAGGTAGTAACTGCCACCATACCAGTGAGGAATGGAATCTGTGACTGGCAAGGACCCAGGAATACTTGACTTCATAAATCAATAACTATTCTCAAAGCTACTATTGACCTCTGATCAGCAAATCTGACAGCAAGGAGAGGTTATGGCAACTATCTTCCTGGTAAAAAGTGAACCTTGTGGTTAAACATTTGCTGAAAGCCCTGCTAGTGATCTCTGATAAAAGTGAACCTAGGGTGCCTGGGTGGCTCAGCCAGTTAAGTCTCTGACTTCAGCTCAGGTCACAATCTCACGGGACGTGAGTTGGAGCCCCACAAGTTTGAGCCCGGTGAGATCGAGCCCTGCATCAGGCTCTCTGCTGTCAGCGGGGTGTCCGCTCTGGATCCTCAGTCTTCCTCTCTCTGTCCCTCCTCCACTTACACTCTCTCTGTCTCTCAAAAATAAACTGAAAAGAAAAGAAAAGAAAAGGAAAGGAAAGGAAAGGAAAGAAAAGGAAAGAAAAGAAAAGAACCTTATTTGGCCATGTGTCTTTGGAGTGTTCTGGAACGTCAGGAGAAATTAACTGCCTGACACAACGCATTCTAGCTCCTGGCATAAGAGATTTTCTTGGGCCATAAATGCCGGCAGAGAGAATTCTTTCCTCCATTTCTCTTCTCTACCAGTGGACCCAAAGTAGAGGGATCTGTTAGGAGATTAAAGACATTTTTTTTCTTCTCAGGCTGGCTCCCACCTTCACATGAAGAAAGGGTGCAAGAATTTGTGTTAGTCTTTCACCTCCCTCAATGTCTCACATAGTGTTTTGTGCACAGTGGGTACTTAATAAATACTTTAAACAATTAATTATTTTTTGAAAGCAATTTTAGGTTCACAGCAAAATTGAGTCGAAGGTGCAGAGATTTTCCATATGTACCCTCCCACAAACACGTGCATAAAATCATAACCTCTGCCATTACCAATGTCTCCACCAGACTGGTACATCTGGTGAACCTATATTGACTCATCATTATCACCCGAAGACCATAGTTTCCATTAAGTTCAGTCTTAACATTGTATATTTTAGGGATTTGGATAAATGTATGATGAATGACATGTATCCATCATTATAGTATCATATAGAGTGGTTTGACTGTCCTACAAATCTTCCGTGCCCCAGTTTTGCTTTCCTCCCCTCCCCACAACGACCCCTGATTTTACTGTCCCCGAAGCTCTGCCTTTTCTAGAATGTCATATAGTTGGAATCATGCGATACATACACTTTTCAGATTGGCTTCTTTCCCTTAGTAATATGCATTTAAGTTTCCTTCATGTCTTTTCATCGCAGCCTTTTACCTGCTAAAGAACACCTTGGTTGCTTTCAAGTTTTGGTAAATATGAATAAAGTTGCTATAAATATCTGTGTGCAAATAAATTCTTTAAAAATGAATCAATTACACTTTCCACTGTGCTTCACATATATGCAATAAACTATTTGAACACTCACCATATTGAATTACATTATTTATTTATATATCTATTTCCTTTTCAGTGCTATATATTTTTATTTTATTCTTATTATTTTTTATAGAGAGTGGGGGAAGAGGCAGAGGGACAAAGAGAAAATCTCAAGCAGACCCCCCACTCAGGGCAGAGCCGACCCCAGGCAGGATCCCATGACTGAGCCGTACCCAGGAGTCAGACGCTTGACCAACTGAGCCACCCAGGTGCCCCAAATTTTTATTTATTTTTTTTAGTTATCTGTACATCCACCATGTAGCTCAAACTCACAGTCCCCAAATCAAGCGACATATGCTTTACTGAGTAAGCCAGCCAGGTGCCCTTTTTAAGAAAGAGTCTGTGTCTTATGCACCATCATTTCTCTTGGTGCAGAACACAATGGTCATAGATTTGACTCCTCCATTTGTTGTTTCTGGGAAGAGGGAAGGCAGAGGAGAGCAGGACAACCCTGCCTATCAATATCTTAGTGATGGATTTAACAAGCTGTTTTTTTATAAATATAAATACAGTAAGGCCTCAACTATAAGAGCAAGATTCAGGATTTCCCCATAAAAAATTAGGAGGTTAAGCACTTTCAGCTTTATGGTAAAAGGAGAATTGGATTCCAAAGTTGAAAGCGATTCTATGAATGCCTTTATTAATATTTTTTGTGTTCACAGAGAGAAAATGGGTAGCCGAGAGCATCCTAAATAAGGAAATACCAACAACACGTTGCACATCTTTAATCAGTGCTAATGGGTGCCATGTAAGGGATCAAGTTACCATCCCTTCTTCAGTGGAAACATTTCCCTTCCCTGTAGACCGCATGAGATGCTGTATATTTGTTCTGATTTGCTGCAAATAAGATGCTTTGGTTTCCTGACGATGGCTCTTGACAAGCTAGGGCTTGCTGCCTTTCTGATCTTATGCGTAGGGGCTGGTCCCTGGATCTTTTACAAAAGGGTGAGCCAAAAGATTTGGATGTTTGGGTAACTTTGGTTTCCTCTGGCTAGCCTCGTGCAGTAGACATTTCTCAAATCCCTCCACTGAGACCCAGGGCCATGCAGATTTAACCCTGTTTCCACTAACGTCAACTACAGAGGGACCCACTCCTTACCCGGATGGCAGTTTCTCTATGCTAACACACACCACCGGGATCTCCAACTTCCTGCTTTACTTTCCTTCCATATAATTAGTACCACATTAACGTCTTTATTTTCTACCACTAATTCCTATTCTGAGGGTTGTAAACCATCTCAACCCTAATAGTCCCTCTCTTGTAATTTGAAGTTGAGCCATTAAACACCATCCATCATTCACTAAAACACATGTAATATAATGCATTAGCTGATGAAATATCAAACTGCTCTTTTGATCAGAGACTTCAAATAATGCACAGGGACATGAACACAGACTATCTTTTGGAGGTGGTAGTTAAAGAAAATGGCTTACATGCTCCAGAACATAAAGTGATGCTCATATTGCATTATCCCATGAAGTAAATACTCCATGAAGATGGAAAAGAAGATAAATTCTCTTTTCCACTCATAATGTATTTAGGAGGGATGAGAAGAGAAAGAAAACAGCTACGGAGGAAGACAATAGCAGATCTCAGCATCAGGCAGAGTCCAGATCAAGGACTCAAATGGCTTTTGTCCATCCTTATGAAATAAATAAACATGGATGTGTTATTGTTTCTTAACAGTGTGACCTTTTGGCCGCATATGGAGAGGAAAAGTCTGACAATCTGACCTTTGCAGAAATGATGGAAAAGCGGGTCTGATACCACTTTTCTTTGGGAAAACCCATTTTCTATTCTACCTCCAAGGAGAAAAACTTGAAGCCCATTATGCCAGGTTTGAGGTTGTGAATAAGCCATACGGTGTCTGTGGAAACTAGAAAAATGCTCACCTATCTTCAGGCAGATGCAACCCTCATCAGTGTCCTGGTAAATAGAACACAGGCCACATTTCACCCTTTGTGCCCTCTCAGCAGATACCTCGGAACAGTGAATACACATCATCTTTTGTAACAACCCTACTCAGTGCTCTACCTAAAGTCTTTCAATGGTTGTTGCTCTCAAGATAAAATTCAGGTTCCATATTACAGCCCCAATCTTGCTCTCTTCTACTGCAACTCTGATTAGGCAAACATGAGACCTTTTAACCCTGTCTTCTATGTCATTTAATTTCTCATTTATATTTTCCATCTCTTTCTGTGCTATGTTCTGCATAATGTCTTCAGACCAGTCTTCCAGTACATTAATTCTTTCTTCAGCCATGCTTAATACATTGCTTAATATGTCCACTGAATTTTAAATTCCAATCATTGATTTTATTTCTTTACGTTATAATTTTTAAATCTGCTATGTTAATTTCTCCCACTACTAAAAGAAATTATATATATTTTTTGAAATTATGTGTTTTTTAAGTTTATTTCTTTATTTTGAGAGAGAGAGAGGGAGGAAGAGAGGGATCAGTAGAGAGAGAATCCTAAGCAGACTTTGCACTGTCAGCATGAGTCCAACATGAGGCTCGAACTCATGAATGGTGAGATCATGACCTGAGCCAAAATCAAGAGTTGGACGTTTCACCAAGTGAGCCACTCAGCCACCCCAAGGAAATTATGCTTGTGTGACATGATAGTGTTAACTAACACAACAATGGCAATTATATTATGATAATTAATGTGTCAGATGAATATGTATATACCTTAAACTTACACAACGCTATATGTCAGTTATAGCTCAATAAAAAAAGAAAACAAAAAATCTGTCATCGTTGCTATTGTTTCCCATTCCTTAAGGGTATATTCAAGCTGGTCAGTTTCTAACCTAATAGGCTTAGGAAGTTTAAAAATAATTTCTTTTAAAAACATAATTTCTTTTGGGTAATTTCAACATTTGAAATCTTACAGGTCTGTTCTGCCATTTTTTCCTATTGGATCTCCCTCATGGCATCTAGTTTCCTTGCATGTGTGTGCATTCATTCATTTCTTACTATGAACTATGCATTTTCCTTAAGAAATTATTCAAGGGAATTGCTTGAGGCCAAGGATGAAAGCATGGATCTCTGAGATTTACATTTGCTACTGCCAGGTTCATGAAGATACTAACTGTTTGGGACAACTGTAAAATGAAGTCATAGCTTAAGATTTTCTGGAATACCCAGCAGATGTGAATTTGGCCCACCAATCCACAGAAAACCTTTGTTTTCTTTCACAGCTTTTCTGGGCCACGGGTGTAATTCCTCCTGATATACTCAGGTCCAAGAAGACTTCCCTTAGGGGTTAGAGTGGGAAGGTTGGGTTATTTCTGGCTCATCATTAGACATTAGGGCTATAGCTTATGAGGATCCCAACTTAATGTGCGGAAAATGTCCTACTATACTTCTAGGCTTTGTCGTTTGTGGATTTTATCCAAGAGGCCTTGACAACTGAAGTTCAAGTTCCAGAAAATACTGTCAATGATAAAGCTTTCTCAGTGTTCCACTTATTTATCTGGGTCTCTGCCTTTACTTAGATTTTAGCTTAATACTTCTTTTTTGTCATGTTTGTTGTTAGATGCTTGCAAGAATTTTTTTTTTTAATATATATTTTATCCAGGCTATTTTTAGTTGTTCTCTGCCGGAGGGCCAGCCAGGACTTCTGGTCAACGTTGGTAATGGCAATGGAAGTCTGATCTCAATGTGTGACCTTGGACAGGTTACTTAACCTATCTGTGTTCAGTTTACGCCTCTATAAAATGGAGACAGTAATAGTTGTGAAACATACATAAAATAACAAAAGTGTAGTGCTTATGACATTGCGAGAACAGAGTAGACACTCAGTGTGGGTTGACTCCTGCCTTCCCAACCTCCAAGAAGCTCCTCCATTACCATCAACTGTTCTCACTTCTCAGTCACTGTTCCTTCCTGGCTTTTTGTCACAGTAGAACTGAATGGTTTCCATAGCTATTATGTAACATCTGTGTCCCTAGTTGGTCTCATCTCTAGGAAGGAGGGACCATGTCTATCTTAGCTGCATATCTCTAGCCTCTAGTATATGACATGACCTGTGTTAGGCACTCACCAAACATTTGTTGGATGAATGGATACGTATTTCCCCATGTTTAAGGGAGAACAAACAGAATGTAGGCTGTTTCCAACTGGAAACGGCTTAATGGATACTTCCTAAGTCTGGTTAAGCACATAGCTCTGGTATCGGGCCAGGTGTAAAGATATTACCCTTTTTCTTTTAAGTTGATTTACATTTTTTATGTTTTTTATTTTATTTTATTTATTTCTGAGAGAGAGAGAGACAGCGTGAGCAGGGGAGGGTCAGAGAGAGAGGGAGACACAGAATCTGAAGCAGGCTCTCTGTCAACACAGAGCCCGACGCGGGGCTTGAACCCAAAACCGTGAGATCATGACCTGAGCCAAAGTCGGATGCTTATCGGCTGAGCTACCCAGGCGCCCCATAAGTTGATTTACTTTAGAGAGAGAGACAGACAGACAGAAGGAACACCAGTGAGGCAGGGGCAGAGAGACAGGGGGACAGAGGATCTGAAGTGGGCTCTGCACTGACAGCAGAGAGCCTGATGCAGGGCTTAAGCTCACAAACTGAGCCATGAGATTATGGCCTGAGCCGAAGGCAGACGCTTAACCGACATTTTGATGGAGAGAGCAGAGGAAGGGCATAGAGAGAGGGAGAGAGAGAAGCCCAAGTGATGGAGCCGGACATGGGGCTCAATTCCACAAACTGAGTTCATGACCTGAGCCAAAATCAAGCTCAACTGACTGAGACACCCAGGTGCCCAAGATACTAACTTTTTGTATCTCAGTTTCCTTTTCTGCAAAATGGGGATGACAACAGCATCAGTAGGTTAAGCAAGCACTCAGTACGGAGCCAAGGCTTTGGTAAGAACACGGCAAACGCCAGCTGGAATTATTTCCACTGTGTTCTTTTCTGGTCACTCAAGAGAACAGTCCACCTTAAGAAAGCATATGCTGAAAACATAAGGAAGGATCAGGGATCGTCCAGAAATGTGGAGTGTGTCGATGCCTTTATTTTCTTGTTTCTGAAAATGTGTGTGACATGGTGTTTAGATCAAAAGCAGAAAAATGTTTCTCACCGAGCCTGTGGTGTTATTCTTTTCGTTCTCCAGGGTGTTACTTTAATGCTTAACTAGAGAAAACGTACACACATTTATAGAAAGAGCTTGGGGCTCCTCCAAGGCCATCAGGTCTCACCATTGGATTTACATTTCATGCAATGGATTATAAACTTTTATAAAAGTCACCAGAGCAAAATAATGCTCTGTCCTGAGGAACGGGAGGAAGGGAATCCACTTCTTAAGCTGGGAATACACACCTCCTGGGCCTTTGGGGCATAAAATCCTAGTCACGTTAAGTGCAAGCTGAAAATGTTGTGGTTTTTCTGTGTATCAGCCTTCAGACAGGTCTTAGTCACAGCTCTAGGTTTTAGTTGATTTTCATTTGTGCTGACTTTCTTCATTACCATTTCAGATGGCACATTAGGGGTACAGTGCCAGCTCCCAATCAGGTTTCTGTACCCTATCTGCCTGACTTGGGGATGCTAGGAAAGTAAGTTCGGTCCTGAGGTGTATTTCAGACCAGGTGTATTTCAGACCTCCTGATCTAAAGGAAAAAGAAATAATATAAGACGGTAATACTCTCCTGCAGCAAGGCTGGAAGATGGTGGTTATTTGAGTTGAAATAGGCTGCAACAAAGCCCCCCCCCCAAAAAAAAACAACAAATAAAAACCCAGCCCACAAATGAATGGCGACGTGTCCTCTTCCGGCTGGAGGAATGCCCCTCTGCCTTGCGTCATCCAGCCTGCGGCGGCAGTCACACCAGGGACACGCTGCCAATCACAGCTGAAGGGAAGAAGAAGCACGCTTGTGGTTATTTGCATAGCTTTTTAAAAATGCTGCTTTAAATGGAGGAATCATCATATTCAAACCCAGTGAGGACTAACTGTCCTTAAAATTAACTGAGAGCATCCCTTCCACCTAAACCGCCCAGGACGTACCCTGGTTGGCTTAAATCTGCATTATGGAGGTAGGGCTCCAATACTGGTATTTTTAAGTCTCCCCAGGTTATCGTAATAAGCTGCCAAGACTGAAAATTGCTGACGAAGTCTCTTTTCTCTGTGGAGAAAATCCTAATAGCATGTAGGCTGGACAAGTGTTTTCCCAGCAGATGGTACGAGAGATGTTATTATCCGCAATTTACAGATGGGAAAACCAAGGTCCAAATTATTTACAGGTTTATCCAAGTTTTAGATTAATCACTGCTCGGTACCAGAATGTGATAAATACCTTTGAGGAGAACACTCCTTAACTTGTCCTTGATCCTCAGTAAAGGACATTTGAATCACAAATTTTTAAACTGGAGAAGGAGCTCATGTGAAGTGAGTCAACAAGGAATCAGAGAAGAGCAGAAGCTGATCTCAACGGTCGTTATGTTTCCTGCGCTCCCTCGGACCATGCACTAAACAAACATTTGATGAAATAAGTGGGATGAGGTGACCAAGGTCACACAGCGCCCACACCTGTCCTCTGGACTTATACCTGCTCCCTTATTTGGAGGCTGTGTGTCCCTGTATGCATATGGGGACCACATCTCCTATATTGTACGAGTCAGTCCCAGCTTTTAAGTGGCTTGTCTCATTCTTCCCAAAGTATGCTTGTTTTATTCCTCAAACATGTAAGTATGTTTTTAAGTTTCAAAAATATAGTAGCTTTTTACAGGACTGAAATTATTTATTACGAAGTTGGGGTCCAGAGTCCCTTCTCCCCGGTTCTCTCTCAGCTTCCATTATATTAGGTTTTTTTTCTCTAATTTTTTTTAATGTTTCTTTTTGAGAGATACAGAGAGACAGAGACAGAGCATGAGTGGGGGAGGGGCAAAGAGAGAGAGAGACAGAATCCAAAGCAGGGGCCAGGCTCTGAGCTGTCAGCACAGAGCCCGACACGGGGCTCGAACCCATGAACTATGACCTGAGCTGAAGTCGGACGCTTAACCGACTGAGCCACCCAGGAGCCCCTAGTTTTTAAAAGTGTCAGACGTCCAAGTTCATGAACGGCCTCTTCTTTGTGCAGGAACTGTTTGCTCCTTCACACGGAGACTTGTCTCTGCACCAGTTCAAAGAACCGCCATGGACAACGCGTTAGGGGTTTGCTCAGGCACCGTCAGCTTCCTGCTTTCTGTCGCGGGGTGTCTCCTCAACTCTCTACGTTTCATTCATTTCTCCCTGCCCTGTCTGTGCACAGCGCTTTCTCTTGAGCTCTGATACATACAGTCTTGGGCGGCGCTCCACCTCTCTGTCCGCCTGGCTCGCCTCTGAGGAGGGTGAACTTGAAGACGGTGTGTATGAATCTGTGTGCCTGAGGTTTGTGGCTCTGGGGTCTCTGGTACCTGGGCAAGAGTGGGGCTGTGTCGAGGTCAAGACTGAGGCGCTGCATGGGGTTTGGGAATGTAAAGAGGGGCTGGAACATTCCTCTGTTGTGGGCACTCAGTGCAGGATGACAGGTAGGGGTAGTCATTGGGGTTATAGGTCTAGGTGACAATATCATCATCTGTTAGAGGAGAACCGACCTGTTTAGGAATCTAAAGGAAAATGAGTCATAACTTGAATAGACAAACCCAGGCTTGGGGAGTTGGAGAGCCCTCAACATTGAGATGCTCTTGAACAGACGAACCCAGGCTTGGGGAGTTGGAGACCCCTCAACATTGAGATGCTCTTCATGGGACCATACAGTGTGCTACTCAGCCTCCAACACGGACTTCTCGAGGGCAGGCACCACCAGGCTGCCGGAATATAAGGTCAGTGAGTTGCTGGGGAAGGTGTGCATCACTGGAGGCCGTCACTCTACTGCAGACATGGAGACGGAAACCTCAAGGCGTAGCAAGTGGTATTGAGTCGGATGTGCCTAGGTTCTAATCCTATGTCACCTTGACTTAGCTCCTTACTTTCTCTGGGCCTCAGTTTCCTTGTATGTAAAATATTACCTACTATATAGGATGACTGTTGCTATTATTCTTTATTGAGAAATAATTGAGATATCATATAGCATTATATTAGTTTCGGGTGTATGACATGATTTGCTGTTTATATATATCGTGAAATGATCACTATGCAAGTCTCGTTAACATCCATTTCCACACAGGTACAATTTTTTTTCTTGTGATAAGAACTTTTAAGATCTACTCTTTTATTAAAGAAAGAGCCTAAATGTTCATCAACTGATGAATGAATACAGAAGATGTGGTTTATGTATATAATGGAATACTACTTGGCAATGAGAAAGATTGGAATCTTGGCATTTGTGGCAACGTGGATGGAACTGGAAGGTGTTATGCTAAGTGAAATATGTCAGTCAGAGAAAGACAGATATCGTATGTTTTCACTCATATGTGGAGCTTGAGAAACTTAACAGAAGACCATGGGGGAGGGGAAGGGGGAAAATAGTTATAAACAGAGAGGGAGGGAGGCAAACCATAAGAAACTCTTAAATACAGAGAACAAACTGAGGGTTTATGGGGGTGGGCTCAGGAAAGAGGGTGATGGGCACTGAGGAGGGCACTTGCTGGGATGAGCACTGGGTATTGTATGTAAGCAATGGATCACGGGAATCTACCCCCCAAACCAAGAGCACACTGTACACACTGTGTGTTAACCAACTTGACAATAAATTATATTTTAAAAAAAAGATCTACTCTGGGGCATCTGGGTGACTCCGTCAGTTAAGCGTCTGACTTCGGCTCAGGTCATGATCTCAGGGTTCATGGGTTCGAGCCCCGCATCGGGCTCTGTGCTGACAGCTAGCTCGGAGCCTGGAGCCTGTCTTCGGATTCTGTGTCTCCCTCTCTCTCTGACCCTCCCCTGCTCATGCTGTCTCTCTCTCTCTCTCTCTCATAAATAAACTTAAAAAAACTTTTTAAATTTAAAAATTTTTTAGAACCTATTCTTTTAGTTATTTTTAAATATACAATACAGTATGATTAACTATAATTGCTATGTATATTACATCCCCAAGACTTACTTATTTTATGACTGGAATTTTATACCTTTTGACCACCTTCACCCATTAATCACTGTATTTTATAAAAAAAAAAAAAACCACTCATTAAATTACCCATGTATAGATTTTTGTATTTGGTAGTGAAATTTACCAAAAACAACTAAGGTGAACTTTCTTTTACCATGCATCTTACTTTCTAACAGTCAATGGCAGAAAGTAAAGATAATATCACTTACAGCCCATGAGAGTACCTTCTGAGTTGCCAATATAAATGGTAATAATGTGTTTAGTATAGTTTAGGAATTGTATTTACATTGATTTCTCATTGTTAGAAAACTAATAATTTAAGCATGTTATATCATGTCTTCCTGCTTATTTGAAAATTTAAATAATCTGGAGGTCAAATTTAGGAATGGTGCCGAAGAATTCAGAGTTGCAAACATTGTTCCATTTTCTAAATCTCTGAAAAATGGGAGTAGAAGCAAGAAAGGAATCAGAGCAGGAATTCTGGATCTCTCTCTGGAAGGCTCAGGAAATTTGTATATTGTCTTTGTAGCTGATTGGTTGTGCATGTGCTCGTGTGTGTGTGTGTGTGTGTATCTTAAACTAGGATTCAGGCAATACTAATGAAATCACTTGAAAATGAGCTTATAGCTACTGAAATTTAAAAAAAAATAGAAGTAAGAGCTAGAGTCCATAAATTACAAACTCAATGAGAGCAAAGGACGTTAGATTTTGATTTTGATTTGTTACAAAGTGGTGATAATGCCATTATAAAATTTTGCAGTATTTTTCATTTTATGACCTCAAAACACACTTTACAATCATGAGCTAATAAATCTTAAAACTACCCCTGTATGACATTACTATCTATTTCCTGCTGGGAGGATGGGAGATAAAGTGACATATTTAATTAGGGGTCAGGGGCCTTGGATATTAATCTTCAATTTTAACTAATCATGGAACCATTATTTAGGTAAAAGAAAAACAACTCTTGAATAACTTTACTGATCAATGATTTATTTCAGAACAGTCTGGTCATCAGAAAGAATTCTGGCATTTTCTTCCCTTCATAAAAATTGTTGCCATGGAAATATCTCAGTTCCCCATGTCCTTCAATTGCCGGCATCTAAACAGGTCATAAAGAAGCAGATTAACTGAAGTCCAGCAAAGTCTTTTATGATGGAAGTGAGGTTGGTAACAGGCTACATTACACAGCTTTCCCAAGTGCGTTTTCTCAGGAGAAGGAGAGAATAAAAGAACTCTTCCAGAGGCTCGGCTATGTTCTCTATCCATGGTTTCTTCTGCTAACTGGCTTAAATCTCTGCCTCCTTCCAAATACACTAAATCCATTACCGTTTTCCATGCAGAAGTCTTATTTTATTTTGATCGGCTAATAAATTTGAAGATTCTGTTTACTGGAAATGGTATGGTATCTCTTAGAGACTATGTTCCCCAAACATTGGGAATTGATGATATTTTGCAGGCGGTTCAGGCCATTGCTTGCTTTTTAGTCAAATGATTTCGTTAACTGATAATAGTCATTCATTTTGTTCCTGGGGGAACTGACCGCTGTACGATTTTATAGCCAATGCAAAAACATTCTCCTTTCTGGCCCTGTGTTGTTGAAACACAGTGGGTAGAGAGGAATCATAAAATTCAGTTCTGAGCAGGAATGTTTTATATCCTGAAAGAATAAAAAAGGGGAGACTGAAGTGCCATCTTAATTCATATCTGGATCCGTGATTCCTACACGTTGTTTTATTTCATTCTGATACGGCATCCCTCCCAGCTCCAGAGCTCTATTCGGGGTGCATCTTTTTGCGAAACTGGATTAAACAAGAAATGGATTTTGTTCTGAGATTTTTCACAATCCCTCCAGAACTGGGTAGTGTCTAAGGAGGGGTCAGCGTGGGAACTGCATAATTGGCTTTTGAGACTGTGAATCTAGAAAATAGGTGTCAGGCTGTTGCCTAGATCTTCATAATTATTTGTGTCAGAAAATAAAATGTGGAAAGGTGTGCCTATCTGTAGCATACAGGTATATGTGTACACGGAGTTGGGCTTAGAGCAAAATAAGAAAAGGATCGTGTTTATCCTTTAAGAGAAAGATAAGAATGTTTTGTCTAAACTGGGAGTATTCATACCATGATAAATCACTCATACAATGTCCTTGATAATGCGGGAGCTCAAGGGCAAGAACAGAGAACTCATCGTCCTAGGTCAGACTGCCGACTCCCAAGCCAGTGCTCTAAGAATGGTACAAGGGAACTCTGCGGTGGGACACTGTAATTGCCCTTGTGGTATGAACTTCCAAACATTAAAGGGCCCTGGTGAGGATCCCAACAGGTTGTGTTACTCAGTAAGTGTTTGCTGTGACAATAAATGATACAAGCCCCTCTGAGTTTACCACTGTCGTCCACTCACTTAACTAAACATTTTCTTGAGTTTATCTTCATTCTGAGGCTGTATCACTTCTGGGGCTCAGGTTCAGAAGCTCACTGTCCATGGTTTCTAATATAAAATGACTTATTTTTAGCTTCAACGGGTGTCCTCTGGGAATGTTCTCTTGGGTGTTCTGGAATTTAATGAAGAGACTCTTCTTGTCTCTCATGTGTTCATGAGTTTATAGGTTTCCTTCATATTGATCTGACCCTTTGTTTTTCCAGGCTGGAGACTTACTATTTTCTTAAAAATTTTTTTAATGTTTTATTTATTTCTGAGAGAGAGAGAGAGAGAGACAGAGACAGAGTGTGAGCAAGGGAGGGTCAGAGAGACAGGGAAATATAGAATTTGAAATAGGCTCTAGGCTCTGAGCTAGCTGTCAGCACAGAGTCCAATGCAGGGCTTGAACCCACGAACCGCGAGATCATGACCTGAGCCAAAGTTGGCGCTTAACCGACTGAGCCACCCAGGTGCCCCAAGACTTACCATTTTCAAGCGCTAGTCTTAGTGAAAAATATACCTGTATCAAGCGTTTGCACCATATAGTTATCATGTAGGGGAATGTGGTTGGAGATGTATTATAATAAAAACACCCTGAAGTTTACTGAGTACTTGGAATTTATAAATACAGTTTGGCCTTCAGAAATACTACCTAATTTGTTGGCACAGTCTCTCTCTGAGTCAGGGAAAGGATGGGCTTAGGTTTAAGTACTTGTTACAAATCTTTTCCTTCACTGTCTTTTATCATTTCCCAGCATGTATAACCTCACAGAGTCACTAACGGCTCCCAGATCCAGATATCACACTCTGACTTCCAGGTCTGGAGCGCACCGCCTGTTCTGTCTGGAGTTTATTTAGGGGGATGGGTGGTGGTGGGGAGAAAGGAATTTCAATGGGGACATCCTAAAATCTGAGACCTCCTCAAGTAATTACATGGTCAGTTGGATGATACACATACATTCAGGGTTTTGTTTTTTTCTAAGACTTTAGTTTTTTAAGTAATCTCTACACCCAGTGTGGGGCTTGAACTTAGAATCCTGAGATCATGAGTCGCCCACTCTACTGACTGAGCCAGCGCAGCAGCCAAAATCTGCAGGTGTTTTTTCCCAAGTGAACACCCAGGTTTGGAAATCAGAGACAATGCCTGGGAAGAGATGTGTATTTCAGAGTCTTTGGTGAAAATATAGTAACTGAGGGGCACCTGGGTGGCTTAGTCGGTTAAGCGTCCGACTTTCGCTTAGGTCATGATCTCGCGGTTTGTGAGTTCGAGCCCCGCGTCGGGCTCTGTGCTGACTGCCAGCTCAGAGCCTGGAGCCTCTTTCAGAGTCTGTGTCTCCCTCTCTCTCTGACCCTCCCCTGCTCACGCTCTCTCTCTCTCTCTCTCTCCTAGAAATAAATAAAACATTAAAAAGAAAAAAGAAAATATAGTAACTGGAAGCAGAGGAGAAAACAAGATCACAGGGGATATAAGAAAGGGTAAGAAGAGAAGAGGGTCCAGCAACGAGTCCCTTGGGAGCTCACTGGCTAGAAGGGAAGAGCACATGATGGAAATGGAATAGGAGAAGCCAAAAAAGTAGAAGGGAAACCAGGTGAGTGTGTGTCCCTGAGCCCAGGAAGCACAACAGGAAGTTTCCAGAGAAAGAAGAGAACTTTGCATGGATGCCACGGAGAGAACAAATAAAAAAGTATCCACTGGGATGTCTTTGTTGAAATTAATGAGAATTGGACTGGAGGAGTCAGGAAATAAATGGTTGTGAAGGAGTGTAGACAGCAGGTATAGACTTTTGATGGTGAAGAGAAAAATTGAGATAAGCTGGTATTTGGAAAGGGAAGTGAAATCCAGGGAAAGCTTTGTCTTTTTGTTGGTTGGTTGGTTGTTTTTTTTTTTAGGTTGGAAGAAAATTTAAATGCTGATGAAAAGGATCCAGTGGGCAAAAGAGGAGATAACTGGGAGCAAGATTCCAGGCATTGTTGGGATGACTGGTCCTTAACAGAAGGAAGGAATTAGCAGTGGGACCCGGCTGTGGGTGAGGAGATGTTTGCAGGTGTGATAGTGAGGAGACTGTTTGATGGTTTCTGCTTTCTCCTAGAACCCTTTCTAGGACCAGGAAGCAAAGCCATCCACTGAGGGGGAGGGGGTAGGAGGGAGGTCACGAATAGCGGAGCACAGTTGAGGTTGGCCCCTGGGAATTCACAGGGCAGAGAAACTCTAGAACTTCTTTATTTTCTCCAGTGATTCTCAGCTACCCAGGTTCAGGCTGGGATAAAGGCGAAACAGCAGAGGAAAGAGGGAGACACAGTTTGGTTTGGGAGCAACTAAGAGAAAGAGATGAACAGATTAGAAATTCAGCTAGACCAGGAAGGTGGTGAATGAAGCCCGGGAGTTTCAGAGCTAGCCCGCAGTGGAGGGGATAATGACCTTGACGATGCTAAAGGACATGTGAGAGCCTAAATTGGGGTGGGAGGAGTCTATGATGAGAAGGTGTTTGAATCACTGGGTTCTTGGGGGTGGAGTAGTGTGCAGCTTTGACAAAATCTAGAATGTGGAGGAGAAGATAATTCGAAACAGGGAGGTCAAGGACTGGAGAAGCTAGGAGCGTGGATAGGCCAACTCCTATCCAATTGTCATATCCTCGGCAGGTCATAGCCCAGGTGTTGAGGTGGACAGAATAATGGTGAATCAGACACCAAAGTATTCACTTGGTACAGGTGCGTGGACGGAGGGCTCTGTGGACCACAGCCACAAGAAGGAAGAGAGGCATAATGACACAGGCCTCAAGGAAGTGATTTACAGTATTAGACTTGAAACTGAAAAATGGAATGGAATGTATTTTTAATGTGCTGTAGTTTCAACATAGAGCAATCGATGTTAAAAATCACAGATTTCTGACTTTTTAATTTTTTGTTTATTTATTTTTGAGAGAGAGAGAAAGACCGAGCACAAGCTTGGAAGGGGCAGAGAGGGAGACAGAATTTGAAGCAGGCTCCAAGCTCTGAGCTGTCCGCACAGAGCCCGTTGCGGGGCTTGAACTCAGGAACTGTGAGATCATGACCTGAGCCGAAGTCGCTTGCTTAACCGATTGAGCCACCCAGGTGCCCCTCTGACTTTTTTTTTTTTTAAAGAACCTGAATTTATGTGATTATGAGAAATTTCTGTCATAGGGGGATAGGGGTTTTGTTTGTTTCATATAAATTGGAGTTGAGGCTCCACTGAGCAAATCCTGGGGACCATGCAAAGTGAGCGGTCATTAGCTAGCAGGGCTTCCTGGAATTATTTCTCAAAAGGGAACAAGGCCATTTCCCCAGGCTCAGTTTCAACCATGGGAAGCAGAAGATTTCTCTACGCAGGATGCAAATATGTCTGGTTTTAGGAGAAAAGGAGAGAAAGGAAGAGACACTGTTTTTTGCACAAGTCTACAGAAGTAGTTTGCAAGAATGCCCTTCCTACTGAAACAGGTAGGGACACCCCAGGGGACCTGAGCTTCCCAGCCATCACAACCTTTGCGAGTCCAGAAATGTTGCTTTCTCTTGGAAGCTGAGCCAGTCTCTGTAAATGCTAAGATTGGGCCAGCAGCCTGTTACAAGGCTCGCTGGAGGCTCTCTGCTTGTCCTAAAGTGCGTCTAAGGCCATTACCCTTCTTCCAATAAGCAGCGCCTGCCCCTTCCTTACAGCCCTCCATTACAGCTGGCCCCAGAGAATCCCAGCGGCATCCACGCTGGGAAGCAAAGGGAGAGCTCTCAGGGGGCGGAATATGACACCAAAAGCTGTTTTGTCCTTGTGCAGGCTCAAGTTCTGGTGTTTTGACTGCACCTCCACCGTTCAGAATTCACTTTTTCAATTCCTGCTTTGTTTCCGGGCAATAGGCTTCAGATTCCCAGCAAAATCGAGCAGATGAAGTGGAGAAACAAGAAGCAAACTATGATACAACCCCAACATGAATTCAATAAACTACTATGAGTTCCTGGATATGAAGTTTTAAGAAGTGTTTACAACTGTTTCCATCTGATACCCTCCCCCGCCCCCCCGGGAAGGAAGCTCGGCTATTTCACAGCAATTTGAAATGCAGACAAACTTGGAGACGGTCTCTTTCCATTGTCTCGAAGATCTGAGCCTGGAGCGGGGCCCCTCTTGTCCTTCTGTGCTCAGTTATCCCATTTCATTTAGGGACTTTCCCCACCCTCCTGCCGTAGGGTCCTGGCGGGGCTGTCACTGCTCTGTCCCCTTCCCCTCCTTGTACAGGGATGGGCCTCCTTCCTCCATTGACTGATTAGCCTGGGCTGCAAGCAATCTTGTCATTTGAAAGACCCAGACTGCGGAGTGAAGAGCCCAGCGCCAGAGCCTTGATGACATTATCTGTACTTCTGGACTCAGGCATGTCTTCCTATTTGCATACAGATGGTAGCCCAGGAGAAACAGGGTTCTGCACGGTGCTTTTTTTCCTTTTAAACAACATATCCTTTTTNTCCATGCCCATCCCCCCTTCCCCCTACATCCATCAGTCCTCAGTTTTTGTCAGCATTCAAGAGTCTCTCATGGTTTGCCTCTCCCCCTTTCCCCCACTATTTCCCCCCTTCTTCTCCCCCACGGTCCTCAGTTAAGCTCCTCCTAATCCTTCTATATGTACAAACATGATATTTGTCCTTCTCTGCCTGACTTATTTCACTCAGCATAACACCCTCAAGGTCCATCCATGTTGCTACACATGGCCAGATTTCATTGTTTCTCATTGCCATGTAGTATTCCATCGTATAGATAAACCACATCTTCTTGATCCCTTTGTCTGTTGATGGACACTTAGGCTCTTTCCATGTGTTTTAGCTATTGTGCAGAGTGCTGCTATGAACATTGGGGTCCATGTGCCCCTGCGCATCAGCACTCCTGTATCCCTTGGGTAAATTCCTAGCAGTGCTATTGCTGGGTCATAGGGGAGTTCTATTGTTAATTTTTTGAGGAACCTCCACAGTGTTTTCCAGAGGGGCTGCATCAGTTTACATTCCCACCAACAGTGTAGGAGGGTGCCCGTTTCTCCACATCCTCACCAGCATCTTGTTAAACAACATATCCTTGAGATCACTCCCCATCAGTGGATGGAGAGCATCCCTATTTTATTCTTACAGTTACATAGTACTTCATCATGTGCATGTATCCATAATTGATGCAACCACTTGTCTATTGATGGGCATCAACAGAGATGGGGTTATTTTCCAATCTTTCAATATTTCAAACGCACAGCACTTCAGAGTTTCCTGATGCTGTTAGCCTTAGAAGCAGGATCACTAGATTGCTGTACCCGAGTACACGGACCAATTCTCCTCCACAGGAATTATTTTGTACACTCACCAGTGTCTCCACAATCTTGCCAACAGAGTATGTTGTCAACCCTTTGGCTTTTTTCTGTCTGGGATTTTAATCCTGTTCTCTCAAGTCTTGCCCTCCTTGGAAGGGCAGAGCAGTTGCTCACCAGCGTCCGTAGCATCAACTTGATTAAGACGGTGAGAACTTCCCTGAGGTTAGGTTCTGGGGATGCTGGTGAGCCAACCTTACAGTGGGTGGAGGAGTCATCCCTGTGTAAGATCAGATTATGACCTGACCAGAGATACTGAAAGAACAGCACACAACACTGGAAAGAGATAGGAGGAGAGGCAGGGGAAGTGATGGCAGCAAGCACTGTGGACGTTGCATTTGGATGTGAGAGATGGAAAAAAATTGTAGAGGAAAACCTAAGATGTTTGTTCCCTTCTAATAGCTGTGCGAGTTGGTTTGGTTTATCTCAAGCCCCAACTCATAAAGTATGAAAACACGGGTAATTCAGGAATGCCTGGGTGGCTCAATCAGTGGGCTTCCGACATCAGCTCAGGTCATGATCTCTGCAGCTTGTGGGTTCGAGCCTTGCATCAGGCTCTGTGCTGATGGCTCAGAGCCTGGATCCTGCTTCATATTCTGTGTCTCCTTCTCTCTCTGCCTCTCCCTCGCTCGCACTCAGTCTCTCTCAAGAATAAACAAACATTAAAAAAAATTATTAAAAAAAGAAAGGGTAATTCAAGATTTCTAGTCTGTGAAATTGTCTTTCTCTTTTCCAGTCCTTTGGGAACTAGATCCTTCCAGAAATAATCCCAATGGGATTCCTCCAATTTATCCTTCCTCCAGCACACAGAAGAAAGCTATTTCAACATTGTTAGGGAAATCTTTGGCACCTTTGGTTGAGGTGTTCAATGAGTTTGTCTCAATCTTCCTGTTTTCAATAAAATAATAAATGTAAAGAATGTCATTTAGAAGCATTCTCTTCAAATGTTATTAACGGGGTAAAGGAGTTCTAACACGAAAAGACTCATTTCACCTTTTAAATTAAGTAGAGATTTTTCAGGCCACTCATATACACTTTTTAAAAACACAATCAATGAACTTGTTAAAGTTGTTAATTAAAGCAGCTGTTCTAGATGGTCTACCACAGAGTCGAAGGGCATAATTTATTTTTTGCTTCTGGCAAATAAAAGTGCAACGTAAGGAGGAAAAAATGTATTCCTCATGCTACCAAAAAATCAGATCAAATAATTGAGCATTTGTGTCAGCTGGAAAAGTTTAGACTGAAATTTATCACCACATTTTTTGTGGTTGGCTGAGTAATCACCTCCAAAAATATCTAGGTCCAGGGTGCCTTGGTGGTTCCTCGGGTTGAATGTCCAACTCTTGATTTCAGCCTAGGTCACGATCTCACAGTCTGTGGGTTTGAGTCCAGCATTGGGCTCTGCACTGACAGTATGGAGGCTGCTTGGGATTTTCTCTCTTTCCCTCTTTCTCTCTGCTCATCCCCACTTTCTCTCTTTCAAAAATAAATAAATCAACTAAAAAAAAAAGGCAAAATATCTAAGTCCTAATCTCCAGAATCTGTGAATGTTAACCTTATTTGGGAAGAGGCTTTGCAGGTGTGATTAAGGATTTTAAGGTGAGGGAATTTTCCTGGCTTATCTAGGAGGGCCCTAAATATAATCACCAAGGGTCCTTATAAGAGGGAGGGAAGGGGGGGCCTCGACTACAGGCAGTAGCATGAGGAGGTATGATGGCTTCAACGAAGAAAGAAGGACTTAAAGACAGTAGGGGTGAAGGCGTGAGCAGAGAAAGGCAGATGACTCTCCCCTCAAGCCTCGAGAGCCTTGGTTTCAGCCCACTGATACTGATTTCAGCTTTCCGGCTTCCAGAACTGTAAGAGAACAGACTTCTGTTGTTTTAACACACCAAGCGTATAACAATTTGTTACAGTGGCCATTGGAAACAAATACACTCACCAGTTTCTAGGAAATCAGGGCTTGGTCTGATTTTAAAGTTGACTAAATTAACGGACATAAATAAGACCATAAAGGCATTATTTAAAACAACAAATTTTGCCTCTTTTAGGCAGAAAAACAACTATATTACATTTCAAGTGCTGCGTTAGTAAACAAGGTCAACAGCTTTCTCAGTTGGGCGTGGTGGTGGTCTAGCTGCTCAGAAGTGTCTCCCTATTATACACTGTCTTGATTTTTTTCTTTTTTTAAATATTTTTATTTATTTCTAGGAGAGAGAGAGACAGCGTGAGCAGGGGAGGGTCAGAGAGAGAGGGAGTCACAGACTCTGAAATAGTCTCAGAGGTTCCAGGCTCTGAGCCGGCAGTCAGCACAGAGCCCGACGCAGGGCTCAAGCCCACGAACCGCGAGATCATGACCTAAGCGAAAGTCGGACGCTTAACCGACTAAGCCACCCAGGTGCCCCCCCCTTTTTTTTTTTTCAAGTTTATTTATCTATTTTGAGAGCGAGAGAAAGCACAAGTCAGGGAGGAGCAGAGAGAGAGACCAGGAGAGAGAGACAATCCCAAGTAGGCTTTGCACTGTCAACATGGAGTTTCAATCCACAAATCATGAGATCATGACCTGAGCCAAAGTCAGAAGCTTTACCGACTGAGCCACCCAAGCACCCCACTATCTTGATTTTTTAAAAATGTATTGTTAGGCTTGCAGTTATTTAGTCCCCAAAGGCTCCATATAGTAGCTTAGGCTGCAGTAATGGTATGTAGTAAAAATCTCAAAACTGCAGTGGCTACAATAATATTTAACTCCAAATCATACAGCATATGGGCAGTTAGGTTGGGTGACCCTGTTCTAGGCTGAGGTTAAGGTTCAGGTCTGTTTCTTGTGTGTCATTCTGAGACCCAGGCTTAGGAGCAATCCTCAGCTGGGATGCAATGCTCTTGAGGGTCGGAGCACCAAAGAAGTGGCAAAACTTGCAAAGCCTCTTGGTTTTGAACCAGCCACCTGTGCCTTCTCCTACGCCATTGAACAGAGTAAGTTCCATGGTCAAGTGTAATATCGCTGGGGCAGGAACACTTATTCCTCCTAGAGGTGAGGAAGTGAATATTTACTGAGCTGTAATGGAGGTGCCATACTCCTCCGTCCTGAAAAAGTTAGCTGAAACCAAAGAATGAGGCAGTAAGTAGCAAACAAATGCTGTTATCAGCACCATAATCGAGGGGAGAGTAGTTTTGGGGACAAGTGGCTGAACCTGAGAGTTCTGTATGAAATCAAGACTCTGAAATGAGTCAATAAGGTGGCCTCAGAGTGGTAGTGCCCCTGGTTCTTAGCAGACACAAACGCTAATCCACTGTGGATTCCCACAGACTAAGATTAAATAAATTCACAACCATGTTAATTTATTATAAACACATGGAATGAAGTCACTACAAGTGTGAGTCAGTAGAAACAAGAGACACATTCCAAACTTTCAGATATTAGAATTAGCAAAGCATAAAAATCAGTTATGACTGAAGTTGGGAAACACAAAATCAAAATGATGAGGCAGATTAGAAAGCCAGTTTTAGGCATGAAAAACAGAATTATTGAATAAAGACTCTATCGATGGGCTAAACGAAAACCAAAATACAAAAACCAAAATGGTTATTTAGTTAAGTGGAAGAGAGCGCTGAATATATCACTCAGAATACAGCACAGACAGCTGAGGATGTGGAATATATTTAAAGCGGGTAAGAGACTCTGACAATACAGTGGAAAGGTCTACATGTGATGAACTGGAATCCCAGAAGGACTGATCTAGAGAACGGAAGGAAAAAGAAATGTTTGAAGAGCTGAAAACTGAGCATTTTCCAAATAGTAAAAACTTTAAGTCCACAGAGAAGGCACAAGGTATAGTAGGCAGGATAAAAAAAAAAAAAATGTCACATATAGACAAATCATAGAATGTTCAGAACATTGGGGTGTCTGGGTGGCTCAGTCAGGTAAGTATCCGACTTTGGCTCAGGTCATGATCTCACAGTTCATGGGTTTGAGTGCCGCATCAGGCTCGGTGCTGACAGCCAGCTCAGAGCCTGGAGTCTTTCAGATTCTGTATCTCCCTCTCTCTTTGACCCTCCCTTGCTCGTGCTGTGTCTCTCTCTCTCTCTCTCAGAAATAAATAAAAACATTAAAAAAAAGAATGTTTAGAACACCAAGAACGAACAGCAGCTAAACTTAAGACAAATGACCTACCAAGGAACAGTAATTAGACTAAGAGCTGCCCATTCATCACCAGCAATGGAAGCCAGAAATCAGAGGAATAGCATCTTCAAAGTGCAAAGAATGAGACCATCATTGTAACTTAGATAAGACTAGTGTTTTAAACATTTTTTTAAACATTTATTTATTTTGAGAGACAGAGACAGAGCATGAATGGGGGAGGAGCAAAGAGAGAGAAAAACACAGAATCTGAAACAGGTTCTAGGCTCCGAGCTGTCAGCAGAGAGCCTGACACAGGGCTCAAACTCATGAACCAAAAAGATCATGACCTGACCTGAAGTTGGACGCTAAACAGACTGAGCCACTCAAGACTAGAGTTTTTCTTAAGTGTTCTTTTGCCCCTCAGTTATCCTCAAAATAATTCACAAACTTAAGACTTTAGAGTGGCGGGGTTGGGTACAATCAGTGACACTAGTCACATTAAGAATATTTATTTACATCTTTCTACATTCCATAACCATGTTCAGTCTGCTTTTAATATATAATTTTTACCATCTTCCATGTATGTCGACATTTTCAGATAAACAGAAACTAAGAGTTTATCACCAATGGACCTTTACTAAAAGAATTTAAAAGTCTGTTCCTCAGGAAGAAGGAAAATGAACTCAGAAGAATGTCTAAGAAGCAACAGGAATCCTTAGAAATGAAACCACAAAACACATTGCTAAAGCAAAAAAAAAGTAAAATATGAAAATATCTAATTTGGTGGTTTAAAAAAGGGCAGAATGAAACTGGATAGCAATACCATGGAAAGAGTTGATGATCACAAATGATGTTTAAAGCTTCTTGAATTGTTCGAATGGGGGGGGGTTAAGATACCATTTTTAAAAAATGTTTATTTTTGAGACAGAAAAAGAAAGAAACAGTGAGAGAGAGAGAAGGGGAGGGGCAGAGAGAGAGGGAGAGAGGATCCTAAGCAGGCTCCATGCTGTCAGCACAGAGCCCCATGAGTTATAAGATCATGACCTGAGCTAAAACCAAGAGTCAGATACTTAACCGACTGAACCACCCAGGCGCCCCAAGTTACTAACTTTATTCGTCAAGTTAGACCTGCATATAAAATGTTAAAAGTAAACAGTAAAACGGGGCTCCTGGCTGGCTCAGTTGAAAGAGTGTGCAACTCTTGATCTCAGGGTCATGAGTTTGACCCCGTGTTGGGTGTAGAGATTATTTAAACAAAACCAATCAACTAAACTAAACTGTAAAAAAAAAAAAAAAAAAAAAAAAGAGAGAGAGAGAGAGAGAGATGCAGCAATTATCATTCCAATATATGTAATTAAAAAACAACAATAGCACAATTCAATGAAAAGACTCATTTAAAGGTAAGGAAAAATACAGTAAAAATGTGGAAGCAAATCTAGATATCTTAGAAATATTATTTAAAAAGGAAAATAGCTAATATAGCCAGTTAAAAGGCAAGTATTGAGTCAAACTGGGAAAAATTAGGAATCTGATATCTATGTCTCAGATATTTTTAGAGTGTTAGAATGAATAGCACATAGGTGTTCAAGATGTGATTCTTAAAAAGCTTAGCTATTTTTATACAAAAAGATCAGCTATTTACAAGTCCCTCTTTGCTGTCTGCCTCTATACTTGTCCAAAGTTTGAAAGATGGTTTATTTCCTTGTATAATCAAGAACACCTTAAATTTGTGAGATTTCTCTATGTGTCCACGAATGCTGCTGAGTTCAAGATGACATCTTTTTCACAGGTACGCGGTCCTCTTCAAAAGGCCTATTTTATATGCTTTCTTTTTAAAGTCAAAAACTGAATAGAAAAATGTAGTGTTATTTATACAAAACTTATGCAAATACATGACCCTTTGGATTATTCAGCTTTGGTCACTTCCCAGGCTTGATTAAGACACACATAGTTAGGGGCTCCTGGGTGGCTCAGTCGGTTAAGTGTCTGATTTCCACTTAGGTCATGATCTCACAGTTCCTGAGTTCGAGCCCCGTGTCAGGCTCAAACATTAACAAACTTTAAAAAAGGCACACATAGTTAAACCAACTGAATTTGTAAAGAGGTTTCACAGGAAAATGTTCCCTATCTGTGATCTCCCGTTGTACTTTAAAATTGTTCTTGCTAATTTTTCATTTCTGATGACCTAATGAACAGCATTTACCAAACACCCACAGCGTCAAATCTTCGATGTTTTAAAAGGTGGCCTCCAAAGGGAACCAAATGGAACAAATGTCAGAGAATGATGTAAAGTCAGGATCTATGTTGGGTAGACAGGAGCCTGACCAGAGGATGTAAGAGCGATTTTGCTCTGGGTGAGAATGCCTCCCCACACCACTCCTTTCTAAAATACTGGATTGCTATTCTGAGACTTCAGAGTGGTAGTGGGCAGGAAGGAATAATCAGCAATTCTAGTCACATTAAGTACATTTGTTTACATCCTACCTCATTCCACAAAGGATTTGACTATGTCTATAATCTGCAATTTTCTCTAAATTAAAAAAAATCAAGATCATAGAAAATATGTAAAGCATAGGAATATTAGTCTGGGCCAGAGATCGCTACATTTTGCTGTGCTTCACAACACCCCCCCACCCCCAGCCTCTAAAACTCCGCCCAAGTAGCACCCCACACCAATTATATCAGTGGATGGGAGAGGGAGGAAGAGAATAATAGTTTTAAAGATCCCCCGGTGTTCCTATGTGCAGTAAAGTTTGGGAACCACTGGCAGAGGCTGTCATTCTCAACTAAACATGCACATTATCCTCACCAGGGAAGCCATTGAAACTATTGATGCCTGCACTCTTGCTCTGAACCAACGCAATCATAGTCCGCTATTGACTGAGCCCTTGTTACCGGGCACTGGATAATTTTAAAGCTCCCCAGACGGTAACAGTGAGCATCCAGCATACAGAACCACTGCATCGGGGGAAAGCTGGTCCCTAATTACAAAGGGGACTGATTTCATTTTTTAATAGGTTCTTTTATGGCTTAAGGCCAGAAGATGGGTCCTGAGTTTCCTGGTGGCCAAAGTTAATAGAAAAATAATCATTTGAAATAGTTCTTGTCATCTTCTAGTCCCTTGGAAGAAAGAAAGCTTTTCTTTAAAAAATTTTTTTTTCTTTTAATGTTTCTTTTTGAGTGAGAGAGAGAGAGAAAGGGAGAGAGTGCGCGCACAAGAGAGCCAGCACATGAGAGCAGGGGAGGAGCAGAGAGAGAGGGAGACACAGAATCTGAAAGAGGCTCCAAGCTCTGAGCTATCAGCGCAGAGCCCGATGCAGGGCTTAAACTCATGAGCTTCGAACTCATGAGTTGTGAGAACATGACTTGAGGCTAAGTTGGATGCCTAACCGACTGAGCCATCCAGGCGCCTCCCCCCCCCCCCCCCCCCCCCCATCTCTTCTTATA